>NC_056739.1:1509222081-1509254581 GCF_019279795.1 Protopterus annectens
ATGTAGATATATATATATATATATATATATATATATATAGTCAGAAATATACACATATATATAGATATATATGAACATATATACATGCAATCTCCACATATATATGACAACACCTATATGTCCACATATACACAGCAAGTTACATATATGTACACAGACATATATCTCCGTAGGAATATATGGACATAGTTATAAATATGTAAGCAAATATATATACCTATATAGGTATATATGGCCATACATCTGTAGATAACAATGGGAGATGAACAGGAACGTATATGTCCACATGCACTGTTAATTGGGTTGAGAGGCTCCAAACAATATATACGTCTTGTACAAATTGGCATACCCCCCTCACAGCCAAACATGTCTGCCATACAATACACTACCAAGTTTATATTATTTTAATTGTTTTATTTAAATAGGGATTTAAATTAATCTTCTTATATGTTTCATTTATTTATATTTCATTCACCTCTTCCCCAACACACTAGGCGGGCCGACCTGTACAGGCCCATCCAACCCACCCTCTACTCGACCCATATTTTCTTTACCCACAGTTCTGCCTCCAGCTCCCCTGCTACACACATGCAGCCACAATCCTTTCTCTGGTTACTGGCCTGTAGCAACCACACCACCACACTTTGCTCACCCTCCACTCCTCCTCCTCTTTAGACACATCTTGTACTTTGTCCCGACCCAAGTATCTTCAGTCTTCCACACTCTGTAGTCCATGCAAATATGAACACAGCCATGCTTACCTTTGTAGACATGGTGTTACCACAAAGAATGTAGCCCAATTTTTGGGTCGTCCCACATAACATAAATATGTGAACTGAAGTACTGCAGTATGGCCAGGTGTGAGGCATTAGTGTAATAAAGTGTTGAAGTCCCCAGGACCCCATACAGTATACGTACACATGAAGCACAGATACCAGACACAGATATAACATGTAACACATAATAAATCAATGTCAAAAGGAAAATATAATGCTAATTAGATATTAAGCAATGCTAAGCATTACACAGTTCAGCTTACATGGTTTAAGCAATGTGTAGGCTGGCTAACTCAACCTGCCCAGTGGTATGCCCCTTTAAGCAATGCCAACATTAGGTAAGTAGGTAGGCCCATAGCGTAGCCTTTTCAAAACCATCCAATCACAGGAAAGTGCGAGAAATCTGGCATATTTAAACCCCACAGGTACCAATAATTCCCATACCTGGTTGCAGCTCCCTACTGTAGGCAGAATGGCTGGAGTTGGGGAAGGAACTCGATTTAGAGTGCAGTGCTGGGGCACTCAGGAGTCCAGATTCATGGTATGGCTCCTGGTAAAACACGCAGGACCAGTACCAGGGCTCTCAGTATAAAGCGGTGGCCTGGGACAGTCTCGCCCATGACCTAACCAACGCCACTGGTATCCCCCAGACTGGTGAGCAGGTCAGGCATCACCATGCTGACCTGAAGTGGCAGAGGGGTGATCTCTTGGACTAATGGATTCAAGAATCCAGGCAGAAGGCTGATGCCCCAGCACTGAATAAGTACTAATTCTACTACGTAGATAATCTTGCCTAGCTTGTGCATACCATGGATAGGTAATGGCTAAATATCACTGTATTTCTCCGACAGCTGCAGATGACCGGGCTGTGAATCAGCAAGCCCATGCTGCTGGGCTGCAAAGGCCGTGTCGCGAGGCAGGTTAGTAATATTCTTGCATGTACTGTCATAACAAATAAATATAACAGTACTAGAAAGTGTTGTAGTAGTATAAAAATGTATTATGTATGGGATGTACTAAATAAACTAGACAAAATGGCAGGAAGACTGTCATATAAGTTGCGTGGAAAAAAGGTATATTATCTAGTGATTAAAACTATAACCCCTGGAGTGCTAGTGTACATTCTGCTTTCATATGTTATTGTAGTGTTGCATTCTATAAATAGTACTGTTGTATTAAGCAGTCTTACCCACACTGCTGAACGCAGTTAAAATGTGTAGGAAGTTCAGTATAACAATGTTGGAAGTCCCAAGAGGTCAGTCATATAGAACAACTGAGGGAGACTTAGAAAGAAGCCATTGGAATGCTTTATACCAATTCTGTGATAGCACAGTGTGCAATGATGTCACCTATAACATTTTCACCACACACAGCAGGGGTTTGAATCCCAGGAGTGGTAGTAAGTTGTATGCATAATCATACCCCACAACTGTACAGAGTTTGTGAGAATGTTCAGATAGAAAGCTGTATGCATAATTAGACCCAACTGCGGTGGTGCTGCGGTAGTGTTGTCGCCTCACAGTTAGACATAGCCCGTTCGATTCTCAGTTAGAGCATCTTCTGTGTGGCGACATGCATGAATGGGTGTTCCTTCATTGAAGGTTGTGTGTTAGGCCCGGCAAGCCAGCATGTAAAACTCTACTGCTAATCATTAGCAGACCAGAGTTCCACTGTGGCAACCCCTAACCAGGAAAAGCCAAAAGACACAAACTGTACAGACTTTGCTAGAATGTTCAGATAGTACACTGTAAGCATAATCATAACCATCAACTCTATAGACTGTGGCAGAATGTTATGGTAGTAAGCTGTATGCATAGTCATATCCCTTTACTGTTCTGATCTGGCCAGCATATTCAGATAACAGGCCCAAATCTGCTGCCCGGTAACCTGACAAATAAGTGAGAGGATCCAAGAAATTTAGGCCGCTTATACTGACATATAATGGATAATCAGACCTGACCATAAAAGGAGAATGTATATGGAAACAAACTTGTCATTGTAGCATCTCACCCAAAGTGTATGACGGCTGTTCCAAAATATGTCACATTAACACCTGCATCCTGTCAAGCCTTGACCAGAGTGTGTGTAATAATAGACTGTTAGGTATGTGTATAATATCAACATGGAATCTGGGAGTATGTGTAGTATTGGTCAGGTAGTGTTAACAAAGATTTATCCACAGCTATAAGAGGTGTAGATTGTAGGTACAACACAGTTCACTCATATACTTGTCCACAAGCATAGAATCTGGGAGTATGCGTAGTAACTGTCAGGTAGTGTTAACAATGATTTTCCCCACAGCTATAACAGGTAAGAGGAGTAGACTGTAGCTACAACACAGTTCACTCATATACTTGTCTACAGGCATGGCGTCTGTGAGTATGTGTAGAATTTGTCAGGTAGTGTTAACAATGATTTTCTCAACAGCTATAACAGGTAAGAGGTGTAGACTATATGTAAGACACAGTCCATGTATATACTAATCTACAAACATACCATTGTACAAAGTAAGGTCATTGGGTAGTGTAATAATACATGTAAGGGACAGATCACTGCAGAGACTAAGAAAGTTGTGGAAACTACAGGGATATATTATTTGTTAATTGACCTCTCTCTCTTACCCCCACCCTGTGTGCAAACAATAACCCAATTACTCACCTCAATGGGTACGTGTACACTCCATACTTTTGTTGAGACATATGTCCTACTGGTTTACAAATATTCACATCCGGTTCTATGCATGTGCCATGTTACAATGCCCCCATACTGGTGGCCTGTTGCCATCAATGAAACCTGCATGCTGTTGTAATGGCCACTGTTGTCCTGTATATGCATGTGCTCTGCTTGCTCTGCAACTGTTGTAAATCTGGTGTCTTGGGTTAATGGGAATACCTGTGCATGCTATTATATCTAAACCTGAATGCTGTTGACTATTACTAACCCATATCATTCTTAAAACTGCAATACTATAGCTCGTATGGGAAGGGTAGTCCCAGCGGACCCACCTGTCCCACCTCAGCTGACCATAGCACCAAGCACCAGCATGTCTGGGGCCCAGCCTGGGACCTCCTCTTCCATTAGCCCTGCACCACCTTCAGGTAGAACCGCCTCAGGGGATGGGACTCGGCACCCCTCTGGGAGCGGGGGTGGAGAGGTACCTGTCACCCACCATCAGGTCTGGGCCATGGTGTGTAGGGAGCTCAACAGGGAGTTAAGACCAGCTATGCCAGCTTGAGGGCCATGTGGCGCAAATAGAGGGTGAGCCTGCCCCTCCTACCCAGCCCCAAGCACAGCCGCCTTTGGGGCCATGAAGATGCAGTGGTGACTGCCCATGGGTGGGGACCTCAGTCCCACTGTTTCCATTTGGGGGCTCATGGGCTTGCGACTTCCAAACACCCCTCCCTGTCCAAGGTATTTACCCCCCACATGTGTCAAATACTGCCCCTGTGTGTATCTTGTTTGTCTTGTCTGTTAACCTACCTAACCTACCTCCTCAAGTATACCTACTACCCCTCCCCAACATCCCACTCTCACCTGAAAAAATAAAAAAGGGCAATCTGTTCACACTGAAAAATATTGTCCCATACATAGCTGTCCATTTCGCATGTGTATCCACTGGACACATGTAATCTGGTCTAATTGGCATCACAACAAATTATTGTTGTCCTCACCTCCTCCCAGGGGATTGAGTGACCAAATCTACCTCCGAATTCAGTGTATATGCACAGCTTTTGCTGTAGAATAAATGGGCAGCTATGGACCTTCCCTACACCCTTCCTGCACATCCCTGGCTATTTTCCCTACTGTCTTTTCCTCTTTGTGCCCCTTTTTCACCACTTTCCTATCAACCCCTTTTTCTTTTCTTTTAAAGAAATTAGTGTGGGGCTCAGTGGGAGTAAGCACTTTTAAGCAGCAGTGAGCAGGTATAAGCTTGTTTGCACGGGGGTGAGCTATGCCTACACAGGTTAAGCAATATAAAAGCTAACTGAGTATAAGAAACTGTAACGAGAAGTTAGCACTGCTTACCATCGTGCACACCCGCGCAAAACCACTTACAACCGCCTTAAAGTGCCTTAATCACACTGTATCCTTCGGCCCAGTAACAAAATAAACAGCCTCTGCAAGACTCGAATCCAGGACCCTGTACAACATAGACAAAGTGATTTACCACTAAGCCATGATGTATACACATACGCTGATGTTTTCAAAAACATATCCAGCCCAGTCATGCTACAGTTCAGAAAATATAACCAACATCTAGATGTATGAGTGTGTGTGTGTGTGTGTGTGTGTGTGTGTGTGTGTGTGTGTGTGTGTGTGTGTGTGTGTGTGTGTGTAAATATAGTAATATCTACACAGATACAACATATCTATATATGTAGATATACATATATATATATATATATATATATATATATATATATATATATATATATATATTTAGAAATAGATACATGTATATAAAGGTATATGAACATATATACATGCAAATGCCTACATCGACACATATATATGTCTACACCTATATGTTGACATATGCACAACAAGGTACATATATGTATGCAGATATATCGCTATGTAGGTATATATGGACATAGTCATACATATGTAAGCTGCTATATATATATATATATATATATATATATATATATATATATATACATATACATATATAGATATATATATATATATATATATATATATATATATATATATATATATATATATATATATATATATATATATATATATATATATATATATATATATATATATATATATATATATATATATATATATATATATATATATATATATATATATATATAGGTATATGTGGCCATTCATCTGTAGATAGCAATGGTAGAGTAACAAAAACAAATATGCCCACATGCACCATTAATGGGGTTGAGAAGCCTCAAACAATATACATCTTGGATTAATAAGCATACCCCCCCCCAGCCAAACAAGTCCACCCTGCAATACACTACCAAGTGTTGCAGATCCCATAACCAGGACATGACATGACATGGGCACAAGATGTTAACAGTACTACATCCCACCTGTATGATGTCAGGCTGGTATTGGCAACATATCATGCAGTACAGTCTGGCTCCCATAGGAAATGTAAAATATGGAAGCTATCAACATCCCCAGTATACATATACACAGACACATATATGCCGATACAGATATACATATATATATATATATATATATATATATATATATATATATATATATATATATATATATATATATATATATATATATATATATATATACTTGTGACTACACATTCACACGCACAGGTATGTACAGTAAGATACATATGTAGGAGGTGCACAAAATATGGAACAGCCACTATGTCTACAGTTCACATCTGAACAACTGGACAGTGTATGCAACACCCATACAAATGACAATCATTGCCTGCAACATATACCCACAGAAAGGACATAGGGAAAAAAAAAGCACACACACAGGTTTGCAGGAATGGAAATCCTTTATTTGTGCACTATTTCAGTTCTATATACTATTGCTACTGTAATTGGGATTGTCTTCACAAGCATGGTGTGTGTGGGAGGTCACATCTGCTTTCCACATGTGTGCCATTGGCTACCGATAGACATCCTAAGGACATCATAGTAAAGTACCGCTGCTAGCACATACTGGCCCTGCCAACTGCAGCAGAGATATCGGCCAATATGTGTGAAGATTCTGACACACTCTGTACAGTCCAAATGTATACACAGAACCCCTTAGTGCAAAATATATGTACCATGCCTGACAACATGGATGTTAACAGCTATGTAGATGGGTATAACACAACAACTGGTATACATATGCCACCATAGGTTATCCATTCACACACACCTGTCTGGCCTGACACATAATACCCCCTGTTACAGGGGTGCCATGGCCACATACTACCCACTAGATATTGACATACATCTGTACAGCATCTCACTGCTCTGTCTGAAATACATGACTGTTAAGGGAGGCCCGGCAGCAGTACATCTGGCAAGTATCTGCACGTGATATATTACTGGGCAAGTACACTAAGCTGCTAGGCATGTAACAATGCACTGTGCAGGCCACAGGCAGACTGGGTCAACACTGGCTATAGCAGGCTGTGCAGGCATGTCACAGCACAGAGTAAGAAACACCTGTGTGAAAGTGCATAACCACAATCAATGAGAACAGAGCCACAGGCACATATAGCAAGCTAGCATAATATTACAGTATATGGACTATCTGTTCAACACCATCCTCATATGTGCCACTCATACACTATCCCTACATATACTGGCCACTACACAGTTTGGTCTGATGGCTGACTGTGGGATGGGACGTGTGTATATGGCCCTACAAAATGTAAGCCAATATGGTAACATACAGTGGAGCAGCATGTAGCTTCAGATAGGACGGGAACTAGGACAATGACAACTACCACAGTATGTACACAGGCCAAGGTACATATTAACAATACAACCACTGTCGACATTCACCATAAGTACACAGACCTCAGTACTGTACAAACAACTACAGTATGCCTAGATTATGTCATCAAATATAACCCCTACTGTACATAACATGTGTAGCAGTCTGATATCTCACTGGCTTCTTATCAGATATGATGACACTAATTATGGTGTACAGCGCATATGCACCTCTTCATGCACGACATATGTGCAAAGGTTGACAGAGTTGGGGCTGGAAGCACATACACAGGGCCAATATTGACATGTTGCTGTGATAACCTCATACATTTACTGTTGTAACAGGGTTTGTTGCAACATAGGTTCATAGGTTGGTACTAGGCTATCAGCCCTAGGGCCTTTTCAAGCCTAGCCATAACAATTCCCTGGCTATTTCCTCCCACACTATTTACTTCCCTGGACCCCTGTCTAGAAGGGCAACTGATGTGATCCCCGGGGTGAATTTCCTTTCTCCCATTCAATCATCAAGGTCCTTTTGAAGAGGACCAAAGAGGCACTCTGCTTGACATGTATGGGCAATCTATTCCAGAGTTTGGGGAGTCTCTGGGTCAGGAACCTATCCCTCCAGCATGTTTTGTTTATTGTGATGACAAGGTTTAGATCCCTGGAGCATGTGGCTTTAAGGGATTGGGATTTCTTTAAGTGTAGCATGTCCAACAGCTCTGGGTTTGACATGGCCTTGTATGTTAAGCAGAGATCACCTCTGAGTAGACGATATGCAACAGAGTATAGCTAGAGTTTTTTAAGGCGGTCAGCGTAGGGCATCTGCTTTAGGCCTGTGATTCTTTTAGTGAGGTATTTCTGCGGCCTTTCCAGTTGTTGCAGTTGTCTTGTGAGGTACATACCAAATGGGGCATTGTATTCTATAATGGGTCTAATGAGGGATGAGTACAGTGGGACAATAACCTCCATTTTTCTGGATGAAAAGCCCTCAGTGATGAGGTATGCCACATAGAAGAATTTCCTGACTGTTGTGGCGATGAGGTTATCGAAGGTGAGACCACTGTCCTCCTGTGTCCCTAAGTCTCTTATCACACTTTCGGTGTTTAATGTACTGCCACCTATATGGTAATTCATGGGTATATTTTTTTTCTCAAAGGGAATAACTATACATTTCTTGGCATTGAGCATGAGCCCATGACTCTGGCAACAAGCATCTGTTTCTGTAAGGCCCTTTTGTAGAGTATCCACATCATTTGGAGATTCAATAATGGCTCCCAGTTTGCCGTCATCTGCGAACTTTGTTAGCCAGAGTCCCTTAGTGTTGGCCTGTACTTCAGAGAAGTAGATGCCAAACAAGAGTAGTCCCAGGACTGAACCCTGAGGTACTCTACTTGTCACTTGTCTGGAGCTGGATTTGGAGTCGGCTACTTTTACGGTGTGGGTTCTATCAGTAAGCCAGTTAGCAACCCATTGGGTAACATAGGGATTAATGCCCAGGTTAGTAAGTTTATCTATGATTCCAGAGTGGGGGATGGTGTCAAAGGCCTTGGCAAGGTCTAGATAGGCTGTGTGAACCACCTTACTCTTGTCCATGGCTCTGGAGACTGATTCAAAGAAGTCAATCAGGTTCAGGAGACAAGATCGGCCATTCACGAACCCAAACTGGGTGGGGTCCAGTGTTTGAAGGTTGCCAATGTCTTTGTCTATAAGTTCCATGATAATATGCTCTATGGCCTTGCAGCTAAGGCTCGTCAGACTGATGGGACGGTAGTTTCCAGGATCCAAGGTGGATTCCTCCTTGTGAAGTGGGATAACTTTAGTTCTGCGCCACTCAGTGGGCATGAAATCTGAGGTGAGGCTATGATTAAACATGACACTTAGGTGAGGTGCCAGTTCATATTGTAGTTCATGTAGTACACAGCCCGGGATGTCATCTGGTCCCATGGATGCCGTATTCTTAGCTTTGGAGAGTGCATTTTTTTACTTGTGTGGCCGTAATTACCAGAAGTTGGCAATCTTCCGGTATTGAGATGGGCCATTTAGGGGGTGAGAGGGGGGTGAAGTTGGCACTGAATCGATCTGCCATATGTCCTATGATGGATATGAAGTCAGTAACTGTCATGGCTTTCACCATCTACAGACAGTAATCCACACACTACCTTCTGCAGTCCACAGATAGATGCTCCATGGGTAACACATGAAACCAAAGGCACAACACACTGCCCAGTCTGCAGATGAGCCTGCAGAAGGGGATTCCTCATAAACATAGAACTGACATGGCAGGTATTGATAAATGTAGGACAGCCATATCCACACATACACACACACTGTTAAACCAACATTACTTAAAATGCAGTAGAGCAGCACTTACAGTCTGTAGTCAGGTCAGAGACATCCACCTCCTGTGTGTTGCCCTGTTTCCACAGTGTATGTTGTTAGAGGTAAATCTCTAATCCATCTGAGATGCTGTTTGCTAAACAACAGATCTAGTTCCTGTTCACAGTGAATGAAAAGGACCAACACCATCATGATGTTCTTAGATATTGGAGTGCGTTTCCATGCAATTGTCTATGGGAATGTTACCACAGCTGTTCCACATGCAATCAGCTAGGGGAGGGCTGCAATTCATGCAGAGACCATCAGCTGATCATGAGCATCACTTAAAATACACATGCTGCTGCCTAAGCAAAGCAGGTGCAGGTCTCCACATCCACCAGAGTGGTTGTGTGAGAGGCAGACAGAGGCAAAGACAAGTCAGGGAGGGGTGGGAGAGTAAAACCTAGGCATGTTTGTGTCACACACCTACCAGCATAGGGTATCAAACCCCTGAAAACTATGCAGTGCTATCACAGTTTTATGCAGTTATTGGATGCATCACATGGGTTACATGTTGTGGAGCTCTCAGAACATGTATGTGATGGTGAGTGACATCTGTAACAGGGATACGGTAGCTATACAGTAGGTGACAATCATGTGCCTGTCCACATGAACAGGTGCCACCGTCAACACAGCCACACTCTCACAGGGATGCACACGCATTGACACACTTGGCAGGGCCAGGATTAAAACTCATCAGTAGTGGGATTGCCACAACACATCACTGTGCAGGTATTATATGCACCACACAGGTCATATGGAGGTTGTATGGGCAAAGGATATGGGGAGGTGTCTGAGATTAGTCAGCATGCTTCAGTATGCCAATGGGGGTTGTAGTGAATGTGGATGTGAACATACGCACCATGCAACACTCAAAAACAGGGTGCCAGTAGTGACATGCAAGGGGCATGTCTGCATGGGTGTGTGGTGGTCAACTGTGCCAGACAGCTATACAAGGCTAGGTGATGGGTATAAAAAACAACGAAGATTCCAGGTTGAGAATTTTATTATTAAAACATGTCTTAGTGCCTTGGCCACCACAAAATGAGCACACAATTCATGGTAGAAATACATTCCCTTTTATACAAAGTGTTAATAATCTAATTGATAAAAAATTAATTAAACAATTAAATATTTAAAGAGACTGCACTCACTCTCAAATAGAAATCCATACCAAAAATACCAAAAACTAGTATAAAATACATAAATATAAATACCCCCATATATTAATGGCACAATTACACAATTCTCTGAAATGCTGTATTTTTCACTACAGGAATTGATGAATTTGTATGATAAATGCTCTTGTTATTGTTCTTTTAATATGACAAAGAGTGAATGGCTTTCTTTGAAAAAAACTGAAAAACAGGAATGATCTTATCATTAAACCTTCTGATAAGGGTAATAAAATTGTACTATTGCATCACACTCAATATTATCAAATGTGTATGGAACATCTTAATAATAAATTAGTTTATCAAATTTGTGAATATGGGGAGTATATAGAATCTATTAAACAATTTACTGCTCTCATTGAAAGAGGTGTGCATTTAGGATATTTTAGTAAAAAAGATTTGGAAACCAAGTTCTGTACAGAGAACTGTCAATTAGCTACATTTTATTGTCTTCCTAAACTGCATAAAAATCTATATAACCCTCCAGGTCGTCCTATTGTGGCAGCCACCAATTATTTTTTACAAAATGTAGGGCAAACCATACATAAATATTTGTTACCTTTTGTGGAAAAAATAGGTTCTGATATTAAGAATTCTTTTGATTTTGTTGGTAAAATTTCACATATTAATTGGACACAAGACATGTTTTGGATTTGTCTAGATGTTGTCAGTCTATATACAAATATTAATCATAAAGATGGTATGCAAGCTTTATATCATTTTTTGGGTGACAGCCCAGTTTCTCATTATGTGTTAGATTTAACTCAATTTTGTTTATTAAATAATTATTTTAGTTTTAATGAAGTTATTTATCATCAATTGAAAGGCACAGCCATGGGGGCACCTTTTGCCCCCATGTATGCCAACATTTTCATGGCTAAATTTGAGTTGGACTATATTTATACTAATTCTTTGTACAGAATCATGTAATATTATAGTCTCGTTACATTGATGATTTTATTTTTTTTGTGCAAAGGAAGTCGAGATTCTGTTGATCAGTTTATATCGGAGCTTAACAAGAATAGATATAATATTAAATTTGATGATTTACAAGTTGGAACAAAAGTACATTTTTTAGATGTTACTTTAATAGGGAAAGAAGATGAACATATTTGTACTACAATTCACCAAAAATTTGTTGATGGAAATCAATATTTATTTGGTACTAGCTGTCACCCTCTTCACCTTATGGTGAAATGATTAGACTGTCTAGATTATGTAACGATTATTTAGATCTAGAGAAACAAATTAATAAACTTACTAATGTATTTTTACGTAGAGTTATACTATATATTCAATTATGGAATCTATTGATAAATTTATGGCTTCTGTAGGAGGACATAGTAAATTAAGTAATAAATTTAAACAGAATAGCAAAACACTAAGAGATGATATTTATTTTGTTACTACATATAACTCAATGAGTAAAGAAATTTGGGATGCAGTTAAATATTATTGGAAGTTCTTATTAAAAGATAAAATATTGTGTAGCTTATTTCCTTCGAATCCCTTGGTTGCATATAAAAGGGGACAAAACTTGGGTGACATATTGATAAGGGCATATTTTAGATGCCCTGTTAATAAATTAAATTTCTCATTAAGTAGCTGTGGTACTTATTCTTGTCACTCTTGTAATGTATGTCGGTTTATAAGGTTATCCTTTAATAGAATAAATAATAAAGGTTTTACACCAAATAAACAATTTTTTTGTCATTCTGAAGGTGTTATTTATTGCCTTAAGTGTCCTTGTAATTTGTTTTATATTGGTGAAACTAAAATGAAATTTAAGCTCAGATTACAGGAACACATTCGTGATATTAGGAGGGGTGCCATAGAAAATTCAGTGGTTTTACATTTTTTACAAACTCATAATAGTAATGTTGATTTATTACACGCCACTATTTTAGAACAAATTTTTGTTAAAAAAGGAGAACATAGATTATTAAAAAATACGTTATTATATAAGGAATCTATTTTTATATTGAAATATAATACATTATCACCTTATGGTTTAAATATGGAAATTAATTGGAAATACTTGATATAATGAACTAGATAATAGTGTATTGTATTTATATTTATGTATTTTATACTAGTTTTTGGTATTTTTGGTATGGATTTCTATTTGAGAGTGAGTGCAGTCTCTTTAAATATTTAATTGTTTAATTGATTTTTTATCAATTAGATTATTAACACTTTGTATAAAAGGGAATGTATTTCTACCATGAATTGTGTGCTCATTGAAGGCTGTGGTGGCCGAGGCGCTAAGACATGTTTTAATAATAAAATTCTCAACCTGGAATCTTCGTTGTTTTTCATCTTATAGTCTTTTTCAAGACTTTGGTTTGTTTTTCGTTGATTTATAGGTGATGGGTATACCTTGGCATCAGGCCACATGACAATGGTCTGCATTGTGGCTCAGGGCTGTGGTTTCTGCATTTGCCCACACAGGTTGGTATTGTATCCCCCATCCAGTCACCTGGGTGACTATTGTGTGTGGCCAATGCTGTGCATCACTTGCCATGTATGTGTTCCTTAGTCCATGACATGGACGGTGTCTGGGATGTGCACACCTCCCACATTCATGTACAGTGACATGTGGAACTGTACCTGGGGAGTCTGGCCCATGTTTTGAACACAGATTATCATCAGATGTGCCAGTCTTACCCACCTTTGGTGGGAACTGATAATGGGCAGCAGGTTTACCCTGCACCTACAGTGATAGCATGTTAATGGCATTCCTTGGTGTTAGTGGCATCTGTCCATACAGGGCATGTTGTCAAGCATGGTATGTCCTTTGTGTGTCACATGTAATGGCACCACAGGTGTTGCAGGTTTCCATTGGGGAACATGGGGAGGGTGCACTGTCTGCATGTACGTGCATATTGGACAGATGGACAGGGTGTCATGCCCTCTGTTGCCCACTGCTATCACTCCATAGTTACTATCAGTAGCCAATATGCAGTGTACTACCCACATACTGGCTGTTGCCTTGGCGTGTGTGTGTGTATGAGACATGGGTTGAGAGTGTGCTCTGGGTAATACTGGGGTTGCTAACTGTGATTGACTGGCTTTGATGTCACATGTATGGGTATGGCTTTGCACCCCAGCCTCCCAGCTATTTCACATCTGATATCCCTGTGCAGTGGACATTGTGATATATAGTAGGGCCAACATATAAGAATTATGCAAAAGCCACTCCACATTGGCCACACACTCAAAACTACCTCTGCACAGGATACGAGTTACACACACACACACACACACACACACACACACACACACACACACACACACACACACACACACACACACACACACACACACACACACCTGCCATGTCTGGGAGTAGAACCCC
This sequence comes from Protopterus annectens, assembly GCF_019279795.1. Taxonomy (NCBI): domain Eukaryota; kingdom Metazoa; phylum Chordata; order Ceratodontiformes; family Protopteridae; genus Protopterus; species Protopterus annectens. Next base: position 1,509,236,213 of record NC_056739.1, read on the forward strand.
TACATAATTAGTTCATTATACTGCAGCACTACTCAGTTATAGCATACTCCATGGAGATTACTGGAGGACTCCTACCACAAAGGTGTATATCACATTGGATGACATCAGCAGGGTTGCCAAAGTAGGACATTCAAATTGTTATGAGTGTGACTAGCCTAAAAGGCATTGCTCCCTACACAGACAGTGACACACACACAAAATATTCACAACCAACACTTGTGGGTTTAGAACCCCTAACAGAGGTCTATATCACTACAGTATGGAGCTGTTATAGAATGTACCACAGGGATTACTGTAGAACTCCTTCCCCAAAGGTGTATTTCACAATGAATGACATCAGCAGCATTGCCAAAGTAGGAAATTCAAATTGCAATGAGTGTGACTAGCCTATAATGCATTGCTCCATACCCAGACATTGAAACAGACACAAAACATCCAGAATTGCCATGGGTGGGGATGGAACCCTACCAAAATTCTAAATCACACTACAGCAGTACACAGTTATGGCATGCACTATGGAGATTACTGGACTACATCCTTCCCAGAGGTGTATTTCTAGGTGGGGGACATTAGCAGTCTTGCCAAAGTTGAGTATATGAATTGTAGGGAGTGTGAGTACTCTAAAAAGCATTGCTCTCTACACAGACAGAGGCAGACACACACACACACACACACACACACACACACACACACACACACACACACAAATGTGCCATCTCTGGGAGTAGACCACCTACTTAATTACTTCATAACACTGCAGCAGTAAGCAGTTAGAGGACGCACTACAGAGATTACTGGGCTACAACCTTTCCAGAGGTGTATTTCTAGGTGGATGACATCAGCAGCCTTGCCAAAGTTGAGTATATGAATTGTAGGGAGTGTGAGTACCCTAAAAAGCATTTCTCTCTACAAAAACAGACACACACACACACACACTTACCGTGTATGGGATTAGAACACCTACCAAACTACTTTATCACACTACAGCAGAACACAGTTACAGGATACACTACAGAGATTACTGGGCTACAACCTTCCCAGAGGTATATTTCTAGGTGGATGACATCAGCAGCCTTGCCAAAGTTGAGCATTTGAATTGTTGGTAGTGTGACTACCCTAAAAAGCATTGCTCTCTACACAGTCAGAGATGGACAGATGCACACACAAACACACACTCACATTTGCCAAGTCTGTGATTAGAACTCCTACCTAACTAGTTTATCACACTACAGCAGTACACAGTTTTGGGATGTGCCACAGAGATTACTGGACTACAACTCTCCCAAAGGCGTATTTCACATTGGATGACCATAGCAGGCTTGTCATAGTAGGGCTATGGGGAGGGCAGTGTGAGTGCATGGGCCATGACCCATTCATCTAGGGGTTGACACCACATGCGGGCACACAGAGGGTCATATTTCACAGGTATGTGTATACAGCTGCTAGATGACTACTTCCTTGTACAGTCATGTTGCACAGCTGGCACGTGCATCACATAGTTTGTCCTGCTGACAGATACTGGTGGCTACTATATGCAGTGAGTGACATCTGCACCTCAAGTGTTTGGGGCCCTTTGGCTGTGTGCTGGGTGGAACAGGCCTAGATGGCTCCTTGTCACGGTCACCCTCTTCCACACATCTATGTCAGTCTACCTTTGCCTTATTATAGTGTGTTGTCCTTACATATATGCCTGTATTCCTATCCACTGTGTGTGCAAGGCATGAGTGGTGCATACTGACGAGTGTCTGCTCTAACAACTGTGACTGCCATATATGTCTAGTCCACTGGTGTTTGCAGACATGGCCTTCATGTGTTTAAGTGTGTGAGCATGCCCAGTATGACCTTTCCGTATGTTGTTGACTGACATTGCCTTCATTTTTCTAAGTTTGTGAGCATGCCCAGTATGGTCATCTTCATTGCATGTGTGGATCGAGTCCAGGTAGTTTGTACTGCAGTGCTGACTTTTGTGTTGTGCACCGACAGGTAGCATGCTGTCTCTGCAGGGTATCCATTGATCATTTTGCATTGGCTGTAATTACATTTCTGCATAGTGGAGGGGGGGCATACCTGACTGTTACTATATTTCTACATAGGATGGGGGGGCACACCTGACTATTTCTACATTTCTACACAGGTTTGGAGGGCACACCCTACTGTTACTATATTTCTACATAGGATGGGGAGGGCACACCTGACTATTTCTACATTTCTACACAGGACTGGGGGGGCACACCTTACTGTTACTCTATTTCTACGTAGGATGGAGGGCACACCTGACTATTTCTACAGTTCTACACTGGATTGGGGGGCACACCTGACTGTTACAATATTTCTATGTAGGATGGGGGGCACACCTGACAGTTGCACACATTTGCTAGGACTGTACTGGTATGTCGGGTACTCCAGTTCAGTCTGTAGTCTTACGTATCAAGCTGGCTAGAGGCATTCCAGTGTACTACAGATCTTAGCTTTTAATTACCTACATATTAGTTTCTGATGTCCTACCCTTCAGAACTGATATCCCACTGCCTGACCTCCTGTAGTCTGTCTGTGTAGGCCTGGTGTGGGAGGTTACCCACAGGCCTCATTCAGAGGCCATAGCACAGCATTTGTTTGTCTTTGTCTACACCTGTCCTGCTGGCTGTGACTGTTCTTGGTTATGTGACCCCCCCTGACTGGCATGTGTGAGTCACTTACCTTGTGGGTGTCCCAGTATTGAGGGTGGTGCTGCAGTCCTGCCTATGTCAGATGCACATAGTACACTCCCTACACATGGTTAGGCACAGGTAGTGTACTGTTTGGCATCCATTTTACTGTATGTGAGAGTTGGATAGTGATGTTATTCCCTAGGTCCCGCCTGTGTCAGTGTATGTGCTATGGGTTGCCTCTTTGCCAAGGCCAGGGCATACTTGGCACTCCTCCTTCTGCCTACTGGGTCAGGCTCAGGTTGTTCCTCCTCCGAGTCACTCTGTGCCTGTGCAGGCCTTGGCAAAGGTGGGAGGCTGTGTGGCCCTGCCCCATGCTGTTCCTGCTGCAGCTCTTTCTGCAGGATCATATTGTGTAGCATGGCACATACAAGGACAATTTGGGTACATGTAGCTGTTGAGTACTGCAAGGCTCCACCGTATGTGTCCAGGCACCAGAACTGTGACTTGATCATCCCAAACTCATTATGGAGTTCTCATTTGGGAATGTGTGCATTTCTGATGAGTGTCATCAGCCATGGCTCCAGTGCATATCCAGCATCCCTCACTAGGTGAACGTGAGGGATATTTTCATTGGCATATCTCTGGTACAGCTGCGTCAGATGCCAGATGTGGGAATCATGATAGCTTCCAGGTCAGTCAGCACACACATTCATTATTATGCCCTGGGCATCGCACATGACCTGGCAGTCGATGGAGGGGAAGTCCTTGCGGTTGATGTAGATCCTACCCGACTCACCGAGTGGTGCTTTGATGCATATGTGCATGCAGTCTATAGCACCCACTTCCTCAGGGTATTCTGATATTTGGTGGAACAGTTGCATATTGCTGGCAATGCCTCACAGGCATTGGGGAAATATATGTGCTCACTGACATGTGCTGATATGGCATCCAGGAACTGGTGGAGTACCCTGGATGCTGATGCCTGTGAATTCCCCATCATATCCCCAGTTGGCCTTTGGAAGGTAACTGTAGCTAGTATTCGTAGGCCTACACATACCTTGGTATCCACTGGGATGGGTTCCCCTCTGTTAGTTCTGTGTGTCAGGCGTGGCTAGCACAGCTCAACAATTTGCTGTAGGAGGTCCCTGTCCACCCTATAGCGCTCCACTATTTCCAGCTCATGTAGCTCCTGGTTGGTTACCCTGGGTCTGTACACATTTCTCCGTCTTCTCACTGTGGGTTGGTTGACAGCATTCACATCCTCACCACCCCTCAGCCTCTTCCACAAGTTGTATGATAGCTATTGCAGCCCATATCATTTTCTGGTGTGAGTCTTAAAAGTTCCCCGCCCTTTTACACCAGTGGTGTAGAGTGTGGGAAAAACCACAGAGGAAGATGTTTGCTTAGTTTATAGTAGTGTTCTGGGCTGGGCTGGTCTGCTGCCTATGTAATTGGCTGATTCTGATATATTTCACCTGCCAGCTAAGCTAGTTCTCCTTGATTACCTTCCTACTGCTGTGTTCTCTTCCCATTGTCTTCCTGTTTAAGTCCATGTGCTCGCTGCGCAAACAGGGTGCTCAAATGTGCACACTGCTACCATTTCCAGATTTAACCTCTTTTTTCTTCCTGTAAAACCCAGTGCATGGCACGCACACCCACTTAGGCTTTGTAAAGAGTGCTAAGTAAGTTTAGACACACCCCCTAGCTTAGCTGTGCTAAACTAGCAGAAAACCTGAGCCACAGGGCTCCAATCCACTTACAGTATGCCTGATACACACCCCCCATGATGTCACCTAACTCTGAGGTTTGCACCAAGCTATTCCTTCTCTTACACTGTTGGGACCTGTCTCACATGCTGGGAAAAACTGGGATTCACCATCATTCCCCTCATTTGCATAGGATTGCCTGCTGATGCATAGTTACATGTCTCACACTGAGCCTCCCCCCTTAGCAACCACTACTCACTGGCCATGTTGCCTTCTGACTGCCATTGACTTCCATGGCAGAATACTGATTTTAGTTAGAATGCTTAATTTAGGTTTATTTTGATATCCCCTCGATCCCATTTGCGTGCCACTACCCTATGCTTAAACAGCCGAGATCAGCTAAAAAAAAATAAAAGTTGATTTTTTTGTTTTTTCTTTTGTTTGCAATGCTAATGGCCTTATACTTGGCCATTGGCATGCTTCCTCAATGATATGCAGCCTTTATTTGTAGCTGTCACAGCTCCATTTTGGATTTTGCAGAAATGTACTTGGTTACTAACCGAGTACATTTCTACAGATTGCACTAGTCCTGCACGGATGGTCGCAAGCTTCCTGGATCACAAAATCACCTCATTTGCATGGATTTCTTCTCCAAATTGGGTGATTTGCATACAAGGGCTTAGTCCATGCAGGATTAGTGCAGGAGCTCTCGTGCATGCCCCTGCAGGCTGTTCCTGGATCGCACGGCAGACATATTGCATGCTAGAGCTCCTGCACTGATCCTGCACACTGTGCAGGGCATAGTGAATCTGGGGGTTTGAGTTTGTAGTTTTTAATTCCCTGGATACATTTCTCTTTAAATATCTGTTTACATTTTGGAAAGACATGAATTTTCAGAAAAAAAGGAAAGCATTTTAGGTGAACTGTACTCTTCAAATAGTAATCAAAGAAGCAGATTAACAATTGTCAAAATACCTTTCTGCTTCGCATACAGGCAATGCAGACTTTGTTCTAAAATGATTTACCCTTTTTTCTCCCATCCATTTTTATCCTACTGGTATGCTACCAAGTATTTCTTCAGGTAATTTCTGGTCATGCATCTCCTTATCTAAAGCCTGGCATATGACTGAAACAATTTTAAAAAATTAACAGAATAATTGAAAATGGGAGCATTTGTTTTGTAAAAACTGAATAGTAAGGTTCCTCATTCCAGTATGAAGCAGATGGAAAAAAGGTATTTACTTCTACAGGACTAAATGAGTTAGCTACTGCACATACTCTTTTACTTTCTTTTATTGGTATTTATCAGATAGTACCTTCTACCAAAGAGGTTTAGAGGCCTTAGTTTTCGATAGTTTCAAGATCGCTGGGTTAACATATTTAAATGTGCAACAAGATCACAGTGCCTCTGAGAAATACAGCTTCTAAAACACAGAACTGCTCATATAATGATTTTTAGTTGTACTGGGCTTTGATAATACTCCTGTTATGAAACTCTTGATGTTTTTTGGACTTTTATTCATAAATACTTCAATCTCTCAATGAACAAGCCAGCACACTATAAAGCAGCAGAGAGCAGATGGCTCAAAACTAATTTAAACAGATTGTTATGCTCTGTTAAAACCCTGAAACACAAACTGCTGCCTGTAATGAAAAATGAGCAGCACTCATTCATTGGGTAAAAAGCATGAAATCAATCATATGAAAGAAAAAGTTATGTATAGCATGGTTCAGTAGTAAAGAATGATTAAGCTTGGAATTTGACGGAGCTACCCCATGAACATTTATTAAGCAATGGCATTTTATTTGCTTGGCTCAGGAATAAGAGGGGAAGGGGTGCACTGAGATCAGATTAAGTGGTATGGCTAGAGCCAGCTGTGAATCTGAGATATTGCTAGCTCTGCCAGGAGAAGTAGGGCACTGGATGTGTAACACATGCCAGCACAGCCAGATGGAATTTAGTACAGAATTATATGTTATTCAGATATGAAGCTAATTTGTACAGATGCTTGTGTTGAAAATGTATTTGTAAAGTTGCTTGTGTTAAAAATGTATCAACAGTGTGCCCTGCTGAACAGAAAAAAATAAATATATATGTATTATTGTGACTGTTGAAATGTATGTATTGTAACAGAGAATACTAGAAGAGAAGAGGTTAATTTCAATCCACTTAACTTTGGAAAATAGTAAGAAATTAAATTACTTAATTTAGGCCATAAAGGTTGCATCTCTATGAAGCCATGGAGGTTTGAAATTGCTCAATGAGAACCCCCTGTGTTAGCCAGTCCAGATTACAGCAAATAATTTGATATGCAGCTGGATACTTCAAACCATGGGTGGGGGCTGTACTCAGCTTGATTTCCTCAGAGGGAGAAGAGCACCAATGGTATATCTCAGCTGTAGAGTCCAGCCTAAGGAGGAATGTTATGCAGCAGTGGAAAAAGAATGTCTAGCCATAGTATGGGCACTACAGAAACTTCAACCCTATCTGTATGGAAGGAAATTCACTGCAGTTACACATGACAATCCCTTAACATGGCTATATCAAGCCAGCCAGCAAAATGTCAAGTTGTTAAGCTGAAGCTTAGAGTTGCAGGCATATGATATGACAGTGCAGCACTGTAGTGGGGTTAGAAATCCCAATGCAGATGGGCTCTCAAAACAGGGTATGGGTTAGTGTATTCCCAGACAGGCTCATTCCTCTCATGCACTGTTTCTCTAGGGTCACTTGAAAAATTAGCTTGAGTCTTCAAATGGGGGGGGGTTGAGAGTTAACGATGTGAGATATTGCCAGATATGCCAGGAGAAGTATGGCAGTTAATGTTTAACATATGCCAGCACAGCTAGCTGCAATTTAGTACAGAATTATATGTTATTTGAATATCAAACTGGTTTGTACAGATGCTTGTGTTGAAAATGTATTTGTAAAGTTGCTTCTGTTAAACATGTATCAACAGTGTTCCCTGCTGGACAGAAAAAAGTATATAGATGTATTATTGTAACTGTTAAAATATATATATTGTAACAGAGGATACTAGAAGAAAAGAGGTTAATCTCAATCCACCTGACTTTGGAAATAGTAAGAAATTGAATTACTTAATTTAAGCCATAAATGTTGTATCTTACAGTTCTTAATGCAGCCAGAGACAAAAAGTCTGTACTAGGAATCTTCCTGCATTGTCAACGGGTGAACTAATTGCTACTCTGGAAGTGTGGAGACTTGAAATTGTTTTAGGACTTCCAGGAGCTGCAGCAGATCTTGGCAAGGCTCTGTGAGTGTGTATTATTGATACATAGGTTTTAAATCCTGACAGCTTCTAGCCAAGGAGGGAAGCATGAGAACCAGAAGTCAGATGACCTGATGTATGTGATGTCATTCTGTAATCCATTACTAAAAATGATATTGTAATACTAGGTGAAGACTGAAGCTTCAGAGCCCTCTGTTTTTGTAACCTGACAAAGAAGAATCTCTCACCAACTTCATCTTGCCTTCTTCTAGTAAGCAACCGGGAAATAATACTTGTTTAGATTAATCAGGAAAATATAGTGAGACTAGTTAAGTATTGTTTTTCTGTAATTGTATGAACCTGTGTCCTTTTTAATATTTCCTGTGAATGAAACTCTGGTGTTTATTGTAAATAAATATTTAGTATTTTCATGTTCTTTCATTATTCATTATTAAATATATTTAAACTTTTCATTGCAGCCGGTTCTTTAGAGAATATTTTAACCTTTGAGAGTACTTATAGCTATTGGTGACACTGTGGCCACTCCTGAAAGCCTGGCTGTTTGGTCAACATTACCATTTGTTTTAATATTAATTTCACTCAATATAATTGGATACCCTTGCAAGAACATTAGAGCAGCTGGTTTTGGGGTGTCTGGTGGCAGTGTAACTACCTTATAGTCTGGGCAGAAGGGGCATAGCTAGTAAAACTATGGCAGCTTTTCCCAGGTGTGTGTGTGTGTGTGTGTGTGTGTGTGTGTGTGTGTGTGTGTGTGTGTGTGTGTGTGTGTGTGTGTGTCAGCTACTTGGAGCAGGGACACAAAACACTGGCTTCACAGAGAGGGTGTTGGAGGACTTGGCTTAGAAACTCAGCTGAGGACTCAACCCTACACCTGTACCAGTGGGGAGTCTTAATGGGGACCTGGAGGGAGACAGATAGAGAAATCTGGACCCAAGAATGAGTGTGTTTTCTGTGTGCTCTTAATGGCAATTTTGCTTGATGCAGAAAGCTCTATCTGGAGTCTTAGATCAACTTATCCACACCCCCACCAGGGGCAGCAATATCCTAGACCTGGTCATTACCAACATGGGTGACCGGTGTTCCACACCAGAGGTCAATTCCTTGTTGGTCAGATCCAACCACAAGCGAATCTCCCTAGACATCCACATCCCGCCCCCACCCCCATTAGGGAAACCACTTTAAAAATTTCTCCAAAGCCAACTTCACGCTTCTTAAGACAGAAGTGGCAAACTTCACAACACCCATGCCGACAGACAATAGAGGTACAACTGCTGAATCCTACACAAATGCACTTTATAAGCACTTACACGAGTGCATGAATCATGCTATCCCTATCAGAACCAAGATGCTATCCTCCAAAAAAAGGAAGCCAATCCGGTAGTCCCCTGCCATAAACAAATTCTACAACAGAAGAAAGAAACTGTTGCAAAAAAGAGTAAAATCCCACGACTGGAGGAACTCCCTGGTCAGCCTCAGTAAGAAGCTGAGATCCCTCATAAAATCCTCCAAAGCTAGTTACAAAAACAAAATTGCCACTAATTCTAAAGACAACCACAAAGCATTCTATAGCTATGTTAAAAATCTCAATGGCAACACTCAGATCTGCTCCGAGTTACAGCACAATGGCACTAAATATACAGAACTAACTGATATTGCCAACATCCTGGCAGATAGGTTCAGTGCTAACTTTACCTCCTCTCACCCCCTAAAGGGCCCTTCCATATACCGGAAGAATGTAAAGTTCCTGTAATCGTGGCTGCACAGGTAAAAACCACACTCTCCAAAGCCAAGAACACAGCATCCATGGGACCTGACAACATCCCAGGCTGTGTTCTACACAAACTACAGAATGAACAGGCACCCCACATAAGCACCATGTTCAATCATAGCCTCACCTCAGGCTTTGATCCTTGGCACACAGTGACAGTTATCCCACTCCACAAAGGGGAAGCCACTATAGTCCCTGGGAACTACTGCCCCATTAGCCTAACGAGCCTGGTCTGCAAGGCCATGGAACGTATCATCATGGAACTTATAAACAAAGACAATGTTAATCTCCAAACTCTGGACCCCACCCAGTTCGGGTTTGCAAAATACAGATCATGTCTCCTAAACCTGATAGACTTCTTTGAAGCAGTCACCAAAGCCGTAGACAAGGGTAAGGTGATTCATACAGCATATCTAGATCTCGCCAAGGTTAGGGTTGGGAGGGTGGCCTAATGGGTAAGGTGTTTGCCTTACAAACCCAAAGTGCAGGGTTTGAGTCTCACAAGGGATAATTGGCTAGGCTTAAAATGGCTCGCAAGGGCAGTTAGCCTAGTACTAACCCATGAACCATGAACCTTTTGACACCATCCCCCACTCTGGAAATATAGATAAACTCACTAAACTAGGTATAAATCCCTATGTCACAAGATGGGTTGCCAACTGGCTCACTGACAGAACCCACACTGTGAAAGCAGCAGACTCCAAATCCGACTTCAGACCAGTGACAAGTGGAGTACCACAGGGTTCAGTTCTGGGTCCTCTCCTGTTTGGTATCTACTTTTTTGAAGTACAGACTAACACAGACGTTCTTTGGCTAATGAAATTCGCAGATGACTGCAAACTAGGAGCCATAATTGAAACTCCTAATGATGTGGACATCCTACAAAAAGGCCTCACTGAGACAGATGCCTGGTGTCAAAGCCATGGCCTCAAGCTCAATGCCAAAAAGTGCATTGTCATCCCCTTTGGTAAAATTGCTGTACCCATGAGCTACCATATAGGTGGTAGTCTACTTAACAACAAAAGTGTGATAAGAGACCTTGGGACACAGGCGGACAGTAGTCTCTCCTTTGATAATCACATCACCACAGTAGTGAGGAAATTCTTCTACATGGCACACCTCATCACAAAAGGTTTCTCATCCAGGCAAAAAGAGGTCATTGTTTCCCTCTACTCGTCAGTCACCAGACCCATTATAGAGTACAATGCCCCTTTTGGTATGTACCTCACAAGACATCTGCAACAACTGGAAAGGCCACAGAAATACTTCACAAAGAGGATTACCAGCCTCAAACAGATGCCATATGCAAACCTTCTCAAAAACCTCCAGCTTTACTCTGTCGCATATTGCCTACTCAGAAGAGATCTCTGCCTAACATACAAAGTTATGTCAAAGCCAGAGCTGTTGGACATGCTCCACTTAAAGAAATCCCAATCCCTCTGAGCTACATGCTCTAGGGACCTAAACCTTGTTACCACAATAAACAGACCATGCTGGAGGGATAGATTCCTGTCTCAGAGACTTCCCATATTCTGGAACAAAGTACCTATCTATATCAAAGCCCCTCATTAGCACTCTTCCAGAAAAATCTTGATGATTGGATGGGAAATAGGAAATTCACCCCAGGGATCATCTCTGTGGCTCTGCTTGACAGGGGCACTGGAAAATAATTTTCTTGGATGGCGAAAGCCAGGGTACCTTTTTTGCTAGGCTTATATAGGCCCTAGAGCCAATAGCCTAGTACCTACCTATGAACCTATAATCCATTTTTGTTCCAAGTGAATGTCTTTTTCCAGTGCCAGTGGTCAGGACTCAAGCTCCTTGACTACTGGCCTAGAAGGGGGACATCAGACTAGCTATATCACCTGCACTGCTCCACATGATGTCAGCGACTATGTGGATTTAGGGCATCACAAAAAATGTTCTGTGTACACAGCAGAATATATGATACTGTAGGATGATCACTTAGTATTTTCATATTCACTTGCCAATCTGCCTATGGTTAATGAAGCCCCAGCCTGAGGATGGAGCTGCTTTGCTTAATATGGTGATGCTAAGGAGGAATTAGAAGAAGAAAAGAAAGAAAGAAAAGATGCATATTTTATGCATGCAGTTCTTTTGCAAATTACTATATCCAGTTAGATCAGCCATTCATAAGTATGTAATGTACAACCCCTAAGTTGCTCTCTTCATGATTGGTTTTGGCTTACTATTATTAAAAGAACTCCCGCTAACAATGCATTTATGAATGTTCCACAGACTGTTTGATTGGCATGTGTGTCATTACCACAAGTGTTACAAATCCTCTGTATTCCACAGTTTATGTATAATCCAGCTGAATAAGTATCATATAGCACAATGAGCATCATGGTGGCTATGTTTGTAATTTCTTCGCCAAGCTATCTTACTAATGAGAAAACTGAGGGTAAATATCTTTAAATCATACATTTTATACAATATGTAGCAGACCAAAGCTTTACAATGATGAGGCATATACCAGACCATGAATATGTTTAAATGACTGTGAAGATCATTGCATATGTCTAGGAAGGTCATTGACACTGTGGGGCTTTAGGTTTATTAATCAGCTTAGCAGACACTACAGGCACTATAGCACAATTGCAGACAGGAATATGAGTTACATATTGAAGCCAGTGGGCTTTTTATATCCCAAATACTATCCTAGCACACCATTCATCTATGTGTAACTATTACTAGAATCAGGCATGTGCATCATATGATACCTGAAACATGTGTCATTGTGGTTCTGTTATCACACTCCTCAGAATTACAAATGCCTGAGGGTACTTACTGTGGAAGTCATCCTGCTTGATGCAGGATGGAAACTAAGGTGTTTCTGTACTTTTTTCATAACGACCAACGGGAACACCTATTGATCATTTGTTTCCATGGGAACTCTTGTGAGGATCTCCAGTACAAAGTGGATGCCTGTCACTACCTTGCCATGCCACAGACATCACCTATATTGAGGAGTAGTGCAAGCATAGGTAATGTTTTCAGAAGAAGCTCCACACATATTCTTAACCAGTGGAAAGTGGAGTTTAGAGAAAATGCACAATACTTTTTCAGCATATGGTCTTGACAAGCTGTTCCTAATGACTTTTTCTGCTTAACTGTTCAGCATAATGTGGGACATGTTTGTCATTGACATCTTTCTTTTTTTTTTATGCTTTTCAGCTCCTGGTGAAATTGAGGATGACAATTTGATCTGCTTGAGGCACATGAAAGGTCCCTACAATTGCAGGGGTAGTTATATACCAGTGATATTATAGTTGCAGATATTTTACATATTTGTAGTAATACCTATTTTACAGTGTTGTTACTTAGTTTAAACACTGCATATTTACTTACTGATACACAATACGTTGCAACTCAGGCTGACCTATTCTACAACCCATCCTAATTCTAGGAAATGCCACCCATGTCATGGTAAGAATGACTGGCCTAACAGTGGGTGTTCCACAAAAATACATGATATTAATCTGTATGGCACACTTGGAGGCTTGCTTCTTTGCACTGCTGTGGCCATAGATACCCTCCTGATATTCATAGATGGTCCACTAGTCTGTCAATCTATTCAAAGCCATCTGTAAGTGGCAGTTATACCAGGCATACAATGAACATGCATCTAATTGCCATCTATTATTTTTATGGTGGCTTGCCCATTTTCATGTTACACTACCACCACACAATGCCTGTGACCTGTGTTTATAACATGCTTTTGTACTGCATGGCTGTATCTCCAAGGCATGGTCACAATTTTTCCTTGCAGGGTCTGCTCTTCTAGGCTGTGATTACCAAATAATTGTAGTCCTTTTGGACAAAACACATGGCACAAGAGATTTCTTTGACAACCTTCAGTAGCCCCTGGAGTTACACTTTGAGACACACACACAGTTCATGTGACATAAACATAAGAAGGCAGGTGAGCAGCCCACAAGAGACTGTTGGCCTTTTTGATACACTGTCAGCTATAGCACCATGTGGTCTGAAAGTTGTATTGTATTTTTTTTTTGCCACTGCAAATGCAGCAGCATTTTATTCCTCCAGGAACTGCTTTGCCACACAATGTGGTACACATTAGCAACAATTGATTTTTCTCTTGTGTCTCCTTTTTTTTTTAATTTGTATTTAAAATATGATTTGTTGTTTTGTTTCTCTGAATTTATATCCATATTTTATGCAATGCCTGGCATGTCTGTGGATATGGCATTGATTTGGCCACCTCAATAACCATCTCCCTTGCCATCAGCTGTCAGGTCTCCAGTTTTCTATAGGCCAGCCTCCCTACAGCATGATATTGGCCACACAGTGGGATCAACCTGGAGTGTTACCTGATGCCTCAGTGGTCTGTCTGTGGTGAGTGACAATATGGCATCATATATACATTCATACCTAAGATGCATTTCTGAAGAGTAAAACACAGACCTTCAACTGGTGATTATGGGGGAGCACATATTTATCATGGAAAAATTTCCTCTGCTATTCTGCAAACCAAATTAAGCAACATAACAGCTGCATTTTTGTACATGATCCATATGTTCAGTTGCTTAGGTAACATTTACCAATGCTACCAATGGTCTATGCATTAAAAAATGCAACAGGATTCAGGGGTGGTGAGCTTCACAGAATCCTTCTTGCCAAAACTTTAATTTGTCAGAAATACATTCTCAAGAACAGATAACCTCTTGCATAGATCTAATATTCTCAGAGCTGATTGTATTTAAACTATTCATCTGTAAGAACACTTACTAGTCTATATTTGTGTTATTGCTTGCTACATTTGCAATCTGTGCGTTAAGAGGAAACTGAAATCCATGCACTATTCTTATAATAATAGAAACATATTTATAGACTGTACTGTGCATAGTAAACACATATACCACGGTGGTGCATGTCCTCCCCGCAGTTGGGTGGGCTTTTGAAAGACATGAGTAAATGGGCGTACCTTCATTGAAGGTTGAATGTCAAGCTGGCACCTTGACATTCATGAAAATCTACTGCCAATCAATACTGGACTGGAGTTCCACTGTGGCGACCCCTAACCAGGAAAAGCCGAAAGACAAACAACTGTGCATAGTAAAAAGAATCATTATTGTTTTATAGTGTAACACATTTTTGCCCATCATGCAGTACATAATGCTTATCATCTGAAGGCATATCTCCTATTCTGAGAGGCATAATACAAATAGATTTTACATTTACATTATGCCTGAAGAATATCTCTTTTATACATTATAGTGATTAGAACTGCCATGTTATCATGCAAGCCATGTAAGGGTTACTTAAGTTACTGTTGCCAACATACATTACTACCTATACGTGCAGTGCAAGAATCGTTCTATGTGGTGTCTTTGCAATGGTCTTTAGTTACCTTAACTATTTTCATGTTGGGTATAAGATCTTAATGTACAGTCTGCATAGCAGATATCACAGATATAGTATATGACATTTAAATTGTGAGTTTGCTATTGTACAGTGTTATTGTACTTAAGATATATCATAGCCTGCTTGTGGTTTACATGGTACAATTTATTTTCAGTATTTGCCTTTGTAAATCAGCAGCATGAGAACTAATCTGTGTATTCATTAATATGTATATTAGACCAGTCTTTTATACACATTACAAAATGACAGGAGAACAACCACATTTGTAGGTCATGTCAAGTGCTCTTCCATGGCAGTCTTGGTGAGTGTATATTTCAGCACCATTGGTGACTTGTTATTCCATCAACTGCACTGTTGCTGCTACACTTTGAAATATCTGTTCTATTCTGGTATTCCCATTGGCTATAATGGATGTCAGTCCTAGCTGTGATGAGTAGACAGAGGCAGAATGCTGAACCATGTCACTGGTCTCATTTGAAATGATGGAAGAAGGGGCTAGCAGTCCCCATGAAATGGCAGCTTGCCATGGTAATTCTTAACTGATTATGACACTGCAGGTGCTTCAGCAAACAATCTAGGGGGTATGGCACACTGCTACTGCTGAAAATTGGACAGTTTTTGCAGTAACCATTAGTGAATGTCAGGAGCAGGGCTCAGTGGCATTTCTCCATGGGTTAGTGAAAACGTGTTTTGCCTTCTTGCAGTTAGTCATCAACATAACTTGGCTTTTTTTCTGGAGTGGAGGATGCCACATTGAGACCACTAGTGAGAATTATGAGGATCATAATGACATGTTACAATCTTCATATAGTGAAGATGATACATACAGCAAGATGTAAAAAACAGAGTGACTGAGAACATAAGTTCATATATCATTCCTGTACCGTCTTTGTTAAACAGCTTTTAACATCTGACATATGTGTCTGTTTTGTGGTCTGCAACACTATTCTGCATTCATTCTAGAATTTCCTCTCCCTTTATTTCTTCCTTTCTGCTTCCTGTACCACTTTTGCTTTATGCATGATTAAAAAAAATGGTACAGATAGATACACCCCAATAAAAAAGAAAAAGAAAGTGAAACATCATACTACTACCTTTATCGCTCTTTTTTCATTTCTTTGTTATGCTCCCCTATGTGTCCTTCCTCCTTGCTATATGAGGCATCATTTCTCTTTCCATCTTATCTTATTTTTGCTACTGTATTTTATTCTCCTACATTCTGTGGGTTATGTTCATTTTTCTTCCTCTGCCATCCACTGTTTACAACCTGAAAATGTTAGTGTGGATAGGACCACAGTTACACCTGTACATCATAATGCTTCAGCTAACTAGTCTAGTGCAATATCAGTTTATATCCTAAAATGGTCCCATTTTTAATGTCCTTGTACCTGTTATCTATCAGTCTTTCTTCACCACATTTTGTCCTTTCATTCCCCACAAAGTCTGAGATCCCCCATCTGTTCTGTCCAAGTGTTTGCTTCAATTACCTAAGGCTTAAGACATAACAGATGTAACCATTGTGGAAATGCTTAAACCTTACCATTTCCAGTGCATGTTTCAGTGAAGAAGAAAGGAGATTATGTGTAATCAGCAAATGTGAGGGAATAATTATCTGTATAAGTAGGTGGCATAATCATCATTGCCCCTTATTAAGCAAAACACTTACCTGTCTCTGTATAGATGTGATACTATGCTAAAGAAAAAGTAAATGTTTTCAGTGGAGTATGTGACAGGCTGACTGAAGCTTGCAATTGTCTTTCAGTAAACATACAGAAAGCTGTATTGTGTTTAGGTAAATGTCTCACTTTAATGACCATAAAGGCAAAATTCCAGAAACTCTTGCTGCATATAATATGGTAACTGGAGCGCATGAAGTGTGATGGTTTCTTAATTGTACAGTCATCTGCAGTACTTAATATTTACTGATCCTTGAAATGTTACCACACATCAAAAGAATGCATTACTTAGTTTGACTCCCCCCAGAAGTATATGACCATGAAAACAGGAAATCTTACATTCGACAGAGAGACAGACACAGACAGTCAGACAGTTAGTCTTAGCTTTGCTTTTGAGGTATGAAAAAGTTGACTACATTCCTGGACAAATCACATGCTGGAAGATCTATTGCCTGAGAAATTCTACATTTAGCTATCAGTACTGACAGTATCGGATAAGCTGCTAGACATAATTTTGTATATACCATCTGTCTGTCTAATCACAGTTCTTTGGCATTTTCTTTGTGCAAGTGTATAGCTGTTTGTGTATTTGATCTTACAGACTGCATTTCCGAAGTTTATTTATTTAAATTGAAAGATTGTATTATTTAATTTAAATGATTGTGACATCTTACACATTAGATTAAGGATATGTGTATCAAAGTGATGTGAATTAAAATGTGGCTACTGCCTTTCAAGGAGTTACTCCTCAAGCTATTGCTGTAATAAAGTACAAATAACCAAAGCTGCAGTCAGTTTGATGTTAAAATATCAACTGGTCTCAAAACAAGAATGAGCAGTAGAGCTGTAGCTAGGTCACTTTACATCCTAGACATTCTCCAAAGCAGTCCCACCCCCTTAACCATGAGTTCAGCAGCTCAGCTGCCTCCTTTACCCTGCATTAGTTATGCTGCTGAAAAAACAGGAGATGAACTGCTAAGCAGACTTTGTTAAACACTATTAGCATTTTGCCTTTTTATGCAAAAAGAAAACCAGTAAACAAGAAAATGCGTAATAACTGTGTTTAAACATTTGCCTGCTGTAGGTATACTTAATACAGGTGTCCTGTAAGGTTCAGATTTAGGATTGACTGTTCCACTTGTTCTTACCTGATCTCCCTGATTACCTTCCCAAACTGGACATTATATGTCATGCAGATGACATACTGCTTTTGCATACTAATAAATGTCCAACCACTCTCCGAACACAGTATGCCCAGGAACCCCCGCTTCACCTACGAGCTATAGAGGACACACTAAACTGCATTAAAAAGAATAACATATGATTTCTTCTCTAAAGAACTGAAAACAAAACAATTATCTGAAAAGACCCAAAATAATGAGCACTTGCTTGAAACTTACTTTATTAAAACCTTTATAGTTTACAATGTTTGTATTTATGTGTAGTTTCTGCAGCCAGGGTCTGCACTTCTGCTGCACTGTGTAGCTTAATTCAGTTCAATCTAAGGACTGTAAACCCTGCTGTCAAGCAAACATTGAGGGACTAAAGAATTGAGCAAAACAAGGGGTAACTGAAAATCGAAGACAACTGAGATTAGTTTCAACTCACTCCTACATTGCAGCATTCATTTAAGAGTTTAGGTGCCATACTAAACTGACAGCCTTCGTGTCACAGAAAGTTTCAGAGATGATTAGCAGTAGTCAATATAGCAAGCACCTCCTTAAACACAGCAATATCATTAAACCAGCATTTCTGTAAAACTGACCGGGTCACAATAGCAAAACATGTTATCAAATCAATCACTGCATAGCTCATTTTCGTCTGTTTGATAAAACAGCACCAACCGTCGGCAAAATCAATTTGCTTCTTAACTAAGAAAATAAAAAACTACAGCCTCTGCTGTCACATTTTTTC
>NC_056739.1:1509259581-1509557081 GCF_019279795.1 Protopterus annectens
TAAGCAGGCAGCTTTTTCTGAGCTGATCTGGAGTGAATGAGTTAATTGTCTTTCTACAATCTTTGCCAATGGGCTACTTCAGACAAACTTTTGATATCATAACAAAAACTAATGTCATGCTCTTCTCATTCACTCTCAAACTCCCTCTATCACTATATCTGACAATCAAAACGCCACCATGTCCTATGTTTCAGAGTTCAAATACTTGACATCACCCTTGACTGCCCTTTCTGACTCTTTCTTTTTCCACCCACACAGAAAAGATTACTTGCACATTTCTTTCTCCAATCAAACGTTGTTATATAATCTTTTATTTTCTAACACCTCTAACTAGAATTGCTCTGGCTAAAAATGTTATTCTCCGTAAAGTGGAATATGGCCTCTGAATTTTTAACTTTCCATTCTTCCTACATTACTAAATGACTACAAACTACAGAAATTAAAATCTGTAGATTTACACATCTTGCAGATTCTTGAGCTCACAAATGTCTTCTTCTGCAGAAAATAAAATTACTTCCAGTAACCGTAAAAGCAAACTTCTTGATGAGCACCTTGTTGTTCAAAATATTAGAAGTGGGATAATGCCCACCCCTGAAATAAATTCCTCCCTATATGAAAACCTACAAAGTTCTTTAGACACTTTCAAGTGAACAGCATCTCCCAGAAGAAACAAACTGTTAGAACAGTCTCAGGTAAAAAAAAAACCTTTTCCAGACACTGTGGAACAATCTTCACCCTCACTTAAGGAATAAAAAAACTCTTGTTGAGTTCAAAATCACACTCAATGAATATCTCCATAATGTCTCTTTAAATGGTTTAATAATAATGAGTAATTAACCTGCTCATTATGCTTTACTCTTTTTACTCTTATTCTCCATCCATAACTTCTTAAAGTAGAGCTATTAAAAAAAAAAAAAAAAATATATATATATATATATATGCGTGTGTGTTATATATTATTTGTATTTGTGTTCTAATACAAAGTCATAATATACACTTCTATTGTATCTTATTTGTATTGTGTTCTTCTGCCAAATCACATGGTGCATCTTTAGTACTGTGCACACATGCTTGTGTTACTGCCAATTCCTATGTACATTCCTAGGGCATCCTTACATATGTGCAGCAAGACTCCGCCACTCTATATACTTGCATATATGTGGTTATCAGCCTAATTTTATGTTAATCCTGTGGTACAACAGATTGCCTGTCTGAATAATGTACTTCAGTTTTTAACTACTGTATGGTACTTTCAGTATTTGCCACTGTTCACCTGTGCCTGGATCATAGGTTAAAAGAGTCTTACATACCCAGTTATCAAGACAAAAAATGCAGTATCTACTGGAAACCAAACATTTATTCCACAGGAATACAAATAAACCTCCAGTTATCACTTTTGTCTCGTTTAAAAGAACATAGAGACTTTTTCAGACTGAGGTTCAATAATCAATCCACCTTTTTAAATATACAAAAACTTTCAGATGACCAATTCTAAAAGTGGCATCATCCATCACATGCTTCATAAATTAAAAAACAATCTAACATCTAAAATTAAACTTGTATACTGAACTAGTGATTAAAACAGTTAGAAAATGCAGTTAGAAAAAAGTTAGCAAAAGAAGACATAAAACTAGCATTTTTTTTTGTGAAACAGTTTCTTAACTCACTTAACCTTAATGTCTCAACCCTTTTCTCTTTAAGTACATTATAAATTCTTCTCTAGTATTTAATCCCAGTGAGAAACTTGCATTCAGTTTAACTTGCCAGCAGTACTCAAGCCAGTCTAATTCTTCTTCTATGTTTATAATGCTGTGAGTATTTGCCATAGCTTCAAAAACTATAAATCTATAGTTGATTTTGCACTTTTTTGTTTATAGTGCTCACTCATAGCATTTTTCTCATCTCCCATTTGAATAGCATACTTGTGATCATAAATCCTTTTGTTAAGCTCACGGATGGTTCTGCCAACATAAATTTACATTCTAAACATATAATGAGATAAATTACATTCTTAGACTTAACAACTAAAAATCCTTGGAATTCAAACCTTACTGCTCCCCACTTCTAACTCACTTCCTTCCATGTATATAAAATTACACATTTTTGCATTCTATACTCTTTGTCTTATTCAACTTTCCTTGAAAAAAGTTTTTGAAACATTTCGCTTGCTTTTGTACAAATATAGGGGCCTCTCCTATTTTATTAATAAGCTCTCCATTTGATTTAAAAGTCCCCAATTATTCTTTATAACATTTTAATAGCTTGTGAGTCAACCCTATTTTATTGCCATTGCTGTTCTATACTTATAGCTATTTCTCATACCATCATTCTCAATTAATTTTCATTTTATTTGATCTGTTTTTGTAATAATTTATTTACTTCCAGTTCAGTATAGCCCCTTAGTTCCATTTTATTACAAAAATAAGTTTGCTTCTTCTAAGAAATCTTCATCATTCTTTGTTAGTTTACTAATCCTATTTAACTGTCCCTTTACTATATTCATTTTTGTCTTCTTCAGATGCATGCTAGAGTAATGTAAATACATATTGTTCTGATCTTCTTTCTTATAGATTTTAGAAGTTAACTTATTATTTTCTTTATAGACTAAGTCCAAAAATTAACTTCGATATCATCATGATGATAGGTGAATTTCAGATATGTGCACATATTATTAATGTACTCTATAAACTCTTCAAGTTCTAGTACGTCCCTCTCCACAGCAGAAACACATCATCAGTAAAACATACCATTTTGACAATATTCTTACTGTAGCTATTCTCCATAACATTTGCTAATTTCCAACCATGCATGAAGCCATTTGCATAACTAGGTTTTAAAGCTGCCCCCATCACAACCATTTGTTTGTTCATATACATCTCCATAAAATGACAGAAAATTATAAATAAGAACAATTTCAATCATCTCCATCAGCAAACAAATAGTGCTAATTGACAATATTTTAGTTCTTCAAAGCTCTAACCTCACAGTTTCCATCCCTTCATAATTCAGGATCATTGTGTACAGTGACTTAATATCTAAGGTCACTAGTAAGTCAGTTTCAGTTATAGGTAATTCCTCTATTTTTCTTTAGAAAATGAAAGCTGTCTTTGATATATGTAGAATTATTCACAATTACTTTTTGTAAGTGCTTATCTACAAACACTGAGGGACCTTCTGTTTTACTATTGGCACTGGCCACTGTGGGTCTTAACAGGGGTTCATCTCGGTCTCTGTGTATCTTTGGTATTCCAAAGATCCTACTTATCTTATTGTTGGTATTCTTCTTGTTTAATCATCTATTGTAGCTGCTAAATATCAATCCTTTATGCAGGAATCTATCATAGCATATCCATTTTTAACTTACTTCACTGTTATTTTCTTATAGTAATTTTATCTGATAACAATTCACCAATTTTTCTTTCATAAACTTCCCTGTCAAGTGCTACTTGGGCCCCCCCAATAGCTTTTAAGAACAAAATGTCTTCTTTCTTAAGCAACTTATCAAAGCATTCTTTTTCATTTTTAGACATATTGAAATATCTGAACTGAGGTTTGTTTTCTAAAATTTCAATTATCTGTACTTCACAAATATTAAAAAACATTTCCAATTCTTTTAAGAAAGGTGGATTGAAACTACTCGGTTTGTGAAATTCACACTTCCTTTCATCTTTAAATTCAAATAAAACATTAAAATTCAATAATCTCACATAATCTCTTAGTTCATTTATCATGTCTAGCTTATGTGCTCTTTTGGATGGAGCAAAATGGCATCCCTTGCTTAACACAATGCATTATTCATCAGATAAAACATATTTACTCAAATATACAATTTTAAAGTTAACAGTACCTATGTCCTCCATGTTTGGTTAATTTTCTTTGAATTCCTTTTCTGCTGTCCCTTTTTGGAAAACCATTTTTGAATGCATTTTGTTGTTAAAAGAGGAGTGTGTTCTCCCATCCACTGTAACCTGGGCCCAGGTTCTGTTTTTGCTATTTACTCTTTGGTAAATTTTTACCACTTGCTGGTTTTCACCCTGTGTCTTAGTAAATGCCTAAGATCTGGATTCTGTAGTCTCTGCAGTTAGACTGCTTGTTAATCCTACTGAACTTCCACTTGCTACTTGTTCTAATGGCACTTTAGATTCTTGAACGGGTTTCACATTTCATTTAGGCATGTTTTCACTAGATAATTAAGTCATTTTTTCCATTGAGATGCTCGGACCTCCTCACTGTGTTAGTGTCTGCTGTTGCTGTAAAAATGACATCAGCTTCTGCTACATTTTCCTATCATTCATTGAGAAGTTTCAGACCATATGCAGAGGCCACGCCCCTTCATAGTCACTCCTACCATGCTTGAACATCTTCATTATTCTTTTACTAAGCATTTCATTCAATTTAATTATGTTCTCTTGTATGTTATACAGTTTGCTGTTAAAGTTCTCTATTGAAGTCATTTCTTTCAATATGATGAAACTTTTATGAATGTTTTCTGACAATTCATCCACTTATTTATTTATTTTATTTATTTGCAGTTTGTTTGCCTGGATAGACCATTGGGCCACAAATGGCCCATTTTCAATGGAACACTGGGGAGAAAAGCTCCAGAAGGTTGATTACATAATACAAAGTAGGAACAAATTTGAAGTACACATTAAAAAACACATTTGTCACCCACTGAAAATATAATTATTCATAAATACAGTAACTAAGAAAAAATATATAGGAGGAAATTAGGTATTTACAATGAGTTTCATCAAAGATTGTCATATTTGAACAAACAGCTGGATTAATAGTGGGTAGTATTTGTTATAAGGAGTAACAAAAAATGTCAGTTTAACTTGCTTTAGTGTTTCTAGTGTATTTAGTGTTATTAAAGTTAAATAACACTTCAAGATACTGTAAGCCTGCTTTTTGATTTATTTCAAGCTACTTGTCTGCCAGTTATTTAGGTAGGTCATTACCTGCAGTCAACTTAATAATTCTTAGTCCCTTAGGGACTCTCTGTACTCTCAAACAATTCTCGAAAAATAAATCATCCCACTGTAGATGTTTAATCTTGACCAAATCTTTTTGAAGGTTAATAAATATTTCACTATGACTTACTTCCATAGCTGTAGTCAGTTGCTGCTCACTCACACATTTAAAAGGATTTGCAGATTGGGCTAGGCATTCCCTTAAGACTTCTTCACTAGACATACCACTGGACATATCACTTATATTTCTTCCATTGTTGAGACATATGTTGGTATTTCTATCTTGACTGATGATGAATGAACCTGAGGGTGTATCGTTGAGTGTACCCCCTGCTGGTAAAGTGGTAAAGTTTGTTCCTGGATTATTGTGGGAATCCATCAAGATACAGCTGCAACTTAACTCCAAAACACTCGACAGCAGCTAAATGCACAACAATCCAAAAGCAAGACAAAAAAAATGCAATGTCTACTGGAAACTAAACACTTTATTCCACAGGAACACAAATAAACCTCCAGTTTTCCTGTGTGACCTTTTTACTAATTGTTTTAGTTTGTTAGTTGGGATATTTTGTAGACACCTTAATGTTTATGGATATCAGTTGGGTACGACAGCTCTGCGTTTCCAAAAGTCAAATGTTCCTCTTGTGCTGTGCTGATGATGTCATAAGAAGCCAGAAACATGCATGTCCCTAGCAATGTAATTAGAAGGCAGAAACATGCATGTCCATAGCTAGAGGGTTTGGCTTTATTAGTCTGAAATTGTTTGTAAATAGACTTAAAAGTAAAAGAAAAAGTCATGGACATTCAGAATTGCCATTTAGCTAAAAAAAACAGATATTCTTAAAGGGTAATATGCATATATCCCATGTTGCCTCTGATAGAAGAGGTTTAAGGTATCACACAGTGGAAAGTCTAGCTTTGTTAGGATTTTTTTGTATGTGTTTGTTAACCAATTTGTTTTCCTGTGTGACCTTTTTACTCATTGTTTTAGTTTGTTAATTTGGATATTTTGTAGACACTGGAATGTTTATGGATATCAGTTGGGTACAACAACCCTGTGTTTCATAATGTCAAACATTCCTCTTATGCTGTGCTAATGATGCCATAAAAAGGCAGAAACATGCATCTCCATAGCTAGAGGGTTTGGCTTTATTGACTTGAAATTGTCCGTAAATAGACTTAAAAGTAAAAGACAAACTCATGGACATTCAGAATTGCCATTTAGCTGAAACATCTGATATCCTTAAAGGGTAATTTGCATATATACCATGTTACCTCTGATACAAAAGGTTTAAGGTATCACACAGTGGCAAGTCTAGCTTTGCTAGATTTTTTTGTATACTATGAGTATACAAACAGCATCTCACTGAGAATCCTCTTCTTCATAGTGCCTGATAATAAGATCAAAATCACTGGTTTGTAAGTTCTATGGCAGATCTATGTTTCTACTGCCTTCCTTGTAGACTGACCTACTCTAGTCTTGTTTGCAATCTGTTGGTATGTACACAATATCTAGTTAGCTACTGAGTACATCTTAATATTGGACTGCTGAGGTCACTTTCACTTTGAGAAAGAGGCAAATGAGAGACCCCTTTTAATGAAATTCGTATTGCTTGAGGCCCTGATAAAGTGATCTGTCAGAGATGTTGCTAGCACTCTGGTCATTTTCTTTTAAATTTTCAGGGTTAGTACATCTGGTCCTTGGACCTCACCTGTGCTAGATGTCTCCAGTCATCCCCACTGGCTCATACTATTGCTTTCTCCCATTCTCTCAAAAACAGAAAACATAACTTCCTTCAAATACTTTAAGACTAGGTTAAACCAAATCCTCAACTGTCATCTCCACAGTGAAAAAAGGAAGAAAATCAGCTCTATCTTTTCTTTTGGGCCATTGGAATCCCACCTTCTCTCGCAAACCCTGCAAGGTCAGATGTAGGAAAAATAGTTTTTATTTCCTAACTGGAATATGGCCTTCATCTCATTGCAGCTGGTTCCCAGAAAACTGCTAGCTCACAAACCATCACCAACAAAAATATATTGCTTTATGGCTAACTATCCTCCCCAAGGACAGCACTGCCTCACTATATCAAATGTTAAGTGATTCTTATTAAGCAGTGAGCAATACCTTATCTAGCTGCATACACATCTATAATCTTGTTCTGATCACTGTTCCTTAACCTGATCCACATATGACCCAGTGTCCATAAATGGTATGCACATGCTAATAGCAAAGTACAAAACCTTGAAACAGTCTCCCCATTAGCTTCCAAACCACTGAAAAATACAGACTCATACATCAGCACAGGTTCTTCACACACAATACCCACACTTCACCCATACTCCTCCCACTCTCAGCCAAACTGCACTGCATGAAATACTCCCTTTCCACCATAGGTTCAAATCAATGTCAGTATCTCCCCTTACTCCTTATGGAACTCACTCTTACCCCAAATTTAGAACTCAACTAAAAATAGCCTTCTCAAGCAAGCACAAAGTTCTTGCCTCAAAAAGGGTCTCATCATCTCAGTGCCTATCCAGTTCTTTGCCTTTCTTTCTCTCTCTCTCTCTCTCTCTCTCTCTCTCTCCCTAATTCTTTCTACTGTCAATCAAGTAAAGGACAAACAATGTATATAGTGTATATACTGTAAATCTCAAGCAACCACAACAAATCTGTGATTACTATACAAGACGGCATTAAAATATTGTTATTTTTACCCTGGGTTCATGTTTTATAATTGTAATATTTGTAAAATGCTGTTATAGTTCTTATTTCTGCATTCCCCATTGGTTACATTTTGTATCTAATGTGATAAAATCACTCAAGCTGTCTGGAACTGGTCAGTTTTGATGAATTCACTACTCCAGTAAACACATAAACAAACATGTACTTAAATGCATACATACTTACATACATATACAATATACATGCACACTTAAATAAATAAGTAGATGGACAAATAGATATATGGACAAAGAGATAGTAAGACACAACAGGTGTTTTGTGCTTTATCATCTTCATTGTCTTTTTATATCATATCCATC
Source organism: Protopterus annectens (assembly GCF_019279795.1). Lineage (NCBI taxonomy): Eukaryota > Metazoa > Chordata > Ceratodontiformes > Protopteridae > Protopterus > Protopterus annectens. The sequence goes on from NC_056739.1 coordinate 1,509,267,597, forward strand.
ATTTATTATATTGCTTATGCTACTGTAGTTGCAATTATTACTTATATTAATATGTTTTTATTTTTTACTTTTTATATTGTAATATTTTCTTAACGAGCTTAACGAAACCAGTTTACATGGAACAATCTTCATTTTTAATAGCTTGTTTTATTCCAGGTGGCCATGCCCTGTTAATTCTTATCTGTTACTTTTAACTGAGTCTATGTCTGTTATACAACTATCACTTTCATATGTAACACTGAATATTGACATTATGCACTCCATTATAAAGTTCTTAATTGTGTTGTTTTTTTATCTATGTATTTATGCTGTGCATTGCATTATTGTACAATATTTGTCAATGGAGGTCTTTATGCTATTAGCAAGCATACCGCTCAGCCTCTTAGAGCAAGAAATCTGGACAAAGTCATAAATAAAAGTGGGACAAAGACCCAAAAATAGGGACAATTTTTAAATATTGCTCTTACAAGCTTAGAAACCTGATAGAATAAGAGGTTTTGCATTTGCATGAATGTTCTGAAGGGTATGAAGTCTGAAACTCAAATATATGATATTATTTTCTAATTTCATTATTTAATGATTTGCCACTAATTTGCCAGAAAACCACAATTTTATGAAAAACAGACTAAAAATATGAAGCAAAAATCTGGACATTCTATGAAAATTTGTACAGCTGAGAGGTGTTAGCAAAGGAACAGCATAGTTTTTACATGCTACTGAATTTACTTCTGATTGAATCAAAGACATAGAATTTTCTAAAAAGAAAATACAGCTAATCAATTAGTTCTTGTTTGTGAAACATCACTGAGGTGCACGCCATTTACTGTCACAGATGTAGTCAGAATTGGCTTAGATATTTCAAACTGGAGGTTGGAAGTAAAACATGATACTTTCCACTGTGAAATTGTTAAATCTTAGCCTAACCAAGATTTATATTTTAATAAGAAGACTGTTTTGAAATTGAAATAATAAAGTGTTTCACTGAGCTCTGCCATATATGAAGTATAGGACATGCCCTTATTTTTATTTAAGAAATAATTCTCAGCTAGTTGCTATACTATTAACTTAAAGACATAAATCTCTGCCTCAAGGAAAATGCTACAATCATAGAGTCATTGAACATGTTGCTTTTCTTCTCATCTTACAGCACAGACTGTGAACTGGGCACCAGTAATTTGGGCTGATGGACTTGCATAAATAAATGCTAATGAATCTTAATGCAGAGAAGATGCTATGTAACTTAGGTTAGGAGATACTTTGCATTCACTCTAAAACTATGGAGAAAGAGGATAACTCCTGAAATTATACTACAGTCAAACTGTTGCAGTTCAACTGTAATATAGCCACTGCAACCACAGATAAAATTTACCAAAAATCGCAGCATGCAATAAATGACACCCACAACCATGGTTTCTCTCTATATATGTATATATATGGACTTTGTAGACATTCTCTAATTTCTGTTTTACACAAGTTTCGGACTTGTACTGCATGTAGACACTGAGAGTTGCTAGGGATGCATTCCAATCATGAAAGTGACAGACAATTTTTTCAGCACTTAGATTCACTACTAGATGCAGATTACAACTCTTATGAGAAGAGTCACCCTTACCTATTTCATAGGGATAATACAGTATTTAACATATTTATTTTGGTTTAACAAATAAGTGTGAATCCTCATATTATTCAATTAGTGATAATAGTTAAATAATAGCATTCTTAGGCATTGTTGTAACATGACAAATATGTCCCCTTCCTCAGGAAAAGAGTAAGCAAATCATTGGCATTCACACCTTAACTACTCCTGCTGGATTTCTCGATCCTAAGTCATTAAAACAAAATTCCAGGATAGCCACCTAGCCAGTGCACATTCTCAGATGAAGCTACTATATATCTATGGGTGCACATCATTACTCCACTGCTCCTTTCTAGGTAATGATTTTGCTGCAGATTGAATTGCCTCCCCCTTCCCAGTATGAGCAAACTGTTAACTGCTCACTCCTATATCCCTTGTGTAGCTCCTCCATTGTCTGAGCCGTTAATCAGGTTTGGGTTGTCTAAGTCAGTCAGGTCTCCATCCATTTATGCATGGATTGTAGGTGGACACAGTAAACAGTTCTGAAGGGCACACACATTTTCTGCTAAAGGAATCATCACCATAATACATACTACCACTTAAGACCGCAATGAACTAGATGTTACACTCAGAGACATGGAAGGAACACTACTGCCTATCAGATCAATGCTTCATCAGTTATTAAAAGAAAATACACATACATTTGCACCTAAAACAGAGGATAAGTAACATAAAGCAAAGAGTAATTTCCCTGGGGATTCAGAAAAATATAAGATAAAATATTAAAGACCATTTCTGGTTTACTGAATTAGTTGCAAACAAAAAATTGAATCCTGATAAAGCACCTTAATTATTAGGGGACTGTCAGTGAAAATATATTTTAACACTTAGTTTTTTTTTACTCAATTCAGGAGCATATTAGCAAAGTTACTCTCCACATAACAGTCAACAAAGATGTGTAGTTAAAAAGTCTTTGGTGTTACTTGGCTTCTTAGTCTTCTAATATTATTTTATGATCAATTATTTGACTAGCATGGTTAACAAAGGATTCTAAGAAGAATAAACAAGAATCTTTTAAATAGGAAATGTAATCTTTAATCTTTGCAGGTTAAAGTTACTGGAGTCCCACAAAGATGTGTACTAAGTCTCTTGCTGTTCACCCTAACACATGATTGTACAGCCAGATACAGTACAAACCACATCAAGTTTGCTGATGACACAGCTGTGGTCAGCCTCATTAGTAATGACAAAGAAATAGCATATAGGGATGAGGTGGAACAACTGATTACCTAGTGTGGAAATAACTTAGCACTAAACATAAACAAGGCAAAAGAGATAATTGTGGACTACAGGAAAAATTGCAAAGAACATTCTCCCCTTACCAGCAATGGGAAAACAGTGGAAAGAGTGAAAAACACAAAGTTTCTGGGAGTGCACATTGATGAAGACTTGTCATGGAACATCAATACAAATGCCATAGTCAAGAAGCACAACAGAGATTGCACTTTTTGAGAAGGCTGAGGAGACGAAATCTCCCATTGACAGTTCTCACTACCTTCTACAGAGGCACTATAGAAAGCATCCTGATGAACAATCTTGTAGTATGGTATGGAAGCTGCTCTACCTCTGAGTGAAAATCCCTCCAGAGACTGGTGAAGACAGCCGAGATGAACATCAAGACCACCTTACCATCTATCCATGACTTGTTCTTATCCAGATGTCTCGGCAGGAACAGAGGAATAATTAAAGACTGCACTCACCCTGCTTACAGACTATTCCTGAATTTGTCATACGGAAAGTGCTTCCGAAGTATACGTTGCAGAACTACGAGATTCAGGAATAGCTTTTTCCCTAATGTTATCAGGCTGCTGAACTCTAGTAACATCTATACTCCATGATGGCCATCAAGGTCAGTAGAAACTGTAGTAGCTTGTCTTATATTGGCATTAACCCGGTTACCAGTCTAATCTAATAGTACAATATTCACCATGAATGTTAACTTATAGGCCATCTAGAGCAGTAGCAATGCAATAAAATATCCATTCTTTTAGTGCAATACATGTTAAGAATTCATAAATTAATCATAGTGCAATACTCTAAGGTCCATAGTGCAATACGAAAATAAGACATAATCCGTTCGGGGTGCATGAACGAAACTGCGAGTAAATCTGTTAAGCTGCTTTTCTTTAATACACTCTTTTCATTTGATACAAGGATCAAACTTCATCAGACAATTCCAGAGGATTTACTCGCAGTTTCGTTCTTGCACCCTGGATGGCTTGTGTCTTATTTTCGTAGTGTTTTTATCTTGGTTTTCTCTCGTTTTTGTCCATAGTGCAATACTCTAATGTTTGCAGTGCAACACTTAAATGTCTCTTTCTGTTCAAGGATCAATGCAATGTCTTAACCAAGTACCTGTGCAATATTAAAGTCTCATGCAAGTAAGTGTTCACTGTGAAAATGTTAAAATGTGTTTCTAATTATGTGGAGTATTAGTCTGTCTACTTGCATGTCTGTGATGTAATAGTTAGGTGTTCTATGTGTAAATGTCTGTGAAAGTAGTCTGTGTTTGCACATTGACTCCAGAGACTGGAATTTTGTTCTGTTTTTGCACTTGTGTGATTTCTGAATAACAATAACGTTTACTACTTTGAATACAACAAAGTTTCCCCTTAAAGTTAAAAAAATTCATGCCAGAAGTTGGCTCCCTTTGTTAATAGCCATTGAAATACTTAAATAGTGCCTCAGGTTTAAACTATAATAGCTAAAACACAAATTAATTTGTTTATACAATTCTCAACTATCAGTGACTATCACTATCACTATCAATGACTATCAGTTTAACATGATCTCATGAAATCTTCAGTGATGGTGAAATGCTTTGTTATAAATTACCCATAGAATATGGTCCTATATTAAAGGCAGAGGATCAACCAGATCTTTAAAATGGATGAAAACAATTATTTCTTGTGCCACACCATTTAAAATTAAAGAGTTAAAATTGTGACTTTTAGGCAAAAATACACAAACATTTAGGCCCAATGAAATAACATCACTGTGTATTTATGTGTTTGACAACTTAAATGCTTGTCAACCAAAACAGAACTAATCTTTGTACTTTTAAGCCTAGTTGACTTCTACTGGGTATTATGACAGTCATTTCATTTACCTTTAAATGTCATCATGTTTGCAATATTTTCACATTTTCTTATAAAATGTTCCAGGTGTGAGACTTGAATAGTCAGAATGGAATTATCCTTGTATGAATTATTACTACTAAAAGCCATGAGACAACATCTAGGAGGCTTTGAAGTCAGCATTAACTCATCTAAACAAATTTCTCTCTTTTTTGTGCCTTTTTTCATAAAGACAAAAAGGTATTTTCTGTGTTTATTAAGTCTTAACAAGCAAGTACACTTTGCATGATTACCAATAATCTTCAATTAGTTGTGAAAGATGAAAACAGTATTCTTAGGTGCTGCTTTGGTATAACAGATATGTAACTTCCAAAGTAAATAAATAGCCAATCAATGCAACTCACACTTTAGCCATGAAGAAAGAAAGAAAGAAAGATTATTATTTCTGTAACACTTATAAGACAGGAAGTAAAATATGATTAATGATTATTACTTTTAGTTCTAATATTTACTAACATTACAGATGGTTATGATATGATTCTGATATGTACCGAGTTTGTGAACAAGCACACATATGTGTATCCCATAGATTTACTTGATGGGAGAAGGAAAGATAAATGCTTTTAATATTATCATCACTCCATCCCTTCCTTTATTCTCATCTTTTTTTTTTCCTTTTTAGACCCATACCTCATGCACTCCTGAATGCTTCTTTACATTCCACCATCTCATACTCTCTTTGATATCACCCATTCTGTAATTTATAATAATAGTAATAATAATATTAAGTGGTTTAACAAATCTAGGTAGCTGCTGGTTGCTAGTCAGCACCTGTGACACTTGATTTCCTACTCTGGCCACCTTGTTCAAAAAGAGCCTTTAACATTTCACAACTTGAATGTCTGTGCCTATATAATGCCCCATCTATCTCTTCTCTTTCCTAATGAGAAGAGAAAAAAGGAGATGATGTGGTCTGTATCATGGTTTTGTAACCTTAACTAGCTAGTTTCTTCTACAACTCACATCAATATTTCATTTTATTTTGATAAATATACCAAGCAGGTGTTTACCGTTTTCCATTCTACCATATTCATTGAGCTATCATAATCTTATTAACTCTGTCTGGACTAAGTACCTAAAATAACTGTAGTATTTATCCATGTTAGATCATTCCCATCTTAGTTTATCAGTGATCACCAAGCTAACAACCCCAATGGGCCTTTTTACTCCTAGCCATCTTTCCCAAAGGTGAAAAATCAAACCCTGTACAGTGGCAGATACAAGAATTGGCAAGGGGGGGGGGGTGCAGTCTGAAAAGCTGACTTATGTGGTCAAAGTGTTGGGGTGATGTGAAGAGATCACCTTAAGGTGTTTTAACAATATGTGTACAAAGACAGTAATATACAATCACATGTACATCACAGGGGGTGTGACTGATTTAGTGGAAGTAGGTAATTCCTGTCCAGCACACAGCACATTTACAGACAGTGGTGATTGTTTTGATGCATGCCTGAAAGGGAAGTTTGGTTGGCCATGCCCAATCACAGTTCTTTTCCACTGCATAGCGATAACCTAGCAAACCATCCCATCCCACTGAAGAAGGCATCACCACAGCAAATACCATAGTAAATTTAAGAAAATTTTGGTAAATATATAATGATTATCACTATGCAATGGACCCCCCATCCCTTTGTGACCTCACAACACTATAGCCAGCTGCCATAGGTCCGGAATATCTTCATATACTAATATTTTGTTTCACATGACAGACAGGAGCTTGATAAGGTTTTCCAAAATTCTATGCAGAAACTTTTTCTTTTTGAATTTCAGTTACAACAGCAGATATCATGCCTGGAATTATGCAAAGGATATCACTTTTTGTCTCTGTAGTAGTCTGGCATACCTGCATAGTCTGTGCTACTATGAAGTCCAATGGGATAAGAAGAGGAAGACTGAGTTAATGATGTTCATTCTCCTGTGCTCATAAAAGGAAGAAACCTTAATTTCTAAACATCTAAAATACTGACCAAATACATCAAGACACACAAGAAGACAAGCTGCTGAGCAGTAAACGTGATAAGATTATTACCACTTTGCCCTTACTTAAAGCATTGTGTAGGCCTGACACCTACATATAAAGGAAAAGGAGGGAGCCAGTGACAGCACAGCATGACATCTGGGATTATTTAGACCCTGTATGACAGGCACCTACAAAGACAGCTTGTCATTCAAAAATTATTGCACACACTTAAGTGCAAATGAGGAGTGAAATGTGCAAAGTACTTTCAAAGTGAATTAAAATACAAGCTCCATCAGAAGACCACAAATGAAACCAGCAAGTGGAAAAGGGCAACTTTCTAGTAGTCATTTTCCTTAGTTGAAGATGGGATGAAATAAGTTGCCAAAAAGTGACTGGAGTCAGACCAGAAAGATTCAGTCACTGTTAGGTCATAGTAGAGAAAAGATCCATGTATATCAGATGTCTTAACAGGTTAAGAGAAAACAGACCCACATTAAACATTTAAAAGTTATCCCAACTTGGGTCTCAGACAGTCAGTCTATACCGTACTTGTTTTGCCTGAGACTCTCCAGGAGACTCTTTTCATTGGGGTTTAAATTGTAAAACATTCTCCTTTTCTCCCCTCATGTCTTGTACAAATCTTCCTTGACACGTTTTTCATAAGCCATAATTAAAGGATGCAGGGGTGGGTTGAAGGTACTACTTCTCTTGAGAGTGTCATTAGTTTTGCCCTTGTTCAATTTATCTGAAAAAATAAGGTTCAAATTTAATTTTCTTAGATATATTTGAAAATCAACTATTACAGAAGCTATATCAGGCATGTATATAGGAACAAATTTGAACCCCTTGGAAAACAGGGAAAATAATTCTTTGGTAATGGGAAAACTGGCATAATTGTAAATATTAAAACCATGTAAGCTATATTTAATATTGTCCAAACTTTGTATTTGGACTGTATTGTCTGCCATTTGTTGTAACCGTAATTTTGTTTTACTACCCTGTTATTTTAGTATAAAAAATGCCTTTTTACCCATTTTTTGTTATTTTAGTAAATGTATCAAATTAATTTATTAACTATATATTTTAATGTTTCGATATTCAAGAGAAGTGTTATTCAATGTTGGGCATTGGCTAATTCTGCACCGATGATTTTAAAGTTTTGATTATTTAAACTGTGGAGTTCTTGGTTAATTGTTCTAAAGAAGTCATTCAGTTTGATGAAAGCGCTTAACCTGTGGACAACTTTTTGCTAATAAATTTCTTTCTGTGGACTCGCAACGCTGTGCTCTTTTTTGGATTACTGGTTGTATTTTGAACGCATTTAACACCGCTTTTTTGAATGTTGCTCAGTGACATGTAAGTTTGGGAAAACAGCCAATATTAGGTGCAATAGGCAGGAATTGTACAACAGTCTTTGGAGTCTGATCAACTGGTGATATGGCAGGTGGTGTTGGTGGAAGTGCACGCTTTCAGGTGCAGAGATAGGGTGTTGAGCAGTCCAAGGTCATAGTTGGGCTCCTGGTAAAAAATCATGAACCCAGGATGCTGTGGGGTGATTTCCAGGCATCAGAGTGTAACACGGAGGCCTGAGACTGATTGGCGAGGGAACTCACCAGTGTTACTGGTATCCCCTGCACAGGTGAACAGTGTCATCACCATTATGATGACTTGAAGAGGAGAAATAGGGGAACCCTGGACACCCGGGTCCAAGAAGCTAGAGCTGGGATTGCCCCACAAATATGTAAACATATTTTCCTCTGTTTTACCAATGTGCAAGATGAATGTCTGCAAAACTGGTATGCATAATGGTGCACTTCTCTTCCAACACCTGCAGCTGAGAAGGCTTGCAATATCGAGTCCCACGCCGGGCACCTGGCCAGGTTGCACTGTGAGTGAGGTATGCATGGATTTATTATGTTAACTGTAGTGCAATCAGCAAGAAACAGTAAAACATTTACTGCAATAAAGTGCATATCGTAAAAACTGTAGTGCAATAAATGGACACTAACAACTGTATTGCAATAACCAAGAAGTTATACCAATAACAGTAAACAAAATGGTGTACAACAAGATTTTGTCATAACCATTGCAGTAGAGCTGTATACATTAATTGTCTATACATACATGCATACATACATACATACAAATGTTTCAAGCATGGGCATTAAAGCTCTTCTAGCTTACCAATATGCCAAAACACTTGTTCCCATAATAAATGTCCAGGCTGTTATTAAAAATATCAAAACTAGTACTTGCTTTAATGTAATTTGATAGTCTGTTCCAAGCATCAGCTACTCTGTCAGAGAACCAATTAGTACACTTCTCATTCCTATAGAATCTTCTACATAGGTTATCTGATGATTCTCTAGTACTTTTTGATAACCCCAAACATTCCCAGAGGTAGTTGTCCCTAAATGCCTTATATACCTGAATAAGATCTCCTCTTAAATATCTGTAAGAGACACTGTACAAGTTCAGATATTTTAGTCTTTCATAATAACTTAGATTTTCACATCCATGGATGCCCTTAGTATAGCTCCACTGTACTCTTTCCAGTTTATTCATGCTTGTTTTCCTATAGAGTTTCCGTATTGTTATTCCATATTGTTATTCCATACTCAAGTTTGGGTCTAATGTAACTAACAAACAATGACTTCATTATGTTTGATTTCCTATACTTTATAAATCTTTTTATACAACCTATAGTTCTATAAATATCATTAGCCAATTGGGTGATATGATTTGAAAAACTCAAAGCTGAATCTACCCATATACCCAGGTCCTTAAATGAGTCTACAGTTTCAATCACTGTGTGCTGTATTAAATATTCACCTTTCAGTTTATGTCTCCCAAATCTCATATGCTTAGTTTTTGATGTATTTATCAACATATTATTCTCCTGTGCCCAAATGGTCAATTTAGTCAAATTATTTTGCAAACATGCCTCATCTGTAACACTTGTAATCAGTTTACCCAATTTCAGGTTGTCAGCATATAGACTGTAGAACACCTCAGATGAAAAAGTAAGGTCTGAAAGATACAATCTAAACAAGTAAGAGCCAAGTACAAAGCCCTGTGGTAAACCTTGACTGTAACCAAGGATTTCACCTGTCCAGTTGGTGTGTGATACTTGCCATGTCCTATTTGTAAGCCACGCAGCTATCCATCTTATCAACAGTACATCAATACCTAGTTGTACTAATTTATTGATCAGTGTTTTGTGCATGACCCTGTCAAATGCTGAAGTTAAATCTATATAAATCATATCACAGCACAATTTTTCATTCATAGCTGTTATTATATTGTTACAGAACATCATGTTACAGGTGGTAATAGATCTATTTTCAACATATGCATGCTGATATATGGTTTCAAGTCCCAACCTATCCAGTTCTCACAATAACTTATCCAGTTTTATCTTCTCCATTATTTTTCCACACCATGAAAGTGGACTTAAGGGTATATATGATTCTGGGTTTGTCCATTAAAGACAGGTTTAATAAGTGCATGTCTCCAATCTTGAGGAATATCCCCATATTTATATGACCTAGTGAATAGCAGATGTAATGGCAGTGTAAGTTCTTGCTTAAGTGTTCTCAAATCATTGTTACTTATTCAGTCTCCTCCCTGCACTTTGTTTGGATCCAGTTTGCACAGTTCTTTTTCAATATAGTCTAATTTGATTCCACTATCTGGGGTTAACTGGGTGTCACTAGGACAACTTACCACCCCTTTTGTGAAGCCAAACTGTTTTGCATAAGATTTTTTAAATATATCTATAATCTGTTGTGTCTGAGAATAAATTTTAGAATCTGCACACAGTTTATCAATTTGTTTATCTTTACTCCTTCCACATCTTATGTATCTATAAAAAGGGTTCCTATTATGCTCGATATCTTTATATAATTTTTCTTCAAATTTTTCTTGATCTTGTTTAACACTATGCTTAATCTGTTTGTCCATCTCATTTATTTCAGTTTTCAAAGTTGTAGTTCGACCTCTCTTCCATTTCTTATATTTTTTGTCTCTCACCTTAATCAGGTATCTTGTTCTTATGGAAATTTACCCCCCTGATGTTATGTGCCTAGATCCTGATGTTAAACATTTTTTTGACTTTTTGTACTTAAACAATTTCTCTTTCAAAACTTTCCACATTCCATCTGCAGTTTTTCCACTGAAGACCTCACTCCAGTTAGTTTTATATAGCAACTTTTTTGCTTCCCTATAATCTGTAATTAACCTTCTATGCATTGGCTTAGATTTCAGTTTGGCAGAATTATCTAGCAACAAATTAACCTTTATGTCCCCATGATCACTGCACATCAATGGTGGTAAAACTTGACTTGAAGTTAAAGTAATTTCTTTAGGAACACAAACAATATCTAGTATATTCCGTCCCCTGGTAGGTTTTTTTACAATCTGAAGTATTTGTTGTTCCTGAATATACTCTGAATAATTTCTTTACTAACGATGTTGAATCGATATTATTCCAGTCTTTTTCTGGTAAATTTAAGTCCTCAGCTAATATTATTCTTCCATCCTGTGTTTCATGTAAGAAATGTATGAATTCCTCCAGGTCATCTGCACTTGACTTTGGTGGTCTGTAAACTCCAACTATTGTTACATGTTCCAGGGTTGTCTTTATTGTCACAGTTACACAGTCTATAGTATTGGTATTATCATTGAACATGTAATAATCACAAGTCTCATAGCTATTTTTAATGCCTATCATAACACCTCAACCTGATTTTTTGTTAGAATGTCTGTTACAGTAAAAACATTTATACCCTGACAGAACTGGTTTCCAGTCATTGTTCTTTAACCATGTTTCACAAACTATAATAACATCAATCTTGTGGGAATGTAGCAAATTTTCTAATAAAAACACTTTATTATTAATGCTCCTAGCATTAACAACCATCAGAGATGCATCAAATGTTGCTATCTGTGAACTGTTACATTTTTGACCAGGCAAAAATCCTGGCTAGTGTTTGTCAAATATTGCAAAATATCTGCTACAAAATTATCTTCCCTGATCTAGACAAATGCACACCATCCTATCTGAACACGTGTGCCCAAAAGAAGGCTTGGGTGCTCTATACATTTGCATTTTTTTAAAACAGGACATTTTTCCATGTAGGTGTTTATCCAAAAAATATTTTCATTCACAGTGACCTGACTATCCTTTCTATAGGGAATTTGTGAACAATATGTCCTAACACCAGTACAAGCTATACTATCTAGGAGGGCTGTCAGTTCCCGACTAACAGTCAGAGAATCTTTGTTGGTGACATCATTTGTACCAACATGAATAAAAACAGATCCATTCTTCCTTACATTAAGGCATTCCAAGGCTTGTTTCACATCTTCTATTTTTGCTCCTGGTAAGCATAACACTACTCGATGTTCATTATCATCTCTGCAAATATAAGTATCAGTTCCTCTTATAACTGAATCTCCAATTACAAGAATATCTTTTCTGTCCATCTCTGAAGAATCTTCAGCTTCTAAAACAGTCATTTCAGCTCTATCAATTGTTATGAAGGATAGATCTTCATCGCTATTAGTCTTATTAATTCCTCTGTTTTCATTGCGTATTAAATTCTCATCCAGCTGGCACTGTAAATTCACAGCTTGAGCCATGTAGTCAACATCTGTCTTTCTCTTCTTTTTTCTTACAATAATGTTCTTCAATCCTTCCACGTTCAGTTTTGATTTCTTCCTTTTCACCTGCCCCTTGCCTCTTTTTTTCTACCTTTTCCATTGGAAAGGTGATCCCTTTTTCTGTAGACTGAGGTTTTTCTGATAGACAGATATCTTCATTTCCTGTCACCAGTGTGTTACATAACAAAGCAGAATCCTTTTTACTACGTATTCTCTTTCCTTTACAGTCATTAGTCAGTTTCTTTTTCTTCCGTGTTATTTGTTGAGAACTTTTTCCTTTCTTTCTTTTTTCTTTCCTTCTAAACAAACCAGAATGTCAGATTGCTGAGTACTTGCATCCACAATTCCATAGTTCTCAGGGGCCTCATCATCTTTCATAGGAGTTGAATGTTCTTTGCAGAAAATAGATGCATCATTTCCTAAATCTGTTCTATTTGTTCTATGCCTAACATTATTTAGTTCATCAGTCCAGTCATTAATATATGATACAACAGTTCTCCAAGGCATGCCAATTGCACATGTGTAATCATCATCATTAAGTCGAGGTTTGCTTCTAACAATGGAAAGCAAATCATTCAACTTTTGACATGAGGAACAAAGATCACCAGTGTTATCAGATGTTACCTTTAAATATGCATAGCATTTATTGCACTGTACAAGATACTTGTGCATTAGCAAATCATTAACTGCATACTCATTTAAGGAATCCATATTCAGCTTTAATTGAATAAAATATTGCAAAGGAAAAAAATTTCACAAAGGAGCAAAGAATTTAAAGTAACTTAAATCAACTTCTATGACAAAAATTATACTAGCAATATACAACTAAATAATAAAATACAATAAAGTTGTTCTGACCATACAAGTTCTACCAGCCAGACAGAAGTTGTAATTTCTTTACGTTGCATGTGAAGTACAGTACCTTCTGCTCACTATAGCTCGCAGTTGCACCTTCTTTTAACAGTAAAAATAAATAAAACTTCTCTTACCTGTCAACTCCACAACAAATCACAAACCAAGCAGGATTGTTTTGATATGCTCAGAATTTTCCTCTCTGCAGTCTGTGCAAATTTATAGCTGTCTAAGCCCCTTGTGGTGGCTAGAGCTTGCCTGTCCAAAACTTATCCCTTTCTCACAACCAAAAGTGAAACTTAAGATAAAACAACAAAATATAAATCAAAGTAAAGCATGTTAATAAGCAGTCTCTTCCTACCTACAAACAGTTAAAATAGCGGGAACAAATGCAATATAAATTAAAATAAAACTTCTCTTTCCAGTCAACTCCACAACAAATTACAAACCAAGACAGGATTGTTTTGATATGCTCAGAATTTTCTTCTCTGCAGTCTGTGTAAATTTATAGCTGTCTAAGCCTCTTGTGGTGGCTAGAGCTTGCCTGTCCAAAATCTATCCCTTTCTCACAACCAAAAGTGAAACTAAAGGTAAAACAACAAAATATAAATCAAAGTAAAGCTTGTTTATAAGCAGTCTCTTCCTACCTACAAACAGTTAAAAATAGTGGTAACAAATGCATTATAAATTCAAATAAAACTTCTCTTACCAGTTAACTCCACAACAAATCACAAACCAAGAAAGGATTGTTTTGATATGCTTAGAATTTTCCTCTCTGCAGTCTGTGCAAATTATAGCTGTCTAACATCCTTGTGGTGGCTAGAGCTTGCCTGTCCAAAACCTATCCCTTTCTCACAACCAAAAGTGAAACTTAAGGTAAAACAACAAAATATAAATCAAAGTAAAGCTTGTTAATAAGCAGTCTCTTCCTACCTACAAACAGTTAAAAGTAGTAGCAAAAAATGCAATATACATTCAAATAAAACTTCTCTTACCAGTCAACTCCACAACAAATCACAAACCAAGACAGGATTGTTTTGATATGCTCTATGGTAAAGATGCTGCAGTCAAGTTTAACACTGTAATAGCTGTAGCATGCAAAAGTAATGGCCTGCAAACTGTATTATTTAACTCATAGTATGGTCCAAGGCTGTCTCCAGGCCAATATTGGCCACATAATGCTCTCTATTCCTCCTACTTCAGGTAATAAATGTATATGGCTGAAGTAGCCCACTCTATGGGCAGATATTGTGTGGACTTCATAGACATTTATCAGCAATACCAATAAAGTGTTAAGGAGTACTGTTAATTCCTACAGAAATCTGTTTTAATACATGCATTTTGGCCGTATTCCATGCATATGTGTTCTGCTGTCACTGCAGTCAAGTATAACACTGTAATAGTTCTGGAATGCAAAAGGAATTCAGTCACATAATGATTTATTTTTCTCCCACTCCATGAACAAAAGGCATATGGGTTAGGTAGCCCATGTTATGAGAAGATATGATTGTGCTAACATTTCACAGACAGTTATCAGCAATACTAATAAAGTTAATTTTATGCAGATGTCCCCTGCAGTCACAGATATTGGGTTCTATTCCCATGCCTGCCAACAAAACATGACGGATGTCTAGATTATGTACTATACACAAACGTGTCTCTCAAGTGTCACAATTTTATGTAATGTAGTTAAAACTGCCTAATCCATCTGTCACAGGATTACCAGAAAAATAATTACCTATAATGCAATGTATTACCAAATATGCTTACACAACATCTTGGTAGATATAGAAGTCCACATTATGTGAAAGTGTTCTGTGTAGTAGTGTACCTGCATTTGTTATTGCTTAGCTCATATTAACCCGTGCTAACAGCTTGAGAGGTATGTATGTGCTACATCATCTATAGTAGAATTGTAGTCACTGTACTCAGAACTGACACTACATGCCTGTCGAGTATTTAGTATCATTGTTCTTAGGGATATAGTCTGTATTGTGAGTAATGGATTGTGTCTCTCTCGCTCTCTCTCCACCACTTATCTTCATTTATTTATTATTGTCATTTATTATTATGATTTAGTATCAGCATATTTTGCTAAACTAACTATATATTGTTTTTTTAACTATAGTTTTGCAAAATGTGATGTAATATTTTTATGTGTTATTATGATGCACTATTAATATACTTTATTAAACTTACTATTCTGTCGCCCTTATGGTTTATTTCTTACTGGCATGCTGTTGCCACACTGACTGTTATGTTATTTACTGTTGTGTTACACATACTATACATTAATAAGTATTTGGATTAATTAAAATGATGTTCCATTCTGTTAATAATACAGTGGTTTGGTTATTACTAAGCTTAACTTACTGCTATTCCTCATACACCACAGCACGTCAAGGTAGGCTGGTTCTGGCTGGTCCCCTACTTTGCCTGAACTGGCAGTGGCACCAGGTCCCAGCATGTCTGGGATGGAGTCTGGTGGTGCCCCCTCTGCTGCCTCTGCACTACCTGCAGTGTTGGGTGGTACCACCCCACAGGATGGGGCCTGGACCCCCTCTAGGAGCAGTGGTAGAGGGAGTGTTGTCACCCAGGATGAACTACTGGTCTTGGTGCACAAGATAGTCTACTGTGGATTTGACCACTGCCTGTGCTGGATTGAGGGCATGCTGAATGACCTGGTGAAGCAACCTTGCCCTGTTCCCCAGGCTACAGCACTGCCACCCTCACTGCAGTGAAGGAGCAGTGCTGACAGTCCCATGTGTGGGGATGTGAGTCATGGTGCTGCCATATGGAGGCAAAGGGGACTTGGATTCTACAACACCCTCCCTATCCAAGTTGTTCAACCCCCTCATGTGTCACACCCTGCCCATGTCTGCTGTGTTATTCAATGTCTTGAATGTCTGCAAATGAATCCTCACCTATCCGACTTAACTCCCCCACACATAACTATGTCCCTTCCCCAACATTCCACACTTAAAAAAAAAAAAACAATCAGTACCTGTCCCAAAAATATGCATATCATTCCAGACATAGTTTTCCATTTTGCACACGTGTCCTCTGGACACACGTAATTTAGTCCAATTGGCTTGACAATGCAGTTATGTTGTCCTCACCTCTCTCTCTGGAGTTGATAGTTCAAAGTCTTGTACAAATTCTGTCAAACTGCATAGTTGTTGCTGTACAAGAAATGGATAGCTATGGTTCTTTCCTACATCCTTTCTGCACACCCTTATCTGCCTTCCACTATGTTTTTCCCCCTGCTTGTACTACATTTCACCACTTTTGTGCCTCACAACTTTGCTAAGTTCAGCTAACTAGAGCCATATTGACTATATGTTTTTTAAACTTGTAATGCACAATTACAAAATAAACATCTGTCCCATATTTTGAACCCAAGACCATCACACTTTCAGACCACTACATTAACCTTCCATGCCACAAAACTCTTACTTAAAACAGGTGGCTCAAAGAAAACATAGTAATTGCCAGCTACAGTCATTAAGTGTATTTCAGCAGAGCTGCACACCACACCACACAAACTTGATTAAAAAGTCATCAAATTAAAAAGAGTAAAAATGGGAGTGTACCTTGGACCCTGGTGCAATAGTACATCAGTAGAAAGCCAAAGACATTATAATGGATGTGAGACCTGTTATAGCAGGTAAATGTGCCCTTCAACAACAACATGTAGAAAGACACCTGCTAAGGCATTAATGACAAAATGCATGTTCAACTGGGACCTGGTGCACATATAGGTTCATAGGTTGATACTAGGCTATCTGCCCTAGGGCATTTATAAGCCTAGCCAGAGTGTGTTTGGCTTTAGCCACCCTTTTAGATTATTTGACTGTGCCTTTGTATAGTAGGTCACAGTAAATAGCCCTTTTTAATGTTAGTTTACTGTGCCTCTTTCTAGTAGGGACACAGAAGAGATCCCCGGGGTAAACCTATGATCTCCCATCAACTTGTCAAGATTTCTCTTGAAGAGGGTCATTGAGGGGCTCTGCCTAACATGGATTGGAATTTTGCTCCAGAGTGAGGGGAGCCTCTGGGATATGAATCTGTCCCTCCAGCATGTCCTATTTATTTCTGTGCTGAGGTTTAAGTCTCTGGAGTGTGTAGCTCTAAGGGATATGGATTTCCTGAGGTGGAGCATGTCCATTAAATCTGGGTTGGACATGGCTTTATACGTCAGGCACAGATCACCTCTGAGTAGGCGGTAAGCAACTGAGTAGAGCTGGAGTTTCTTTAGCCTAACTGCGTAGGGCAACTGTTTGAGTCCCTTGATCCTCTTGGTGAGGTACTTTTGGGGTCTTTCCAGTTGCTGCAGGTGTCGGGTAAGGTACATCCCAAATGAGGCATTGTATTCAATTATGGGCCTGAGGAGTGATGAATAGAGGGGCACAATGATCTCTCTTGATCTAGATGTGAACCCATTCGTGATGAGGTGGGCTATATAGAAGGTCTTTCTAACCACTTTGGCAACGTGATTGTCAAAGGAGAGTTTGCTATCTACTTGGGTCCCCAAATCCCTAATTCCTTCTTCCGTACTTAATGGATTTCCACCTATGTGGTAATTTGTGGGCACTTTGTTTTTCCCAAAGGGGATAACTATGCACTTTTTGGCATTTAGCTTTAGGCCATGGCTCTGGCACCAGTTATCCGTCTCTGTGAGACCCTTTTGGAGGATGCTTGTGTCAGTCGGTGAGTCAATTATGGCACCCAGTTTGCAGTCATCTGCAAACTTGGTCAGCCATAGTCCTCCCGTGTTAGCCTGTACCTCCGAGAAATATATATACCGAACAGGAGAGATCCCAGGACTGAGCCTTGTGTGACACCATTTGTAACTGGTTTAGAGTCTGACATGGCACCTGTAATTCTGACCATGTGGGTTCTATCCCTGAGCCACTTTGCAACCCATCTTGTGACATAGGGGTTGATATTTAAGTTGGTGAGCTTATTTATGATGCCCAAGTGGGATATTGTGTCAAAGGCTTTTGCGAGGTCCAGGTAGGCTGTGTGGACTACCTTCTCTTCATCTATTGCCTTGGTGACTGTTTCAAAGAAGTCGACCAGGTTCAAGAGGCAAGATCTTCCCTTGACAAAGCTGAATTGGGTGGCATCCAGTGTTTGGAGGTTCCCAATGTCTTTGTTTATGAGTTCCATGATGATATCCTCCATAGTTTTGCAGACCAGGCTAGTCAGGCTTATAGGGTGATAGTTTCCGGGGTCCGTTGTGGCACCACCTTTGTGGAGTGGGACCACTGTTGCTGTACGCCATTCTTTGGGTACATATCCTGTAGTGAGGCTGAGATTGAACAGTGACTTTATATGAGGGTTCAGTTCTTCATGAAGCTCGAGTAAGACACAGCCCGGGACACCGTCCGGTCCCATTGATGCTGTGTTTTTTGCTTTGGAGAGGGCAGCTCTCACCTGTGCATCTGTGTTGTCAGGGAGGCTACACTATGTTGGGATAGACCTTTGCTCTTTTGGGATGGAGGGGGGGAGAAGTTTGCACTGAATCTGTCTGCAAGGATGTTGGCAATGTCTGTGGCTTCAGCGTATTTTTTGTCATTTTGCACTAACTCAGAGCATATCTGGGAGTTGCCACCCAGGTTCCTGACATAATTGAAGAAGGCCTTGTGATTAACTCTAGTGTCTTGTGCAATTTTTCTTTCCAAGCTGGCCTTAGATGATTTAATGAGGGATCATAGTTTCTTGCTAGTACTGATCGGAGATGCCTTCCCTTTTTGGGATTTTGCTCTATCATGTAGTAGCTTCCTCCTTCTGTTGCATAGCTTGTTTATGGCTGGGGTCCACCAGACAGGCCTCCTGCCTTTGGAGGAGTGAGTCTTGGTTTTATTTGGGATAGCACAATCCATGCATTTCTTTAGGTGGCCATAGAATGCATTTGTAAAGGATTCTGTGGTTTGGGCCGTATTTTCCTCTGGCCTGGGGGCTTTGAAGGATTCCACCTCGGTTTTGAGAAGTGTGAAGTTTGGTTTTGAGAAGTTCTTCACTGTGATTTCCTTTGCTGGGGGTGGGGATGGGATAAGGATGTCCAGTGAGATTAATTTATGGTCAGATCTTTCCATTGAGGGGTATACCTCTGATATGGAACAATGAGTCCCCATGTTGGTGATGATCAGGTCCAATATGTTTTCCCCTCTTGTGGAAGTGGTGACCAGTTGTTCCATGGCATTTGAGTTTATAAATTCTAGGAACCGTTGGGCGAGGGGGTTGGGGCTTAAGTAGTGCTCAGAGTCTATGTTTGGGTAGTTGAAGTCACCCAATATGATGGTGTTTGGAGAGACCTTCATATTTTCTAGTGTTCTCAGGAAAGCCGAGTGGGGTTCCTGAGTTTGGGAGGGTAGTCTGTAACAGGCTACAAACTGAAAGGCAGTTTTGACCACTGTTAGTTGCACATGGATGGTCTCTGATGCTTTGTGCAGTGCCACTAACCTGGAGGTGTAGGTATCTTTGATGAATATGGATACTCCCCCTCCCTTTGTGGTTCGGTCTGAGTTTTGGGGCCAAAAAGCATAGTAGGAGGTATAACCTGGTAGTGCTGGGGTGCTCTCGGGAGCCTTGAACCAGGTTTCTGTTACTACACAGATATCGATATTCTCCATACTGAGGAGAGCCTCGAGTGCGTGCATCTTGAGGTTTAGACATCTGGCATTGAGCAGCATTACCCTTAGTTTCTTTTTCCTTGTGTTGTCTATGGAGGTGGGTTTGTCTTTTGAGCCTTGCCTAAAAAAGGCACTATGGGTGTGGCAAGGACCTTTGCCAGTATTCGAAAGCCCAGGGATGACAGGTGCAAGCCGTACCTAGTGAAGCAATGTGGCTTGTCAAGCATGTCATCCCAGGCTGACAGATACTAGATCCCATTTGAATGACACCAATACTTTAGCCAATTGTTAAAATTGATCATTTTGTCTTTATACTGTGGCATCATTCTTGGTGAGGGTAAGATGCTACTCAAGGTCAGGGCCATACCAGCCTGGGCTACCTGATCAGAGAGCTCCTCTATGTCTCTTTTCATGTAGTCCAGGGAGGTACATCTCAGGTCATTCACACCAGCATGGACAATGATGGATTCATATTTGTACTTGCTTTGGAGTGACCTGAGTGCTTGTGTTATGTGGTGGATCCTGGCACCAAACAGGCAGCTTACAGTGACCTTCTCCTTGTTCAGCCTGGTGAGTGTGACGTCAATGTGTCTGACACATAGGGATATGTGAAGTGTGTTCCTACCTATATAAAGCCATGCACATACTGATGGATGTAGAAAATGTATGTCACAGCCTGTATGTGTGCACATATATCTTACAAATACACCTGCTGCAGCAGTGACTCAGTAACTCAGTTTGTTAATTGCTTTGCAACTGGTACATTTTGCCTCACACAGTCCTCGGTTCAAATCCAGTGGTATGTAAAAGTAAAGTTACAGTATTGCAAGAAAAGCAATTAATGACCGAGTCATGCACTCCTTACCCACATAATGCATTTCATGTCTGCTTTTCACTGATATCGGTCACAAGTCTGAAGGTAGGAACACATTTCACATATTCGTATAGCAAAACTATATGCACATAAAGTGTCATGTCATTCATTAATATGCATTAACACAGAATGTCAATGCAGGTACTGCAAATGAGGGCTACTAATATCAGAATGCATCACACTGTCCTTCAAAAGTCACTGTGCTGATTATCACAGCTACACAGCTAACATACACATTGGAAGTCCTGCTTGTAACAAGGGCTGCCCTCTTACATGCTGCAAATTACTACCAGACTGTTACACATGGCCTAGCAGTTGCACAAATGGTGGACATATTCTTATATTTATACCCCATCTTACCCAAGGACACACCAAACATGCTGCTTAGTACTCTGTTAGTGATACCATTGTCTAATATACTTACCTTAAACACATGCCTTATTTGGAGTGGAAAGGGTAGCATCCCTCTGGCTCTGCCTCTACAACAAGGCTAACACAGCTCTCACAGTTATTCCTACAGCTTGTTGTCCTCCAAAGTGTTCACACACTTTGCCTCTGTCTATTACCTGCAGCAGCAGCTGCAGCCCATAGCACACACATCTCTATGGTAAGGTTTCTGCTACAGACCTACCATCTGTGACAATGTTGTCTCCTTACCCCAGTAATGTCCAGCAGAACATATTAGAATGGAGCCTTAATCTACATGAAGGCCTTATATATTGTACAGCGGTTGCATGTCATTGACTGATGGTAGTGCAAATCAGCTGTGTTAGCTGCAATTAACATTTCAGACCCACAGATTAGTTTAGAGGCAATCACCTGCTGATGAGAAGGATGTTTAAAAGGCAAGCAGCTGGCTATGGGGAACCAGTCTGTAGGAGACTTTCCTCACATAGAACACGCCTTTGTGAAAACTTTACAAAAACCACATATCAACAGAGGTGAAGTATACTCCATCAGGCATGTAACTGAGTTTGTGTACAACAGGATGCAGGTGGGTGAATAGACATACAGGGAATAAAGATTACAGCATTAAGCCTGTCGTAGACCTGTGATAATGACATATCATCGATTACTTGCTGTCTTACACCTACACAGGATGTACTATACATCAAGGGTGAATTGTCTGCAGTCATTGTGGTGCACTGGTCTCATTGGGCTGTCCCTTTATAGTGGTTGTAACAGCACAGTGATGATTGTGTGGCACTGTTCCTATGACGTATTATCGGGGGGGGGGGTTGCCCGTAAGGACACACCACAGTAGACGCGAGTGTTGAGTGTATGACCATACAGCAGTATCTGTCATGGCACAAATGGGAATACCTGACTATTGCTACTATCTCAGTTGCATCCACACTCTTAGAATGTTTGAACACTGTGGAGTATGACATGTGTGAGAAAGTAGTGGATAGTGTCAGCCATGTTGTCCTTGCAGTATTTCTACATAGTGTACTTCCACATATGTGATCCTGTAATGTGTTCCTTTTGTTATCTTTCAGGAATCATGTATCATAGACACCATGCACCCCTTCTTTGATGTGGAAAATGAAATTATACTGGAAGGACCAAGGTAACATCATCACATCTTACTGTCCAGGGAGAGGTGAAATAGGGAAAAGCATGCTGCATTGTGGGCAGACCTTGTCCGTGATGTGAATGGAATGGGCCATCAGGGCAGGACATATGAGCAGGTTTGACAACGTGCAATGGATATTATCAATGCTGCATGACAAAAGGCATCAGATGTAGCCAGGGATCATGCCATCACCTGTGGAGGGCTTACAGCAGAACAACCACTCATGGCCACTCAGGAATTCCTGGTGAACCTAGGCACACACAACAACTCCCAGGCATCCATCACACCATACATCGTGGAGGTGGGTGCCACAGTTTCCACAGCAGAGGAGCATGCAGGTGGGCTTACTGTGATGAGCATTGTAATATTGTAGCAGTCAGTGTGTCAGGCTGTACATACTTTTATGTGGGTGTCAGGTCTTAGTTCTTTGGGGGGGGTTACCTCAGTTGTACTCTCATACTCAGAATGTGACCAGTACAACAAGTAACATAGCAGGTACTGTAAATGTATGATATATGGTTGTATTGCCTTGTTGTTCTACAACATGCATTGGTACTGACATTACCTCACCCTCAACTTTCACAGGTCCATCAAGTATTGGCCAAGGCCATGGCCCTGCTGCTGGTAAGCATGACACTGTTTTGTTAAGGAACATTTATATTCTATTAAAGTTAAGAGACAGAATAGTGCCCTATTTGAACATAATGTTGTGTGTGAACAGGGTAGAATGTTTTTATCTTCCATTCTGGAACAGATACATAAGGATCTTAGAGGGGGTAATCACAGGAGTGTAGTTGAACAAATTGAAATACTTTGGAAATGACAATTAAGAAAAGATAAGCCTCCTTGTTTAAATGAGTCATTTACTCTGAAATGCCTTTTAAAACACAAAAAGTTTAAAGGACATTAAATTAGACAGTGAAATATGTATTGCAATATATTTCTTAAGATACGTGTACTAGGTTTTTATGTGTTGTTTTATTAAGTATAGTGTCATATTGCTTAATTAAAAGGTAAATTATACTGGCTATGTTTTACTTGATTTACTTGAAGTGATTGTTGTAAAGGTCTTGAGTTGAATGTGTATTTTCTTCTGAGGAAGCCTATTTTGGAAGAAAGCGGAGAAGAAAAATTTAACCACTAATCCAGCTGTGGATCATTGTTATTATGTGTTTTGGTGGAGTTTTCATACACAATAGTCCAGGTATTCAAGTACTGTTTTTTCTTTCTTATTACAGTTGACTGGAGGGGGTTCATCTCTGTCCCCTACACAACCTGATGTCAGTGTCTCTTCAGACTCTGATGATGATGGTGGCCACAGTGAGCCACAGGTGAGAATGTTATGGGGCTGAATCTGTCCCACAAGTAGAAATCCCTCTTCTGCTTTCATTGTCACTGCACACAGTCAGTATGCCCACACACACCTGGTCCCCAGAGGCCACAGATATTGGACAGTCAGAGGGAGGGGACATTGAACAGGAAAGTGTGGCAACTATGGCTACAGTGAATGTAGACACTGGCCATAGCTAGAAAGCTGGCGAGGTCCCACACAGGTGGATTCACAGGGATGTTTGCAGGAGGCCTGCTGTCCATCCACCACCTGTTGCAGATGTCACTTTATGGGTCACTCAGTGCATGCTTCTGTCCATCATGGAGGCACAGGCACTTTCTGAATGAAACACCAGAAGTATACTTAGGGTTAAGGATGCAGCACCATCTGACATCCATGACTGCTTCCACCGCATTGGGGACACCCTGGATCGGTTGACTGATGCAGTGGACAGAATGTGGGCTAAGACAGTGTCTGTCTTGGACTGCACATTGTCTGTGCTGGAACATGTGGTTGGATCTGAGTGTTGGACTCGTGGACATAGGTCAGCAACCCCATCTGCTGAGAGACCATGTGGTCATGCACAATCATGCTCCCATAGTGGCAAGACATCCAAAGCTACAGGGGGGGTTTATGCTGTCTACACCATAGCATGGCAGACCATGGGCTCATGTTCCTGGACATTCCTGTGGGGGACATGCTTGCAGCAGACAGCAGTCACTGTCAGGTACTATCACCACATCTGATCTTGGGCATGGAGGTGCCAGTGTAACTCCTGGCAGAGCCAATTACTTTGTTCATGGCTGGAGACAGTGAACTGTCAACTCTACCATGTACACTGTAAATATGTCCAAAATACACACATATAGGGCTAGCACTGAGCTTGAATGTATACACCCACACACTCACACACCACTGTCAAATGCAGGTCACCTACAAACACACACAGCACCTTTCCATGGTCCATCTTACCTGCTTCCCTTCGAGACTTGCACACATGCTGTCAACTGTTTGGGTCAGCCTAGGTGTCATGCACCTCCACACAACACCCTGTGCAAGTGATGATACCTGTGCCACATCCCTGTCATCCTCACCACTGATGCAGGGGATCACACAATGGGATCCAATACCTCCCTGTATGGAGCCAGACACATCCCCTCCAAAGCATTTAGGGGACAGACTACACATGTACGGTCATGACACAGACTCCATAGGACATGTTATCTACACTGTGTATTGGTGTACCATGGAACCTGTGTGGCTGCTACAGTTGTATGATATGCCAGTGTAGTGACATAGCAAGGGTGCCATTGCACATAATGATAGCTGTGATGACTGCAACATTCAATATAGCAGTCGCAGTCTGGGAGTTACATCCCAAACCTGCCGGTGTAGGGTGTACAACTGTGAATGCATCCCCACATCTTACCGACCAGTCAGAGTCAAAGGCTATATTACTCTCTGTGTTCATAACTCCATTGGTAATAGCTCAACTGTGTGTGGTGTGTGGACACTACAATATTTTGCAGAGGTGGATGATGCCCCACAAGATAGTATTGTGCAATTGTTAGCAGTTAGTTTTTGTCAGTGGCTCAAAGTACAACTGACTGTTTCTTAGGCCATGTTGAATAACTGTTGGTTCTGTGTGGGAGGCTGTGACAGCTTCCAGTATGGAGTAATCTGCTAATGTACTCAGTCAGAGGTCACTCACAGTGGCTGTGATCACAGAGAGGGAGTAGGTAGATGGGGTATGCCAATAATGGAGGATGGTGAACTCCACTAGTGACTGGAGTCATTGCAGTGCAGGTCTCCCCCTTGCTACCTTCCCAGAGTATGACTGTCAGACAATTACCTATCCACCAGCTGACATAACACTCTATACATGATGTACACAGTTTCCAATAAGGCCTGCTGGCCTAATATTATCATACACCTTGTCAGTTTATAGTTGGTGGAGTGAGACATATGCCTGACATCCATTGCATAGTGTAACAGTCAATGGGCTCCGCCGGTTACAGTCAGTAGGGATGCTCTGGCCTTGAGCAAAAGTAACAGTGTTTAGTCCAGTGTCAGCAGGTGTAAGACAGTGTCAGTGCTTGTATCCATGCTAACTCCTATCATGTCATTTCAGGTGACATGACTCAGAGATCTGGGGACACTGCTTGGCACTACATGCTAGTTGTCCTCCATGCAAGTAAGTATTGCAGTTACTTCCAGCATGTTGCAAGAAGAGAGTCATGCAAGGTGTCTGTACAGAGCACAGAAAAACAGGTTAGGAAAGTGTAATAGGTACACACGGTATTGCTTAGTCATGCTGCAACTCATTTGCTCAAAGGATGGTCTAGGTCCTTACCTACAATGCCCAGCAGCAGTGCTTTGACATCCACACATGGGGAACCAACATAGTGCATCATGTGTTTAACAATATGGGTGACCAGTACAGCCCCCCCCCCCCAATGTGAGTTCCTCCCTGCTGGGATCTGGCCACAGATCAGTCTCCTTAGAACTATCAGCATGTGCCCCCCCTTGCAGACAATACAGACATATATGTTAAGGCAGCCATTTATTACCACCTGTGGGATGGTTGACATAGCGTGACTGCACCTCCCCCTTCCAATGAGAAAGGCAAGTATGCAGAGCTCTACACCCATGCATTGTGTCAGCAGCATTACAATGGCATGAATTCACCTGTAGATGACAGGAGAGACAAAGTCTTCTAATGGCTCAGAAAACCTGACTGGTGGACCACTGCCATTAGCAGGCTATACAATAACAGGTGGATAGTGCTCTGTGACAGTTGGGATGAAGGTGCCCCCCTTACATGAAGGCACTACTTCCTCAGCTAAAAGAAGCATAACTGTTGTGTGATGTTGAGTAGACATGGTAAGTGACAAAATTAGCCACCCATGCAAAGCAAAACCACAACACACAGTGTAGTTACATGTGTGACCTCAAAGGACAGGCCCAGATTGACAGTGACCACATACTTCATGATGCCACATATGATGTGTCTGGACTCATACCTAACTTGTACACCCACACTGTCTGTGTCAACTACACTCCATTGTCCCCACCACATGTGAAACATGACATTCCTACAACCTGTCCTATAACTTCCATATTTACAGAGCAGTTCGTAACTGGCATCTCACTGAAAGATACACAGCATCTACTGCACCTGATAATATTCCACGCTGCATCCCACATGTGATCTAACAAAGATTACTAATACTATTGGGACACCCTTGTAATCATACCGGCACTACTGGTTGCACAACAGCTGAGTGGACAACAGTAACTGTTATACTCTTGCACAGAGGTGGTGCATCCACTGACTGACATAACTATACACCTCTTTGTCTGAGTATTCATATCTTTACGGCTGTAGGGGTGATCATCATGGAGTTGATGAGCACACATATATGTGTTCTACACACAGTTGACAGGGGAAGCATGACTGGTATATGTGTTGGCCATTTCTGAGGCAGTGATCATGGACCTGGTTGAGGGTAAATCAGAGCATACAACCCTCTAGGCTCAGTCAAGCCTTCTGACTATATCCCCTGCTCAAGCAACATTTATAAAGCACCCACTTATGCATCCATGATACTATCATTGTAGGGGTCACTAAGTGGCCCATTGCTGGCAAACATACACAACATAGGGACATCTACCTCAAATAGTTGATCTGTCAGCAGTAGTGCTAAACTGGGTGCAGTCCTACAGATACTGCTTGGAATCTATTCAACCACAGTACATGCAACTACTGACTGACTGAAGCTAACAATATTGGCTGATGCCTGCAAACTGTGGTATGTCACTATCCTGCAAGAGGATATTGTGAACACATGCCTGTTGACATAGTAATGGTCATAAACTCCATGCAAAAATATACATATATATATATATATATATATATATATATATATATATATATATATATAGTATCAGTTCTATCAGTTAGATTTGTGTACCTGGTAAGTAGCACATCAGTCGCAACATGTAATGTACATACTTGGGGTGAATGATGTGTGCACACGAACCTGGCCACACAGTTTTACATCTAATGCGCCTCAGATCACCCTGTCTTTGCAGTGGTATGGCATTAATAATATGGCATACCTGAGGCCACAGTCACCTGTAAGTGACATGCTCATAACCTCCCAATACTCTTCCCTCAGCATGCCAATACCTGAGTGCAATGGCCATTTGGTGATGTACTTTTCCTAGCGGTACTAGCAATTGCACACAACAGTATGGTCATTGGTCCCTCACAAGGTCACTTCAAGTCTCCTGTATGTGTTCAATGGGGATAGTCTACAATGAGTGCCATTGTCACCTGTGGCATATAGACTAAGCAGAGGTGATCTGTGCCTTGAATATGGTGCAATGTGTGACTCTGCTTTATTACATATGCTGCCTATCTGCAGGAGGTATAGTAGGTGGATAACCCACTGTAAGGACATTGACCTTGTATGTGCCATTAGTACTACATGCTTGTGGGAGAGATTTGTCTAGTAGACTTAAACACATACTTGAAACAGAACCCTGTCTAATGGCACACAGACCACCTCAGTGCACCTCACGACATGCCATATGTATGATTGGCTGGGCAACCATTATCTCAACACAGGGCATCTGCCTGTGTCAGTCTTGGACTAGGGCAATATGTGCTGATCCTGTAACTACATGTATAAAGATGTCTATGATTGTGAGGGCTGTATGGCCATTATGCCAGTGAATTTCAAACATCCCATGGTTCCATAACATGACATAAAATGCTCTAACAGACTCACACACAACCATGGCTACATTGAGACTAGCACCAGTTTCAATCACTGCATACAGGACATGCCAAGGTACACACATAGTGAAAGTTGACTGTCTGTAGATGAGAAAACTTACTTATGTAATGACACACACTACAGATTGCAGTACGTTATGCATGCAATGCACCTTGTGTCTGCTAGTACTATCAGTTCAGGAGATATTATGCTTGATGACATCAGCTGGCCTTGTTATGGTCAGTCCTTTGGGGGGCCAAATCACACACTACAA
Source organism: Protopterus annectens (assembly GCF_019279795.1). Classification (NCBI taxonomy): domain Eukaryota; kingdom Metazoa; phylum Chordata; order Ceratodontiformes; family Protopteridae; genus Protopterus; species Protopterus annectens. The sequence goes on from NC_056739.1 coordinate 1,509,296,322, forward strand.
ACAAAATACTGCAAAACCCTTCCAATTTCTATTTTAACAAGATAAACATATTTATGCTTCTGACAAACACACACATACACCAAGTAGCCTGGAGTGGGATTAGAAACCATACCTATCTAGTCTTACACTCACTAGATGACAGTATTTATCACATGTGCCATGGGTCAAGTCTTGACAGTCTACTGTCAGCTGGTAGTCTTTAGGTGGATAACATCATCAGGTGCACCATGTAGCCTGGAGTTAGAATAGAACCCCTATCTATCTAGTCTTACAAACTACAGATCACCGTATTTATTACACGTGCCACAGTTTAATTCTTGATACTCCCCTGTTAGCTGGTAGTCTTAAGGTGGATGACATCATCAGGCCTTGTAGAAGAGGGCAGTTTGGAAGCCAGCAGCAAGTTACAGGGCCAAAACGTGCATAACCATTGACAGTAGATAGCCAATGAGAGCATGGCAGTTGTTTTTCAGAGGTACACACACACACACACACACACACACACACACACACACACACACACACACACACACACATACACTCATCAAGTAGCCTGGAGTGAGTTTAGAACCCCCTACCTATCTAGTATTATACACTATAGAGCACAGTATTTATTGCATGTGCCATGGCACCAAGTAGCCTAGAGTGAGATTAGAACTATATACCTATCTAGTCTTACACACTATAGATCACAGTATTTATTGCTTGCACAACTGCTTAAGTCTTGATACTACACTATCAGCTGGTATTCTTAAGGTGGATGACATCATCAGGCCTTGTAAAAGAAGGCAGTGTGGAAGGCAGCAGCAAGTTACAGGACCAAAAAGTGCATAATCATTGCAGGTGAATAGCCCGTGAGGGCATGGCAGTTGTGTTGCAGGGGTATACTCACATATACACACACACACACACACACACACACACACAAGTAGCCTGAAGTGAGATTAGAACTCCTGCCTATCTAATCTTACACATTATAGATCATAGTATTTATTGCACGTGCCACAGCTAAAGAGCAGATACTACTCTTTCAGCTGGTAGTCTTAAGGTGGAGGACATCATCAGGCCTTGTAGAAGAAGGCAGTGTGGAAGGCAGCAGCAAGTTACCAGACCAAGAAGTGCATAACATTTCAGGTAGATAGCCCACGAGGGCATGGCAGTTGTTTTACAGGGGTATATCCACACACATCCACCAAATAGCCTTGAGTGCAATAAGAACCTCTGCTTATCTAGTCTTACACACTATAAATCACAGTATTTATCACAGGTGCCATGGCTTAAGTCATGCTACTATGGATGGCAGTTGTTCTTCAGGGGGATATACACACACACATACACACACACACACACACACACACACACACACACACACACACACACACACACACACACACACACACACACATAGATGCACAGCAAGTAGCTTGGAGTGAAATTAGAACCCCTATCTACCTAGTCATATTCACTATGATGCCATATTATAGTACTTCTTACAAGTAGTTTGTAGGTTAGAGACTTACCTTACAAATGAAGCAGGTGACAGCACTGTAGTTCAGGGCTGACTCCGTGTGATGCAAGCAGTACACAGCCAAGTCATGGACAGGTACAGGTTGTGTGGGTTGCCTGGCATCAACAATTTTACTATATGTATGTGAATAGAACTAAGGTGTCAGTCCCTAGGGCCCTATGTTGTCAGTGAATGTGCTATGTGTTGTCTCTTAGCCAAAGCCAAGGTGTACTGAGCATGTCTACATATGCCTACAGGGAGAACATCAGGGGGTTCCTCCTCCAAGTCCTCCTGTGACTGCGGCTGTGGTGGCCCAGGCACTGGTGGGGGGGCTGTGTAGCCCTTTTCTTTGCTGAGCCTGCTGCATCTGTTTCCACAGGATCAGATTGTGTAGCATGGCACATACTGTGAACATATGGGCATATATGGCTGGAGAGTACTGCAGGGCTCCACCAGATATACTGAGGCACCAAAACAGTGACTTCAGAAGCCCAAACACATGCTCTATGATGTTCCTAGTTTGTGTGTGTGCCTTATTATGGCATTCTTCAGTGGGTGTGTGTGCATTTTGATGGGCGTCATCATCCATGGTTCCACTGCTTAGCCATCATCCCACAGTAAATGGCCATGTGGGATGTCCTGCCTAGCAAACATCTGGTACAGCTGTGATGCATGCCAGATATGAGTAATGATAACTGCCAGGGCTTGCCAGCACACACACATTCACGATAATCCCCTGGGCATTGCACACAACCTGGCAGTTGGAGTGGTACCCCTTATGTTTGACATAGATTCTACCCTCCTCACTGGGTGGTGACTTGATGTGTACATGAGTACAATCTATGGCACCGAATACCTCAGGGTAGCATGCTACATGGTAGACGTGTTGCATATTGCTGGCCCTCACTTCAGGGATGAGAGGAAAATAAATGTGCTCATTGGCATGTGGTACCATGGCATCCAGGAACTGGTGGAGTACCCTGGAAGCAGATGCCTGTGAGACCCCATCATGTCCCTAGTTGGTCTTTGGAAAGTACATGCAGCTAGTATCCTAAGTGCTACACATACCTTTGTTTCCAGTGGGATGGTTTCCCCTCTGTTGGCTCTGGGTCTGAGTTGAGGGTGGCAGAGCTCCGTGAGTTCTTATAGTAGTCCCTGTCCACCCTGTAGTACTCCACAGTCTCCAGCTCATGTAGCCTCTCTAAGGTTATCTTGGGCCTGAACACTCTTCTCCTTCTCTGTCTAGGCCTATCATCAGCAACAGCATTGACTTCAGCATCTAGCACATACAGATGTAGGAGACCTGCAGTAGCCCCTAGCATTCTCTTAGTCAACATTCCCAAGTCTCTACTCCAATGGTGCAGAGTATGAGGGAAAAATCAGACTGTAGGGTATATGCATACTTTATAGTACTCTGTTTTAGGTGCTGACTATGTGATTGGCTACCTATGATACATTCCACCTGCCTAGTATATAACATGCAGTAAAAGTTTGCAGTCTGTGCAGTACATACATACATACTCTCATTAAACTAAACATACAACTCAGAGAACAAATAAACTCTACCAAAGCCAGTTTTGAGGTAAGTTTGTCATCCCAGGCCAAGGACAACCACAAAGCATTCTTTAGCTATGTCCGCAACCTCAAAGGCAATACACAATTGTGTGCAGAGCTCATTGTAAATGGAGCCACCTGTACTAAGCCAGAAGATATAGCAAACCTCCTGGCTAATAACTTCTCCTCCAAATTTACTCCTTTCTGCCCCTCAACCTTCCCTTAGGAAATATCATCAAATATAACTCCCCCTACTATCACTAGGGAACACGTCCTTAATGCTCCCTCTAAAACCAAGAACACTGCATCAATGGGCCCAGACAATATCCCAGAATGCCTTCTAAATAGCATTAAACATGACCTGGCAAGGCCTCTGGAACTATTATTTAACTGCACCCTCCAAACAGGCTTTGTGCCTCATGAATGAAGAAAGGCAACAGTTATCCCTCTGCACAAAGGTGGGCCATTACAGACCCTGGAAACTACAGACCCATAAGTCTCACTAGTCTTATATGTAAAGCCATGGAAAGAATATTAATGGAGATGATCAATAGAGATATAATAAATCTCCAGACACTGGACCCAACCCAGTTTGGTTTTGTAAAGGGCAGATCATGCCTACTCAACCTGGTGGATTTCTTTGAGAAGGTCACCAAAGCAATGGATGAGGGCAAAATTGTTCACACTGCCTACCTTGACCTGGTCAAGGCATTTAACACAATACCCCACCATTGTTAGCAAACTCAAGCGGTTAGATAGAAACCCATATGTCACCCAGTGGATAGACAACTGGCTCACAGACAGGACCCAGGAAGTTAGAATTGGGGAGTCCACCTCTACAAAGAAGCCTCGCAAGTCGAGTTCCTCAGGGATCAGTCCTTGGACCACTACTTTTTGGCATTTCTATCTCAGAAGTCAAGGCCAATGTCGGTGGTCTCTGGCTGATAACATTTTCAGATGATTGCAAATTAGGAGCTGTCATCAAATCTCACACTTACACAAATGTTTTCCAGAAGGGGCTGACACAAACAAACAACTGGTGTCAGAGTCATGGACTAAAACTAAATGCCAAGAAATGCATAATGGTATCCTTTGGGAAGTCATCCATCCCTGGTAACTATCATATTGACAACACACCCCTTATAGTTGACCCAGTAGTCAGGGACGTAGAAACACACATAGATAGTAATCTAGCCTTTGATCATCATGTGTCTACAGTGGTGAGGAAATCATTCTATGTTGTGCAATTTATAAACAAAGATATGGCATCTAAGTCCAAGGAAGTCATTGTTCCACTGTTTTCAGCATTCATCAGACCTATCATTGAGTACAATGCCTCCTTTGGTATGTACCTAACCAGGCATATTCAACAACTGGAATGTCCACAGAGGTTCCTCACTAAAAGAATACAGGGCATCAGTAATATGTCATATGCAGACTGCCTCAAGGACCTATACCTGTATTTTGTCTCCTACAGGCTTTTGAGGAAAGAGCTATGCCTGGCATACAGAGCATTGTCAGACCACACTCTGATGGACCTCTGGCATATCCACAAAACAAACAGTACCAGAATTACCCATTCTAATGACTTAAACCTTGCTTGTGCTATAAATAGGACCTGCTGGAGAGATAGGTATGTATCCCAGATACTATCCCATCTATGGAACAGGCTCCCTATCCATACGAAGCAGAGTTTCTCCCTAATTCAATTCAAGTACAACTTGGACAATTGGATGGGAAACTGGAAATTCATCCCTGGTTTGGCACCTATATCTCTGATGCAAAATGGTAACCTGTAAATGGTTCATCTCCCAGGCCCATGCTTACACTTATCAAGGGCATCAGAACTTGTCAGAGATTTGGGATGCATGGCTAGGCTTAAAAAGGCCCTTGTGGTTGTTAGCCTAGTAAACACCTATGAACCTATACATACAAATATTTCAGGCATGGGATTAATGTCCTTCTGTCCTGAAAAGCAGGCAGTGCTATACAACATCCATTACATGCAAGCATTTGCATCATAGCAGAGACATTCAGGAAGGAAGGTCAAATGTCACTGCAGTGGTGCAGAAGGATGAAGCCTGGACTATGGTCCAGGTCACTCAAGCTTGCTTAGTGGTCAAGCACTTAACAGAAGGACAGTGAAGATGGGCATACCTATCCTGTAGGAAGGGACAGTGCTGGACATTCCTTAATAAACTCTTGGTTTGGATGACAAAACATCATGGGCTGTCACTTCCAGATGTAATAAGGTCTCTGGTTTGTTGTCTGGTTCTGCTGGTTTACACGAACCATCAACAGTGGTGCTACAGTCATGGGCACCACAAAGGAGGATCTTTTTGATATGCAACATATGGATCCTGGTAGGGAGTCTTTACAAAGGATGGCAGTAGCAGCTGTGAGCAAAACCAAGTATGGCCCTTTCCATCTGGGGCTAAGTGAGTTTCTTTTGGAAAGTACTTAAACGTACACCTGGTCACCTGGACACATATTGTGATGATCTGACTCTATGGGTCATTTGGCTGCATGCAGAATGACATTATGGTGTTTCTGCAAAAGAGATAATGGGGATTTACATTAGGAAAGCCTTGGTGAGGTCAAGATAGGCTGTGTGAACCACCCTACCCTCGTCTATGGATTTGGTGACAGCCTGAAAGAAGTCAATCAGGTTCAGGAGGCATGATCTGCCTTTCACAAACCGGAACTGGGTGAGGTCTAGATTTTGGAGGTTACCAATGTCTTTGTTTATGAGTTCTATAATGATACATTCCATGGCCTTACACAGCAGGCTGAGCAGGCTAATAGGGTTTCTCCCACTTTGCGGTGTGGAATAACTATTGCTGTGCACCATTCAGTGTGCACAAAGCCTGATGTGAGGCTATGATTGAACATGATGCTTATGTTGGGAGCCAGTTCGTTCTGAAGTTCATGTAAAACACAGCCTGGGATGTTGTCTGGTCCCATGGATGCTGTGGTTTTGGCTTTAGAGAGTGCAGCTTTTACCTGCATAGTTGTGATTACAGGGACCCTGCATTCTTATTGTATAGATATGGGCCCTTTAGGGGGTGAGAGCTGAGTAAAGATAGCACTGAACCTATCTGCCAGGATGTTGGCAATATCAGTTCTGTAATTTTCGTGCCATTGTGCTGTAACTCAGAGCAGATCTGGGTGTTGCCATTGAGATTCTTGACATAGCTATAGAATATTTGTGGCTGTCCCTAGAATCAGTGGTGATTTTGTTTTCATAGCTAGCTTTGGAGGATCTTATAAGGGATCTCAGTTTCTTACTGCAGCTGACCAGGGAGCTCCTCCACTCATGGGATTTTACTCTCTTTTGCAACAGTTTCTTCCTTCTGTTGTACAGTTTGTTTATGGCAGGGGGCCACCAGACTGGCTTCCATTTTTTGGAGGGTAGCATTTTGATTCTGTTTGGTATAGCACGATCCATGCACTCGTGTAAGTGCTTATAGAGTGCATTTGTGTAGGATTTAGCAGTCGTAACTGTATTGTTCATCTGAATGGGTGTCATGAAGTTTGACACTTCTGTCTTAAGAAGCATGAAGTTGGCTTTGGAGAAATTTTTTACCATGGTTTCCTTAATGGGGGTGGGGGCAGGATGTGGATATTTAGGGTGATTAGCTTATGGTCAGATCTAACCAATGAGGAGTTGACTTCAGGTGTGGAACTCCAGTCACTCATGTTGGTAATGACTAGGTCTAGGATATTGTTGCCCTTGGTGGGGGTGTGGATAAGTTGATCCAGGGCATTGGAATTTATGAATTCCAGAAAGCACTGAGTGAAGGAGTTGGTACATGAGTAGTTTTCCCAGTTAATAATGGGGTAGTTGAAATCACCCATTTACCTTGTTTACCTTGGTGAGTGGAAGATCAGTGTGCCTGACTATAGAGTCACCTATGACTAGTGTGTTGGGAAGGTTGTTTTGCCTTATGGACTGTGGTTGAGTGGCGCACTGAGTCGATGGGCTATGTGTCATTTGGGTTGTGTTGGGGGGGGTGGAGGATGCTTGCATTTCTGCTTTGGGGTCTCTGTTGCTTGAGCAGATGATTATTGAAAGCCTCCATTAAGGTTTTTGTGTTTCTATGTATGGATTTTGGTGGTGTAGGTTTAGTGGGACTATGTGATGAGTGTGATGTGGTGCAAGTGTTTACCTTCTCCTCTTGACTGTCAAGTTCAGTCTTGGTTGGAGAGAGCTTCACCTCCAGTTTAGCTAGATAAGTGCATTTCTCACAGGTGGTAGTGTTGGGTGGTAGTTTTGGGTGGTAGGAGGAGAGGGTTGTCTTTGTACATGAGGCAATTGCTACATTGCTCCAAGATGCCCAGATTCATCAGATAGACAGGAGAGAACACTGAGAGCTGACCATTAGACATGCCTGAACAAAAAATTATTTTCCTCTAGACAAGTGAGGAAAGTGAGTACAAGAGCTGTTTTTCTCTAAGGAAGTGAGGAAAGTAAGTACAAAAACTGTTTTCCTCCAAGTAATGAGGAAGGTTGAGTGCTGTTGTAATTTTGTAGCTTATTTAGTGCTTACAAGTTCTGTACAAGTGCTGTGCATGAATAAGCAAATTCAAGTGCTAAAACTAAGAATCTGTACTTGAACTAGACTAGTTAGAGGACAGAAACAAGTGCAAATGCAGGCTTTTAAATCAGAAAGTTGAGAGAGATGGAAAAATTGCCCAAATGGCCAATAACTATACTTTCTGGGCCAGAAACCACTCCTTATGTGGTAGATAGGTTACCTAGTGCTTACCACTCCCACTGATAAGCTAGCAGGCTTCCCTCCAACACAGAAAGTCTTGGGGGCCTCAGGAGCTTACAAACAGTCCTGGATAAAGCAAATCTGTATCTGGACTAGACTAGTTACAGGAAAGGGGGGAAACAAGCATACTTTTTTGTTACAGTTAAGCAGAACACAGGGAGATTCTAGCAAAGTTTTTTTTTTTTTGTAAAGAAAAGGGAGAGAGGAGAAGCAGAAGATAATTCAAGGTTAGGAACTAAGTGGGTTGGCCTTCTTAAATGTTCTCTCTGTATTAGGTAGAATAAGCTAATGACACTAGACTGGGAGGATCAAATTTACAGTAGGGGTGGGTAACTGCAAAGCCACCAAGTATAACACCAAGACACCAACAGGGACGGAGGGTGGTGGACAATACTACAACTACTAGCCTACACTCTGTTAGAAAGTATAAACACTGCAGAAATGTTTATAACAGCAGAAGAACAGCAGTGAGCCACACAATGAAAGTTAAAGGAGCAAGGAGACTCTACAGAATGTTTCTAACTGTAAACAAATCAGTTATATGATACATTCCTTGGCAGGAAATCAGAACAAACAAAGAGGTGCTTAACAAGTAGAGAAAATTTCATGTTAATACCTTTCACACAATGAAACTAGCTAAAAAGTTTTACAAACAGTGTGACAGTAAAAACCTTATTTAGCAGGCCCTGTAAGGCAGAAAATTTAATTTAACCATGCACATTAGTTAATAGCAATCAAATACAGTAAAACATATGCAGCAGGCAATAAAAAGTGCTATATATAAATTGCTAGAAGCAATAACTAGTAAAAATAAGCAAAAAAACAAACAAAAAAAAAATAAACAAAAACAGGATACTTATTGTTATATAGCTCAGATCAGAGTTGTAGTCAATGCCCCTTCTTCCACTTGCCTCAGTGTGTATAGACAGAAATCCTCTCAAGGTTAGGGTTTAAATACCAGAAGATACAGCCTTAAACAACTTCAAGAAAAGCTTAAAAGAACCAATGAGTGCTTACTTCAAGGCCTAGACCATCGAACCCCCACCAGCCAGCAGGCAATCAATACAATCCTGCCACAGAGGTAAAGAAAGGCTTCTGCTAATTCAAGATGGCCTGGTCATGTGCTCAGAACAAACACTGCAAAAGCAAACAGGCCCAGAGACAGCAAATCTGAACTGGGATAATACTATATCTACTAGCCTACACTCTTTTAGACAGTAAGCACTACAGAAATGTTTATCACAGAAGAAGAACAGCAGTGAGCCACAACATAAAAGTTTTAAACAGATAAAGGAGCAAGGAGACTCTACAGAATGCTTTTACTGGCAAACAAATCAGTTATATGATACACTCCTTGGCAGGAAATTAGAATAAACAAACAGGTGCTTAACAAGTAGAGAAATTTTCCTGTTAACACCGTTCACACAGTGAAACTAGCTAAAACCTTTACAAACAGTGTGACAGTAAAAACCTTTATTTATCAGGCCCTGTAAGGCAGACAACTTTAGTTTAACCATGCACATTAGTTAATAGCAATAAAATATGATAAAAAGTATGCAGCCGGCAATAAAAAGTGCTATATATAAATTGCTAGAATCAATAACTAGTAAAAATAAGCAAAAAAAAAAAAAAAAACAGGATAGTTATTGTTATATATCTCAGATCAGAGTTATTGTCAATGCCCCTCCTCCACTGTTGTACTCAATGCCCCTCCTCCACATAAATTATTCAATTCCTACCCCTTTTTAAATAAGAAACATCTTTATTACACCATCACCAAAAGTTACCTTTGTCCAGAAACTTTAAAGCACTATCATTTCTCATGAGCTTACCAAAATAATTACAACTGTCTCTTCCACCCTTATTAAACATATACCTGCCTGAAGTCCCATGCTCTGATTCTCACTCTCCACTTGTATTGGAGCCCATTATATATATATATATATATATATATATATATATATATATATATATATATATATATATATATATATATACACGCACACCGTATTTCCCTGAAAATAAGACATGGTCTTATAATTTTTCCCCCACCGAAATATGCATTAGGGCAATGGTTCCCAAACTTTTTCAATTCTCGGCTCCCTTGCTGAGTCCCAGTTTTCCCAAAGTAGCCCCCCCCCCATTGGCGTGCATAAAGTGCATATTTTATTTATTTATTTATTTGACATTTGTTAATGAGGCTGCCCAACTGGACTAGGAGACCTGGGGAGAAAAGCTCAAAAGTACAATAAAAAGACAATTACCAAAAAAGTGTACATTCTGCTTAACAGCATAACACTGATCTACTATGGTTAAGAGGTAAGCAAACCTAATGGCAACCTTATTAACTTTAAGAGCAATATTGAAAATCTGTCCCTGTTATTTGGCTCTGTCCAGCATACCTCTCTTAACTGTATAGTTTTTCTGCAGAAGTCCAGATTTTTGCCTCATATTTTTGGTCTTTCTCATAAAATTGTGGTTTTCTGGCAAATCACTGGCAAATCATTGAGATTGAAGTCAGAAAATAATGACAGACAGTTGAGTTTCATACTTCATACCCTTCAAAAAATTCATGCTAATGCAAAACCTGCATTTCTATCAACTTTCTAAGTTCGTGAGAGCAGTACTTAAAAGTGTCCCTATTTTGTGCTTTTGTACCCCCATTATTTTTGGCTTTGTCCAGATTTCTTGATCTAAGAGGCTGAGAGGTATGTGTCCAGTAGTATGGACCAGACTTATACAGACCTCATTGCTGCTGATGCCAGGGATCACTCTCACTCTTCACTCTCTCCCTCCATGACACACACACACACACACACACACACACACACACACACACACACACACACATGCATGCATACACACACACATATGCATGCACACACACACACACACACACACACACACACACACACACACACACACACAGTCTCTTTTGCATTCATGCATGCATTTACACACACATCGCTCTCACTCTTTTCTGATCTCTCACACACAGTCACTCCCTCATTCATACCTGAATGCATTCACACATCACTCTGTCTGTCACACCCACATGCCACACTCCCACTTGCACATTCATTCATACATTGCTGTCATTGTCTGTCACACCCACATGCCGCACACCCACTTACGCATTCATTCATACATCGCTCTCACTCTCGCGATCTCACATACACACACACACACACACACACACACACACACACACACACACACACACACACACAGTCACTTCCTCATTCATACCTGCATGCATTCACACATCACTCTGTCTGTCACACCCACATACCACACTCCCACTAGCGCATTCATTCATACATCGCTGTCATTGTCTGTCACATCCACATGCCACACACCCACTTACGCATTCATTCATACATCGCTCTCACTCTCCCGATCTCACACTCACACACACACACACACACACACACACACACACACACACACACACACACACACACACACACAGTCACTTCCTCATTCATACCTGCATGCATTCACATATCACTCTGTCTGTCACACCCACATGTCACACTCTCACTTGCGCATTCATACATTGCTGTCATTGTCTGTCACACCCACACGCCACACACCCACTTACGCATTCATTCATACATCGCTCTCACTCTCCCGATCTCTCTCACACACACACACACACACACACACACACACAGACACACACACACACACACACACACACACACACACACAGTCTCTTTTGCATTCATGCATGCATTCACTCACACACATCGCTATCACTCTTTTCCGATCTCTCACACAGTCATAGTCACTTCCTCTTTCATGCCTGCATTCACTCACACATCACTCTTACTCTCCCAATCACACCATACCTCTCAAAATCTTAAAAATTCTGGACAAAGACTAAAATTATGGAGGGACAAATAGGGACACATTTTAAATATTGCTCTTACAAACTTAGAAAGTTGATAGAATAATAGGTTTTGCATTAGCATGAATGTGGAGTCTTAAACTCAAATGTTTGTCATTATTTAATGACTTCAATCCTCAACTATTTGCCAGAAAAGTACAGATTTTAGGAAGGACACACTAAAAATATGAGGCAAAAATCTGGACATTCTGCGAAAATCTGTACAGTTGAGAGGTGTGAATCACACATGCACACACAGTCACTTCCTCATTCACACCTGCATTCACTCACACATCGCTCTCACTCTCTCTCGATCAAGCACACCCACAGTCACATCCTCATTCATACCTACATTCATTCACACATCGTTCTCACTGTCTATCACACCCACATGCCACACACCCACACAAGCATTCATTCATACATCGGTCTCAGTCTCCAGATCTCACACCCACATGCCACACACCCACTTACACATTCATTCATACATCTCTCTCACTCTCCCGAGCTCACACCCACATGCCACACAACCAATGACGCATTCATTCATACATCCCTCTCACTCTTCCGATCTCACACATACACGCATACAGTCACTTCCTTATTCATACCTGCATTCATTCATTCACACATTGCTCTCACTCTCCTAATCTCACACATACACACACACAGCCACTTCCTCATTCATACCTGCATTCATTCACACACACACACACACACACACACACACACACACACACACACACACACACACACACACACACACACACACAAACACACACACACAGCCACTTCCTCATTCATACCTGCATTCACTCACACATTGCTATCACTCTCCCGAACACACACACACACACACACACACACACACACACACACACACACACACACACACACACACACATACACACACACACACACACACACACACAAACACACACACACACACACACACACAGCCACTTCTTCATTCATTCCTGCATTCAGTCACACTCACCGCAAACTAATAAGCTTAGCTGCAAAATAATCCACAAATTGTTTGTGGTTTATTTTGTAGCTAAGCTTATTAGTTCACGGTGCCCCTGTGAGGATGCCGTGGCTTCCCAGGGTGCCACAGTACACAATTTGAGAACACCTGCATTAAGGCTTATTATCAGGGGATGCCTTATTTACTCCCCACCGTACAACAATCTACATTTATTCATTTATTCATGTACAAAAATCGACATTTATTCATGCACACAAAATCAACATTTATTTGGTACTTTTCTGTTATTGGGCAATAGTTCTAAGTAACGTGTTAACAGTTGTGTGAGAATTCTACACAAATAGTGCAACAAACAGTTCAACTTCAGAATATCTACACTTTTGCTTTCACAGTGCAATATTTCATGCTTAACAGAAAGTGCAGAAAAATCTCAATACATGTGTATTGGAGGAGGGGAATAAAACTGAAAGCAGAAGCAATCCATTCTGTTGCCCTGATAATGGAAAAGTTATTCAAATGCAGTCATGTGATCTTCTTCTGGAACATTGTCATAAGTCTCCAACCCTCGAATTCTTGTGACTCCATTTCCTGTAGAACCATTGGCCCAAATATCTCTCATGCCTAGCAATAGAGCTCTCCTTAAATGAGCACTGCTTGTCCAAGTAGCCTGCTCGTAGTGCATTGGCAACACAGCTGTCACTGATTTTATCCCATAAAATTTTCACCCAAGTCATGACTTCTTACAGACTAGGCTTCACAAAGTTTACATGCTGATTTTTCTTCATTCTGTTTTCAATGTAGTCATTGAGTTCCATGTGCAAATGGTCCTTGAATGGCTTGTTTATTGCAATATCAAGAGTCTGGAGATAGGCAGTCATTCCTGTGGGAATCATTATTTGATCTGTTGTTCTCCATGCAAGGAATTTCTTCATGTCTTTAGTGCGGTGAGTGCTGGCTGAATCCCAGAATAGCAGATCTCTTTCACCACCTTGCAAAACAAGTGGCAGCATTACAGTGACCCACTTCCTTATAACTGCTTGTGTGCACCAGTTTTTTTTCAGTTTCAAGAATGTAAATGCCTGAAACACATTCAATCTTATCTTTCTTGCCCTTACTAATGATTAGAGGTGGGGTTTTCTTTCCATCTAATTGAATTGCCAAAATACAGGTAACACGTGCAGTCTCATAACCAGTGGAGGGAATGTAGATTGACAAGGCATCCCTCTGATCACTTGTTGTTTGAGATCCTTGGCCCATAAATACTGCAGTTTCATCCATAGCAATCATGTTGGATAGTTGGTATTTAGAAAAGTCAATGTCATCAACAAAGGACTGAATGCAAGTGCATGTTTAATAACATCAGTATCTTCCAGCTTGAACAGCGTTGTTGATCTTCTTAGATACAGTTCATATCGGTGTAGGAAGCCATCCAGCCAATGTTGTGATGCTTTGAATTCTTCTGGGGATATTTCTAACTGTGGTGCCATTGCAACAGCAAATGCTTGAATATCAGCCCTGCACACAGCCAAAGCCTTTGCTCTCCTGTTAGCAATCTGTCACAGATGATGTCTTCCAGCTCAGGAAATAATGGTTGCTGACACGATCCACACTTGCACTTCCTAGCATTTCTCTCATCGGCCTGTTGACTGAGGTTATCGTACGCTGCACGCCATTTTTAGACCATTCGGAGATCTAACTTCTTCTCTTTGCAGAAATCCATCAAATTCTTTCTCCGGGAGTCCTCCACAATTCCTTTCTTGTACTCGATGGAATAGCTCTTTCTTTCCTGCATTCATCTTGTCTGGGGGGGGGGGGTTAATTGCAGACGTATGAGACTGGACTGGCAACACAAAATGGCGACGGTTAAGAAGACACCACCACAGCCATTCGTTATCAAGTGCGTGCTCTTTTTATGCATTCTCTGTATTTTGACCAAAGTACACTTGCCAGTGTTTATGGGCCAAGGATCTCAACCATCAAGTGTGAGTGATGATTAGGTATTATTTACAAAGAGATATGGTATATATATATATATATATATATATATGAATAGAACATGCTGGAGGGATAGATTCCCTTCCCAGAGACTTCCCTTATTATGGAACAGGGCCCCGATCTACATAAGACAGAGCCCCTCACTATCACTCTTCAAGAGGAACCTTGATGAGTGGATGGGTAACAGAAAGTTCACACTGGGGATCACACCAACAGCACTACTAGATAGGGGCCAAGGGTACTAGCTGCTAGTACAAGGGTCTAGGGAACTACTAAAGGGGCGGTGAATACCGCACAATGTGGCTGGGCTAATATATGCCTTTGGGCAGATAGCCCAGTAACAACCTATGAACCTATGAACCTATATATATATATATATATATATATATATATATATATATATATATATATATACATACACA
The DNA here is from genome assembly GCF_019279795.1 of Protopterus annectens. NCBI lineage: Eukaryota > Metazoa > Chordata > Ceratodontiformes > Protopteridae > Protopterus > Protopterus annectens. The sequence goes on from NC_056739.1 coordinate 1,509,311,458, forward strand.
CATACACACACACACACACACACATATATATATATATATATATATATATATATATATATGTGTGTGTGTGTATACATATATATATATATATATACACACACACACACACACACACACACACACACACACACACACACACACACACACACACACACACACACACACACACACACACACACACACACACACACACAGGTATATATATATATATATATATATATATATATATATATATATATATATATATATATATATATATATATATATATATATATATATATATATATATATATATATATATATATATATATATATATATGTATATATACACATGTAATATATAATCACTTTCATACCAGTGGTAAAGATATGGTTACACACATTCCCAGTGAAAGAATCCTCTATTCCTTTTTCTTTCTATTTTTGATTAAAATCTGAGGTCCTTCTTCCAGGGAAATAGAGCCCCGGTGACAATACTTTGTACTTGTATATGTTGATTAAAAGCCCACTAGCATACAATTACACATAAAGCATGTTAGTCTAAGTGATTGCACAGACTTTCAGTTTCCTTGATTTGTACAATTTCCATGTTCACATGCAATTAAAATTAGTGAAGAAAGTGTTTGTAAAGCTTACCTGTACAAACTTTAAACTCTGCTAAGATATAAAATTGCCCATTGTTATACCAGGAAGTTGTCTGACATAAAACTTGCCCATTTTTATGGCTCAGTGGCAATTTCTAATGCAGCAGCACACAAATGGCTCGGAACTCAGAGTAGCATGGCACCAAACTGTTAAGGTACCAACAAAGCCGGCCTTAGGCATAGGCCAACTAGGTGACCGCCTAGGGCACTGCTATAGTAGGGGCACTTTTTCAGTCTTTATTTGGTGTAGGTAGACTAGGATGGGGGCACTGGGTGTTGTGGTGGGGGGTGCCTTGGAGCCCTTTTGCCTAGGGCACCAGTTGACCTAAAGCCGCTCCTGGGTACCAAATAACTTTCACAAAAGCATTTCAGCAAAGAATAACTATCTCCCTTTATTGCACAATACATCTATATGGAAGAGTAGGAAATCAAGATCCTATCTCTAAAGTACAAAAATCTATAGGGGGAATTCAATAAAGCCTACACAGAGTGATTTTCCATGTAGGCATAGTGGCACAAAGCTTACACGATAGCAAGCAGCTGTGCAATCCAGTAAACAGAGCAGAGGGGTGTGCATGAGCTTGCAGACATGGAAGTGTTTGTGGCATGCAAATCAAATCACAAGCAGGTGAACTGCATGTAAATGAGGGTGCTGGAGTGATCCAGCAAGCAGATAGGCAGTCCTGCAGTCCCTGTGTTGGTGTCCAAAGTGTTCACTGAAAATGTCCGTGTACAAGAAAGTAAAAATGGAACAGGGGCTGTAAAAGCCTATTTAAAAGGCCATAAATTCCATAATAGGCATAGGTATGTGCAAAACTATGCCATCTGTGTCCAGCAAATCATCCATAATAATGTAATAAATACATTTTTAATACCCATTTTACATTTGCACAACGTGCAGCAGTGCACAAAGGTATGCAAAAAAAAAATACTAAAAAGTACACAAACTAAAAATGAGAAATATGTGAGAATAATGCATTATAGGGTGCTGCATGGTGTATGAGCAATGGCAGATTTCCGTGGTTGCTAATAGTGAAGAATCCAGGTTATGTGCATGGATCTGTATGCAAATGAGCTGGGGGTTACTGAATAGCAAAAATGGGCTACTGTGTCCACAGATAAAAATCTGTGTACCACCAGAACCATGTTGTTGTCCACAGAACAGCTAGCTGACTTCAAAAGGGGGTGTGTCACTATATGATTAAGCTGATTGGAGCTCAGCAGTGCCCATTTGCACAGCGAGCCACTCAGCTAAGCAATGGAGTGTGTCCAGTGCTGTAAGCTTTGTTTAGCTTCATGGTGCATGCTTTACTTAGTTTAAGCTATGCTAAGCATGTCCATGCAGATTATACCAACACTGCTGGTTTGTGCACCATGACACAGTGCTTAGCAGGGAAGGCAGTTTAAAAAAAAAAAAAAAGGAAATTGGCTGGGAAAGCCAATTATGTATAAAATACTGATAACCCCTGTTCCACTTACACTTGGCCATTCAAACCCCTCAATGATATATCTGTCAGGTAGAATGCATTGTTATCCAATCATACAGCCAGCATCTGCAGCAGAGCACTATAAAGTATGCACACACCCTACAATCTGATTTTCCCCCCATACTTTGTACCACTGGAGTACAGACTTGGGAATTTTAACAAACAGAATGTTAGGGGCTGCTGCTGCCCTGCTACATCTATACGTTTTAGAGGCTGAGGGCAATGCTGATGCTGCTACTGACAATACGCCTAGACTGAGAAGGAAAAGAGTTTTCAGGCCCAGGGTTACCGTCCAGGAGCTACATGAGCTGGAGATTGTAGAGCACTACAGGGTGGACAGGGACATACTACAACAACTCACCAAGCTCTGCAGCCTTCAACTCAGACCCAGAGCCAACAGAAGGGAACTCATCCCAGTGAAACAAAGGTATGCATAGCCCTTAGAATACTAGCTACAGGTACTTTTCAAAGACCAACTGGGGACAGGATGGGGGTCTCACATTTATATGCTTCCAGGATATTCCACCAGTTCCTGGCTGCCATGCAAACACATGCCAGTGAGCACATTTATTTAACCCACACTCCTGAGGAGAGGACCAGCAGTATGCATCTCTTCTATCATATAGCACACTACCCTGAGGTACTGGGTGCCATAGACAGTACTCATGTACACATTAAAGTACCACCCAGTGAGGAGGGTAAAGTCTACGTCAACTGCAAGCGGTATCACTCCATCAACTGCTAGGTCATGTGCAATGCCCATGGTATCATCATGAATGCATGTGCTGGCAGCCCTGGCAGTTATCATGACTCCCATATCTGGCATGCATCACAGCTTGTGCTAGATGTTTGCCAGGGTGGACATCCCATATGGCCATATAGTGGGGAATACTGGCTATGCACTGGAACCATGGATGATGACACCCATCAGAAATGCACACACACCTACGGAAGAATGCCATAATGAGGAACACGCACAAACTAGGAACCTCATAGAGGGTGTGTTTGGGCTGCTGAAGTTATGGTTTCAGTGCTTTGATATATCTGGTGGTGCCCTGCAGTGATCACCAGCCACGTGCACAGATGTTCATAGTATGTGCTATGCTACACATTAAGATCTTGCAGAAACAGCTGTGGCAGGATCATCACAGGGAAGGGACACACGGCCCCCCACTAGTGCCAAGGTCCCCACAGCCACACCCACAGGGAGACTCAGAGAAGGAACCTCCTGAGGCTGTCTCTGTAGGCAGACGTAGACATGCCTAGTATGCCCTGCCCTTGGCAAAGAGGCAACGCATAGCACATGCACTGACAACCTAGGGTCCAAGGGAATGACACCTTACTCCAACTCGCATACATAGTAAAAAGGATGCCAGCCACACCACACAACCTGTACCTTACCATGTATTGGCTGTGCACTGTGTGCATCAGACAAAGTCAGCCCTGAAAATCAGGTATCTCAACTTCTGCATGCACAAGGTAAGTCACTCTCCTTTACAGCAAATGTACGGGGTACTAGACTATGGTAGCATATGTATGGACTTGCTGTGTTTATGCAAGGGAATAGATTGGCCAACTCAGCTACATGGAGAGAACAAACAGCTATGTGAGATAGCAGGTACTCTGTCAAATAGTGACTGCCCCATAATATGCAGTAGGCCACAAGGCAGCAAAACCCATGGCAGTATGTAAGGGAATTGCTAAACAGTGGGGTCATAGGCATAGGCAGACACAAGACTCTCAATGCTGCAATCCCCTACTCCCACAGCATCAGTGTTCACATACAACTGCAGTAACAGAGTATGTTTGCAAGGATATATCACAGACCACACAATCCCTGAGGTGTTCCAAACAACCTGGCTATATGTCCTATTTTCCATATTATTGCCTGCTGTTGATAGTGTGAGGAATTAAAACTCACTTTCTGGTGGCTGTTGTGGCTCAGTGGGCTAAGTACATTAGCATGGTTGATGGTGTTCATTGTTCGAAGCTGTCTGCACCTACAACTTTTGCATATGATGCACTCCTATGGTACGAGTTCCACATACTGTCAATATGTCACAAGCTGTTACTGCAAGAAAGCTAGAGAAACAAAAGAGACAATGGAGGGACAGAGGGCCAAATCTACAGATATTATACATGATGTGAGTAACCGAGAAGGTGGCTAGTATAACAGGAGGTTGCAACAAGTCAGAGTACCAGCAGGATATAAAGGCCATCATGTAACTGTGTCAGTATGGACAAAAATTCAGTAGGCTCCATGAAGTAGTATATTACTAGACAAACACAACAGTATCAGGAGCAGAACAGACATATGGGGTAGAATGCTGGACATTCTGCAAAACATGTACAGTCAGAGGTGTGAAGACTGTCACCCCATGTGTGATGTTTTATATCATGTACTCCAGTCACAGCATACCTACAACCACTTAGAGCAGTAAATCTGGACAAACCCATGAACAGTAGTGGGACAAAGGTCCAAATGTAAGAATAAGTTTTAATTAATGGCCAGAGAAATGTAGAAAGTTCAGAGAATAACAGGTCATACAGTAGCATGGGTTCTCTGGTGTGTATGGAGTCAGTAGCTCAAATGTCTGTCATCATTTCTTAACATCAATCTATAATGATTTGCCAGTGATTTACCAGAAAATCACAATGCTATATAAAACATACCATACATATGATGCAAAACTATGTGCAGTCTATTACAATCTGTACAGTCGCTAGGTATGACTCATATTATGTTCAGCTCACAGCCAGGGAATCCCTTGGACAAAATATCAGGGAGGTGTTGGACTGGTGAATCAAGTGCAGCAGCCAATTGGCTGCAGCACACAAAATCCTGGACTGGAGTACAGGCAGATCTGGCCTGGAGTCACCTGCTTTTTGCCTAGGAATCATAGTGGGGAGTGTGAACACAGAGGACAGCAAGCTGTATCTGTCACTGAGGGAGTAGTGTCAACTCTATCGTTACAGCAGAGCCAAGGTGAAGGTTCGCATAGCAGTCCAGTCAAGGCATGTGCTTAAGCCACATCTGTTATGTAACAGTGCCAATGAGAGGGTAGTAGCTGCCATGTAAGAGAGCTATACGAATATATGCAGTGTGTCGCTACATACAGGCTTTGACTTGCTAACATGGGTAGCAGTTTATTTTGTTGCAACAAACTGTTTTGGTTAAAATTGCATGACTCAGTCACTATTTGCTTTATTCACAAGAATGTAATTGAAGTACAACACACTGGATTTGAACCCAGGACTGTGGTTGTCAAAATGTACTATACGCATGGCATTTAGCAGACTGAGCTACTGTGTCACTAGTGTAGTCGCTGTATTTGCAAAATATATGTCCATGCATACATTCTGCGACACAGGAATTCCATTAGCATGCGTTTTCTGATGGATATGAGAAGTGACACTCATATATAATGTGTGAATTTGTAATATGGTTGTGAAAAATAATAAAAAATGATTATTGAAAAAAAAAAAAGAGAAGTGACACTCAAATATCTGTCATGACATTCTAACCTAAATCATTAATGACTTGTCAGTACTGTAGCAGACAGATATATATTTTGTGAAACCATGCCAAAAGTATGGGGCACAACTGTGGACATTCTGCAACAGTCTGTACAGTTAGCAGCTATACCTGCTATACCAAGGCCTTACATTCATTAATATTTATTTGGCTGTGTACTTGTATGGTGTATGCATCACAACTCCAGGTACACTGCCAATTTCCCCATTATATGTACTTGCAGTGGGTCAGTGGCAGTCAGGATATGCTGGTATAAACACCTGGTTTAACTCATTAACACTGAGTACTGTTACATGGCACCTCTGTTCTTAAATCCGAGTGCTCTGTGAAACACTATAAATTGTATGCTATTACACCAGAGTGCCTTCCATAGCTGCCAGTTACTTTACACACTTATTTCAGCTCCACTGTTAAAAAATAAGTTGAAAAGGTACCTGAACTTTGTCAGTTACCTTCTCAACTTATTTTCCATTGTGGAGTTGCCGGGTGCTTATATTTGAATTTTTTGGGGAAAATAAGCTTGCCCTGCATGATCACAACAAGCTGATGCTGAATGCATTTTCTGCATACTTTTTAGAAACAGCATTGTCTCTAGTAAGCGAAGCAGACTTACAGGGTCAAGTACAAATACATACACAACAGACAACTCACATTTCATTTCCTAACAGCATAAACTACCTAAATACGATAAATGTTCTTTTTATTGGTCATAGAGTTGCCCTTAACAATACAGAAAGAAAGAAAGACTGGCACTTTTAATTGGTTGTTGTCTCCCTGAGCACATATGGGAAGTAATAATTGAATCAGGTAATCAAGTGCTGCAGCCGGTGATTGATAGTGAAGCCTGAGTAAGGGTTTGAAAAATTTGTTTAAAGACAAGAGACCGGCTTTGTGTGATAGTAGTAGCAGCTGTAGACAATGATCACGTCGGTTTGGTAAGACTAACTCAGCATTGGCTTTGAACTTCTTGGTGGACAGATAGTGCTGATTTAGAAACACACCGGACGTATTTACTGTAGTGTTTAATAGCTTTGTCACCCAATTCACAAACAGATAATTCTGTATTAGCTTGGGTAACTTTTCTGTAACCCATTAACTATGAGTGTCAGAGTTTGGAGATGAGGCAGTTAAGTTGAAATTGGCTAGAAACCGTGGCCGTTGCTGTATTTTGAAGCAACTTGCTATTGCTTGCCTGGGTTTGCTTAGTTTTTCTTGCCTGCTGTTGGTGTCCTTTCATTTGGAAGAGTCATTCATTTTTGTGAGCATAATAGTTAGAGATTGTTCATTTATAAATGAGATACTAGGTTTTGATTATGTTTATGTTACCTATTCTGAATCAGTAGCATGGGGAGGAGTCCCAGTTTTCAATTCCACACACAATTTTATAAAAAAGTCCATTCTTTTATGGTTTTTGGAACAGAAGTGTTATACTTTTCTTGTAGTGATATTCAACACTCACTGAATTGCTTTGTAAGTAAGTGTGTGTTAACCCTTCCTTTCATGTAACTGGTGTGTGTGTGTGTGTGTGTGTGTGTGTGTGTGTGTGTGTGTGTGTGTGTGTGTGTGTGTAGAGGGATGCCTATACTACAGTAGAGAAGGGACTGGCAGGGAGAACATTAGCTCAGTCAGTTCTAAGAGCACAGTGCTCTATTCAGTAAAATGGAAAAGAGCCAATAATGTGCCCCCAGATTTACTAATCTTCCATGCAGGACTAGCTTAGTCCTGCATGGAAGTGGCCGTTTAGGAGTAGGATGGTAGCGTGCCATGCATAGTAATGAAGTGCACTGCCTGACCTCCTAATCTTATACGGAGCTTAGCTACGGTTAATGCAGCTTAAATGGCTGAAGAGGATAACAAGGACGATATATGCAAATGAAGCAGCATAGCAATAGTGTAGTGAGCAGAGCATTCGCCTTATGAGCAGGCATTCTCAGGTCGAGTCCCAGTGCAGCACATTCCATTTTCCCTGGCAAAGCATGTTATGACCAATGTTTTTGTTGCATAACCCACTAAATAACATATATTTATGAACTGGAGTACTGTAGTAAATGCACATGTGAGGTGTGAGTGTCATAATGAATAAAGCACTAGTAAGCAGGTATAAGCACCAGTAAGCAGTAGTAAGCATATATAAGCCCGTTTCCACAGGGGTAAATAATGCACACACAAGTTAAGCAATATTGAAGCGAACTCTCTGTAAGCATATGTAACTGGAGGTTAGCATTGCTTACCCTCATACAAACCCACACAAACCCGCTTACAAATACTCAAAAGTGCCTCAATTACTCTGTATCCAATGGCCATTATTCTGCCCATAAACAAAATAAACAGCCTTGAATGTCTAGAACTCAGGACCCTATACACTATAGTCACAGTAGTTAACCACCAAACCATCACAGAAGTACAGAAGAATGAGGTATGAGCAAACAAGTCTTCACTATAGTAAAATCAAACTGAACCTGTGAAAGGAATCAGTATACAGACATATGTTCCACAACCCACTACATAACATAAATATTTGAACTGGAGTACAGCAGTAAGCCCAGAAGTCAGGTGTAATTGTAATAGAGTGTTGAAGTCCCCAATAAAACACAAGAACCCCATACAGTGTACGTACACATGAATCATGGATACCAGGCATACATATAAGATGTAATGAATAATAAATCAATGCCAAAAAGGAAATATAATGCAAAGTCAAATGTAAGCAATGCTAAGCATTGCATAGGCCAGCTTAGGAGGTGTAAGCAATGTGTAGGGCAGCTAACTCAATGTGCCCAGTGTTATATCCCTTTAAACAATGCCAACTTTAGGTAAGCAGGTTTGCTCATAGCTTAGCCTTTTCTATACCGGCCAATCACGAAAATGTGTGGGAATTCAGCCCTACTTAAACCCAGGAGGCAGAAATACATCTCATAACTGGTTGTAGCTTCCCTTGCAGGCACTATGTCAGGAAGGGGAGAGGTTGTGTGCTTTCGGGCGCAGTGCTGGTGCATCCAGGAGTCCAGAGTCATGGCAGGACTCCTTAACAAAGACCATGAACAGAGACTGCTGCAGGGCCAGTACCAGGGCTCCCAATATAAGGCGGATTCCTGCTACTGTCTCGTCTGTGACCTCACCAGTGTCACTGGCATACCCAGAGCTGGTGAGCAGGTCAGGCATCACTATGCTGACCTGAAGTGGTGTAAGAGGGAGCTCTTGGACCAGTGGATCCAAGAGGCTAGAACGGCAGGGAATGTTCCAGCTGTGTGTAAGTATCAGTCCACTACCTGTTTAATAATTGCCAGCTCATGTATATCATGGATAGGTATTGTTTAATATTCCTCTTACGTCTTCCACAGCTGCAATCGAGTGGGCTGAGAAGCAGGAGGCCCATGGCAGTCACCTGGAGAGGTTGCGACGCAAGGCAGGTCAGTAATACTCTTGCATGTACTGTCATAGGAAATAAATCTAAAAGTATTAGTAAATTAATTGCCTGTATAAAACCTGTATTGTTTAAGGCAAGTACTGCATACACTGGAGAATATGGCAGAAAAAGACTCATATAGTATGTACATAAATAAAAGCGTAATAGCCTGACAATAAAGGTCTAACTGCTGGACTGCATGCATATACTCTGGTATCATATGGTAATGTAGATTTGCATTCAAATAATAGTACTGTTTTAATAAGCACTGTTACCCACACCATGGACTATAAATAAAATGTGTAGGAATGCCTGTATATGACTGGTGTAATCCCCAGAGGCCATTTAGTACAACTGAGAAACACATAGACAGAAAACAGGGAAAAGACAGACAACAAAACCTAAATAGCACATGTAACTGAAATGGGAACTGTTGCTTTTTTTAGCTCACACAGCCATGGTTCAAATCCTGCCAGTGGTAGTAGTCTGCGTACAGAATAATACCCCACAACTGTACAGATATGTCCAGAATGTCCAATAAAATGGACCATATCTGTTGCCTGTCAACCTGTCCCCCCTGGGAAATCAGTGGGATGATCCCATACATATAGCCAGCAAACAGGAAATACAACTGATTAACACACATCTATGAGAACAAAGCTGGTACACTAGCAACACCCCAAAACCTTATGAAACTAAGAAGCCATGTATGTGCCATTTACACCTCCATCTTGCCAAGCAGTGGCCAGAGTGTGTACTGTAACAGAGTGAGATGTATCTGCATAAAAGTAATGTGGAATCTGGTACTGTGTGTGGCAAAAATCAGGTAGTGCTAACAGACGTTTCTCCCACAGGTCTGTCAGATGCCAACACTGTTCCCAGAAATACAAGGATGATATCCTGTATTGGTACGGTTTACATTGTTATTATGTGGCATTGTGAGTGATGCAGTTGCTCTGACTAATGAAGTATTACGCATCACTATCACCAACACTGTCCTACAATCTATAACTGTCTAGGAAATCTGTATAAGAGTGTTGTAATACAAGGTCAGAATGCAAAAGCACAGGAGAATTATAGAACAGAAAGCAGATATGAGATATACAGCAATACCTATATAGCACACACACAACTCTGATGGACAGTGTTTAAGTTGTAGCAGACACAGCCATGGTCTGAATCCTGGGAGTGGAAGTAGGCTGCATACAGAATCATACCCCACAACTATACAGATGAGACCAGAATGTCCAGTATATGAGCTCATATCTGCTACATGTCCCCCTGTCCCCCTGGTTAAGTCTGTGGGATGATCCCATATGTTTAGCTAGCAAACAGGGAATACAAGAGGTTGTCCAACATGTATGTGAACAAACCTGTCACTGTAGGAACTCCCAAAACTGTTAGGAGAGTAATAAGCCAAGTATGTCCTATCTACACTCCCATGTTGTCAAGCTGTGACCAGAGTGTGTAAAGTCATAGAGTGAGATGTATGTGCATAATACTAAGAGGTTTAATACTAAGAAGATTACTGGCCTCAAACAAATGCCCTACACTGGCCGTCTCAAAAAATGCCAGCTTTACGCTGTAGCATATCGCCTACTCCAAGGTGATATCTGCCTAACATATAAAGCTATGTCAAACCCAGAGCTGTTGGACATGCTACACATAAAGAAATCCCAATCCCTCTGAGCTATACACTCTAGGGACCTAGACCTTGTCACCACAATAAACAGGACATGCTGGAGGGATAGATTCCTGTCCCAGAGACTTCCCATACTCTGGAACAGGCTAGCCATCTATGTCAAGCAAAGTTCTTCATTAGCACTCTTCAAGAAAAATCTTGATGAGTGGATGGGAAATAGAAAATACACCCAGGGATCACTTATGTGTCTCTGCTCGACAGTGACACAGGAAATAACTTTCTTGGGTGGCGTAAGCCAGGGAACCTTATTGGCTAGGCTTACATAGGCCCTTGGGCCTATAGCCTAGTACCTACCTATGAACCTATGAACTAATGTGTAATCTGGAACTTTGTGTGGCAAAATTCAGGTAGTGCTAACATACATTGCTCCCACAGGTACGTTGGGTACGGACACTGTGCTGAGAAATAAAAAAAATTATACCCTGTACTGGTACTGTTTCCTCTGGTATTGTAGGGAATTGTGAGTGTTGCAATTTGTCTAAATAATAAAGTTTCACTGATCACTGTCACCCACAATGTGCTACATAATATAACTGTGTATGAAAGCATGTATATGTATGTGCCAAGTCACTAAAGGATGGAGAAGGCAATATTCTAGATATGTCCTGGTACACCTGCATGTGGTCAACACATGGCCAGAGTCAGTACAGAAAGAGTTGGATAGCCATGTTCAGAACATCAACCCAGAATCTGGGAGTATGTGTAGAAACAGTTAGTGTTAACGTACATTCCCTCCACAGGTATACCAGGTAAGAGGAGTATACCGCATGTAAAACCAGTTAATGTATAACAATGACGGCAGCCATATCACTGTCCAAACTAAGGCTATAGGGTAGTGTAGTAAGACTTGAAAGGTACGGATAACAGCACTGACTAGGAAAGTAATGTGGACTACAGGAATATACTAGTTGTTAATTGACATCTTTCTCTCCCCCCACCATATCTCCAACAATAAACAACATACCCACCCCAACCAGTATGTAATGACTCTAATGTTCTGATAATGTCCTGTTGTTTGATAAATATTTTAATTGTTCCCATGCATGTGCTATATTGAATTAATACAACATTGGTGTCATGGTGCCATCAATGTACCTGTATGCTGTTCTTATTACCACTGTGGTCCCATATATGCATGTGTTCTGTTTGCTATGCAACTGTTCCGTATCTGGTGACTGGGTTAATGGAATATCTATGCATGCTGTTATACCTAACCCTGGAATGTGTTGACTATTACTAACCCACATATGATGATAAAATCTAAACACTATAGCACGTTTGGGAAGGCCAGTCCCAGCAGACCCATCTACCCCACCTCAGCTGGCCGTGGCACAGGACACTAACATGTCTGGGGCCCAACCACGGACCTCCCTGTCTGTTGGTCCTGCATCACCTTTGGGTGGAACCTCCTCAGGGGATGAGGCTCACCCTCCTGGGAGTGAGAGCAGATAAGAAGCTGTCACCTGTCACCAGGTCCGGATCATGATGCGTAACGAGCTCAACCAGCAGCTTGGTGATCTGTTATGCCAGCTCGAGGGCCACATGTCACAACTAGAGGGTCAGGCTGGCCGTGTGACGCAACCCCCAGCACAGCTATCTTTGGGGCTGTGAAGGTGCAGTGGTGACTACCCATGGGTGGGGATCTCAGTCACACTGTTTCCACTAGGGGGCTCATGGACTTCTGATTTCCCAACACCCCTCCCCATCAAGGTGTCTACCCCACATGTGTCACATACCACCCCTGTATGCATCTTTTTTGTCTTGTCTGTTAACCTACCCAACCTACTTCCCCAAATATACCTACTATCCCTCCCCAGCATCCCACTCTCACCTGAAAATAAAAGGGCAATCTGTTCCCCCCAAAAAATCTTACCCCATACATAGTTATCCATTTTGCACACATGTCCACTGAACACTTGTAATCTGGTCTAATCAGCATCAAAACTTATTATTGGTGTCCTCACCCCTCCCAGCGTTTGAGTGTCCAAATCTACCTCCAAATTCAATGTATATGCCCAGCTGTTACTGTAGAAGAACTGGGCAGCTATGGACCTTCCTCGCAGCCTTCCTGCACATCCCTAGCTATTTTCCCTACTGTCTTTCCCTCTTTGTGCCCCTTTTTCACCACTTTCCTATCAACCCTTTTTTCTTTTCTTTTAAAGAAATTAGTGAAGGTGTAAGCGGGAGTAAGAACTTTTAAGCAGCAGTAAGTGGGTTTAAGCCAGTTTGCATCTGGGGTAAGCAATGCCTACATTCTAGCATTCTAGAAGCTAACTGAGTCTAAGAAACTGTAACTGAAAGTTAGCAGTGCTTACCTCCACGCAAACCTGTGCAAACCTGCTTACAACTGCTTAAAAGTGCCTTAATTACTCTGTATCCAATGGCCCTTGTTCTGCCCAGCAACAAAATAAACAGCCTCTGCAAGTCTTGAAACCAAGACCCTGCATACCATAGCCAAAGTGATTTACCACTAAGCCATGTCAGATACACATAACCCTGAAGATTTCACAAACATATCCAGCCCAGTCATTCAACAGTACAGCAAATGTATTCCAACATGTAGATATATGTGTGTGTATAGGGTGGCCATGGTGGTGCAGCAGTTAGCATTGTTGTCTCACAGCAAGAGGTTCCCTGGGTCGATCCTTGACTGGGGTGCCTTCCATGCAGAGTCTGCATGACCTCCCTGTGGTTGCATGGGTTTCCTCCCGGTGCTCTGGTTTCCTCCCACATCCCAAAGATTGGATTGGACACTATAAAATGGCCCTAGGTGTGTGTGCCTTCTGTGGAAGGTTGGGCACCAGGCTGGCAGCTCAACACATACCTCTCAACCTGGAAACATCAAAAATCTGGACAAGGCCCATGAAAAATAGGTACAAATCTGTACGCTGATTAACATCTAATTTGCATACATAATTATGTAACCCCACCCACTCCAATGGAAGTGTGGGATACCAACTTTTGAACGCAAACTAAAGAACAGACAACCAAAACATTGCATGACCAGAGTCCCCTGCAGCCATTCCAGTGTTTCGTTACCTGGCTATTTTGCCCCATTTACCATAAACACTAATGTATGCATACTGCTTTACTTCTACAATGATTTGAATTTTATTTATACATTTTACAGCACAACAATGCATAAACACTAAAAGACATCATCTGGTAAACAAAGCAATACTATCTCACATTGAAAATAGGCCTGACAATAAACTTTGCCCTTGAAACTCACATTCATTGAAACAGCATTGAAAACCACACCACATGCAAAGAAAATGCATCTGGCCAGTGGTGGATAAAGATTACCTTTGGGCTGATTTCAAATCATTGGCCCTTGCACACAAGACAAGAAACATACATGTGTTCTTTTCTTTATACACCTTCCTGACAGTGACGTTATTAAATTATATTCCTTGTATAATACAACACATATGTTAAAGCACATTTTAAATTTATTGTTTGAAGATTTTACCAGTAATATGTACTGTAGGCAATGAAACAAAACACATTTGAACCAATAAAGACAAAACTGCCCAATTCAGAACTTTTCCATCAGAAAAGCCTGCTTCCACACTCACTCTAAATAGAATGACAGTAGTGTAAGCCATAGCCCATAGGCATCTTGCACAGCATTTCGCACTTATTTTCAATTTCATTTTTTTTTTGGGGGGGGGGGGGACAAAAGGTCAAAAACCAGGGACACATTTTAAACATTGCTTGTATAATTTTGTAAAGTTGCTAGAATAAAATGTTGTGCTACCATCATGCATTTCACTGGCAGGTTTTGAACCCAGGACTCTATGCACTACATTCAGAACATACCTCTATCCCACATTAGCAGCTGCTTGAAAAATAGGAAGACTGAGCCATCATTTAGTGAATTCATTTCTCACTTCTAAACATAGCTCTTAACCTAAACACAAAAAACATGGACAAACAACAAAGCCAATAATGGGGGAATACAAATTCAGTTCTCACTCACCAACTTTTAGCACAAAAACAATAGGGGAATACAAATTGTGTGCTCACTTCTTATCATAGCTCTCAACTCTTAGTACAAAAAAAAAATCTGGACAAAGCTCAGAACATAACTTCCAACTGTTAGAGCTCTCAACTCACTCAGAAATGGTGGAGGCTAGGGATAGTAGGCAATTTTTACCCTGTACTAAAGGTACAGGGTTTGAGCCTGAATACCTCTAGCCACCAAGTGTATTATATGGGGGCATTTACTCATTCATTTCACACACACACCTTCAATTAAGTAGAGAATTGCTGCCAGGCTGCATACACCTTAAAAGCTCATAAGACACAGTAGTTTCAGCTTAACAGAATGCAAGCAAAGCCCATTTCTCTCACAAAGACCTTCAATTAGCTTAACAGATATGCTGACAGTAAAATGCACACACCTTCAATTAAAGAATTGCTGCCAGAGACTGCACAGATACCTTCAATGCACATTATAATACGCAAAGGTTTCAGCTTAACAGATTTGTTGCCAGACTGCCATGCTTTTGAGAAGTACTGCCATAAAGCAAAGTAAAACAGCTACAGAGTGACTCTGCCATTTCTCTCACACATACCTTCATTTCAGCACACACTGATTAAGTAAAATGCTGTTAAGACTGCACACACCTTCAATGCTCATAAGACACGCAATGGATTAAATTTAGCAAAATGCAAGCAAAGTCCATTTCCTTCGCACATACCTTCAATTAATTAGCTTAACAGATTTGCTGCCAGTAAAAACGCACACACACCTTCAACTAACTAAAGAATTGCTAGCACCTTCAATGCACGCAAGACACAAGAGTTTTCACTAGCTTAACAGATTTTGCTGCCAGACTGCTGTTTCAGCTTTAGAGAAGGACTGCTGTTAGCTGAACAGAGAATGCATTTGCAGGGAAAGTAAAACAGATGCAGAGACTCTTTACTGGTTTCTCACACTTACACATAACATTGCAAGCTGCAGCCAACTTCACACACACTTTCCTTACCTATAGAGAAAAACCTGGTGACGGTTTAGAAAGATCAATCCTCAGAAGATTTTTTTATTTTTATTCTGATGTTTTTGTTGATGAAAGTTCAAAGTCTTAAGTGCAGTGCTCTGAGCCACGGCTACCACCTGTGGTTCCCACACAGTCAGAGACAGATAACAGGTTGTGACTAAGAGATTTTACCTACCAGTGTTAGAGATCTGGGGGGTAGTGCCTTACATCACCTTAGAGACAGGACTGAAACCCACATGCAAACTCATCAGACTTGTCTGCTGACAGTGCAAATCTTTGCATGTAGTCAAAATACAGGATATATAGACCTTCAAGTTTAAATACAGGCATTTTTCTTAACAGGCAGAATTAATTTATGTATATTTTATAAGCCTGTTGAGTCCTGCACAACAAGACATCAGGCCAGGAAATATTTTATTTTCACTCTCTAGCTTGCATCAACAACTTTCTTGGCTGTTTCTCCTGGGGCACAGCACAGGGGCCATTGGCTCATACCAGAACTAGAATAGAAATTATGGATTTTTCAGAAGCAACATTTTTAAGGTAGTAAGAACACTACTACACATCTCAGATTTAGACTGAAAGTTAAGTTGCCTTTTTCTGAAAGGTTAACTTGTTCTTTCTGTACTAATTATGCAAAAATTAGCAAAGTCAGAAAAGGTCCAGTCTGCAGTGCAAAAGCACTTTCTTCCATGACATTATATAAATTATTTAAAGTATCATTTATATAATTAATGAAATAACTGAATGCTCTGTTGTGACAAAGATAAACAATTATCAGCTATAGAAATAATGACCTAAGGTGGCCTAAATTCCTTGTTATGGCTGTGCAGTTTCCTAAAATAAATAGCAGAACATCCCACTGGCTGCACCTGACACACACACACACAAAGTTATTATTCCACTTTGTACCTTGACCTTCTGTCTTGTATCATAAATACGAAGGAATCAGACATATACGCGCCCATTGGAGTTTTGTAGAAATACATCAAATGAGACATCCAAGATGTTTTTCGTGCATCAGAAATAAATTACTTTGGCTCTCTCAACATATTGATCCCCTGAACAAAACCAGAGCTGCTGCCGATAATCCGAGTGCCGTTCCCGCTTGTATTTCCATCCGTTAGAAGAGTGCTGCTGTTCCCGCTAACATTTGTAGCCAGGCTATCCGGAAATGATGTGTGAGCTCTGAGCTCAATTCCGACTGGCTGGTAGCCCTGACGGAGCTGACGTCATCACGCACGTGATGACGTCAGCTCCGACAGCGAAAATCAAAAAATGAAAAAAAACAAAGGGAAAAAATCGGAAATGAAGGGGTGCCACTCGGGAATCGTGGCACCCCTTCATTTGGACCCCAAAACTCGGTAAAAAACGAGTAAATCGGTATGGTTGGGAGGTATGGCTCAACACCATAAAACTCCACTGCCAATCATGAGTGGACAGGTGATCCACTGTGGTGACCCCTAACCAGGAAAAGCCGAAAGAAGATGTATGTGTGTGTGTGTATATATATATATATATATATATATATATATATATATATATATATATATAGGAGCTCTGTATGATATCCAGTGATGGCAAAACCAGATAATAATAAATCCAAGTTAACGTAACAATATACGAACTTCAGACAAATTAGTAAAAAGCAGTAAAAATCTTTAATGTAAAATGTAAGCGCTTTCACGGAAAGTCAATCCGCTTCTTCAGACATATTCACAATAAAATCACATACTGCAATATATATTCAGTCACTTGAGTACATAATAAAGCAATAAATCTATTAAAAATTAGATCCACAATTGCTAACAAGCCTTCACAATTAAAAAATTAAAAACCATAGATACAAATACTAACATAACCTCCTAGCTTTCAAATAAGGTCTTATAGAAACAGACTCATTTAAACCTCTGCCCCTATGAGCTCCAAGCCTGAAAATCCAATGTAACTCAGCTTGTTCAGTTTGATTGATTATGTCTCCCATACGTATATTTTCTGCTTGCACATGTAAAACTTGGAAAAGAAAAGTGTGTTCAACTCCCTCTTGTAAGATATGCTTGGCCAGGGCACTATAATCATTCTTCCTGGTATAACAATAAATGTGATCCCTTATGTATATATTACTATTTAAACAGATGCAGCATATCTATATATGTAGAAATATATATATATATATATATATATATATATATATATATATATATATATATAAACATATATAAATACAAATGCATACATCTATTGATATATATGTCTACATCTACATGTTTAAATATATACAGCAAGTTATATATATGTAAGCAGATATATATATCTATATAGATATATATGGACATACATCTGCAGATAACAATGGGAACATAACAAAAACATATATGTCTATATGCACCGTTAATGGGGTTGAGAGGCCCCAATCAACATATGTCTTGTACGAATAGGTATACCCCCCACAGCCAAACACATCTGCCCTGCAATACACTACCAACTATTGCAGATCCCATAACCAGGCCTTGACATGACATGGGCACAAGATGTTTACAGTACTCCAGCCCACCTATTGGTATCAGTAACATATCATGCAGTACTATACAGTCTGGCTCCCATAGGGAATGTACAATGTGGAAGCTATCAACATCCCTAGGATACATATACACAGACACATATATGCAGATACAGATATAGATATAGATATAGCTATATATATATATATATATATATATATATATATATATATATAACTACACATACACACGCAGAGATATGTATAGTAAGTAAGTAAGATACATATGTAGAAGGTGCACACAATATGGAACAGCCACTATGCCTACAGTTACCAACTTAACAACATGACACTGTATGAGCCACCCATACAAATGACAATCATTGCCTGCAACATATACTCACAGAGAGGTCAAAGGGTATAACACCACACACAGGTTTGCACAAATGGGGAAGCTTTATTTGTGTAGTATTAAAGTTGTATATGGCATGTCACATAGCTGTTTAGACAATGACATCCATATAAACAGAGTAATGCAACTATGAAACAGTTATACGAATGCAGTAGTTCTGAAAGGTTTACAAATGTTGCTGTCCAGGCCGAGGCCTTCACATAGTACAATAGTAAAGACAGGCTGGGCCACAGGATACCAAACAATCAACAGTAAGCAACGCAAATGTATAGTTCAGCAGCCACTATCTACACTCTGTACACAATCCCTAGGGGGCAAAGAACTCAGCTAACATAATGGGATGTAACTGTTACATAACAAGGCATAACTGGCACCATCACAAGCACACTGACAGACAGAACAGTCTGTATGGCAGGTGGCGGTAGGCCTGCATTTACTCAAGGTGGATTGTATGGTAATGTACATCCAGATACCTTAAGGCAGTATAGACATGGTGTGTGTGGGTGGTCACATCTGCTTTTAGCATGTGCGCTATTGGCTACTGACAGACATCCTAAGAACATCATAGGACAGTACCACTGCTAGCACGTAATGTTCCTGTGGACTACAGCAGAGATATTGACCAATATATGTGAACAGTCTGACACACTCTGGACAGTCTAGAGGTATACACTGAACCCCTTAGTGCAAGACATGTGGACTAAGCCTGACAATGTGGATGTTAACAGCCATGTAGATGGGTAAACACGTAACTACTGATACACATTTGCCCCCATAGGTTATGCATTCACACACCCTTGTCTGTCCTGCCACATGATAACTGCTGGTACAGAGGTGCCATGGCCACATTCTAGCCACTAGATATTGACATACATCTGTACAGCATCCCACTGCTCTGTCTCACATACATGACTGTTATGGTGGCCTGGCAGCAGTACATCTGGCAAGTATCTGGACATGACATCGCACTGGGTAAGTACACTAAGCTGCTAGGCATGTAACAACGCACTGTGCAGGCTACAGGCAGACTGGCTGAACACTGGCCTACACTTCATATGGGTTAATGCACATGTACCAGGATGTATAGTAGGCTCTACAGGCATGTCATAGCACAGAGTATGATACACTTGTGTGAAACTGCATAACCACAACCAATGTGAACACAGCCGCAACCACATGTGGTAAGCTAGCATAAAATTACAGTATATGGACTATCTGTGCAACACCATCCTCATATGTGCCACTCACACACTAACCCTACATATACTGTGCCACTCAACAGTGTTGTCCGAAACCTGTCTGTGGTATGGGACATGTGTGTGTATGGCCCTACAAATGTGTAAGCTGAAAGGGTAACATACAATGGAGCAGTATGTAACATCAGATAAAACAGGAACACAGACAATGACATCTACCACAGTCTGTACACAGGTGAAAGTACATATGAACAATACACACAGTGTTGACAATCACCATGAGTACACAGACCTCAATACTGTACACACAACCACATAATGTCCAGTTATGTCATAAATTGTAACTCCTACTACACATAACATGTGTTGCAGTCTGATATCCCACTGGCTTGTTATCAGATATGATGACACTAATTATGGCGTACAGCACATATGCACCTCTTACTGCATGACTTACATACAAAGGTTGACAGAGTTGTGGCTTGAGGCACATACATAGGGCCAGTATTGCCATGTTACTATGATACCCTCATACATTTACTGTTGTAACAGGGTTTCTGGCAAGATGTGTCCTATGAGGGATATGAAGTCAGTAACTCTCACGGCTGTCACCATCTACAGACTGCAATCCTCAAACTACCTTCTGCAGTTCACAGACAGGTGCTCTGTGGGTAACACATGAAACAAAAGGCACCACATACTGCCCAGTCTCCAGAAGGTCCTACAGATGGGGGTGTCCTCATAAACATAGCACTGAGATGGCAGCTATTAAAACATGTAGGACAGCCATATCCACACACCATAAACCAACATTACTCCAAATGCAGTATAGCAGCACTTACAGTCTGTAGTCACGTCAGGCACATCCCACTCCTATCTGTTGCCTTGTTTCCACAGTGTATGTTGTTAGAGGTGGATCCCCAATCCATCTGAGATGCTGTTTGTCAAACAACAGACCGAGTTCCTGCTCACAGTGAATGTAAAGGACCAATACAAACATGATGTTCCTAGGTTTTGGTGTGTGTTTCCATGAAATTGGCTATGTGAATGTTACCACAGCTGTTCCACATGCAATCAGCTATAGGAGGGCTGCAATTCATGCAGAGACCATCAGCTGATCATGAGCAACACTTAAAATATACATGCTTCTGCCCAAGCACAGCAGGTGTACGTTCTCACATCCACCTGAGAGGGAGTGTGAGAGGCAAACAGAGGCAAAAAAGAGTCAGGGAGGGGTGGGAGAGTAAAACATAAGCATGTTTGTGTCACACACCTACTAGTATAGGGTATCAAACCCCTGACGACTATGTAGTGTTATCACATGTCTATGCAGTTATTGGATATGCCACATAGGTTACATGTTGAAGAGCCCTCAAAATGTATATGTGATGGTGAGTGACACTGGCAAAAGGGATATGGTAGCTATATGGTTGTTGTAGTACATGTACCAATCCGCATGTACAAATCTAATGTGTATCTTAAGCCTACTTTCTGTAATGCTTACTTGCACTATCGAAGTTACCACCCCAAAAGTCAGAAAATAAGTGTAGTAAAGGGGTAGGCTATCAGAGTTGCCAGGATGACATCTGAGAGAGAGCTGATGTAATACAAGAGTTTGATAGGTTTAATATCATGTTTTTTGAAAGAGGATATCCTGCAAATATAGTTGAACCAATTCTGAAAGGGGTATTTGATGAATGGGGAAATAAATATAAACTGCTTTTGGGTAATGGTGTAAGTAGAATTGTAGTTGATAGGGGTGACCTGGAGCATGAACCTGGTATAAGTACCCTTTCTCCTACAGATCTGACAGATTTTAGCCAAGCATGCATTATTCGCTCTCTAATAGAGTCAAAAATGTTTTGTACAAGAACTGGGGTATTTTTAAAACTAACAGCGAAGTATATAGGAAAGTAGGTGAGAAACCTACTTTTTCTACAAAGGTAGGCATAAATTTAAAATCTAGTTGGGAGAAAATTAATGTTAGGAAATCTAATACTGTAGAAAATACTAAACTTTGGTAGTGATGTCCCCAATGTAGCCATATTTTACAGGCATCATTCATTATTTTAAGTAACATGGTTGCCAGTATCCTACATCTAAGAAAGGGGAATTGTTACACTACTAGAATAGTTTACATTGCATTATGTAATACCTGCAATGGAATTTACATTGGGAAAACTGAAAGGGCCCTTAAATGCAGGATTTATGAACACCTGTATGAGATAAAAAACAAAAAAGAGACAAATGCTCTTTTTAGACATTCTATGGTTTGTGAGAGATATACAGGGTTCAAGTTTGATATAGTGGACATTGTAGACCTTGATATAAGAGGAGGGGACTGGAAAAATCTACTTGTGTAAAAAAGAGCTAATGTGGCAACTAAGGTTAGCCGCTAATTTTCCCCCAGGTTTAAAATTACCACTTATCAATTGTCCCAGTTTTAAAAGAAAAATCAAATAGATTAAAATAGATTAAACATAATCAGCTTATCTAAGCATGTAGTAGTTTAATTTTTTGTACAATTAATTAATATTGTTATTATTAAGATAGGATGAATTTAAGTGGAATTTGTATGCTTTTTAACATGTATTTTTTACTATTTGATTTAAATATATTTGTAATTAATTGAGCTATTTCACTTTAAGAGAAAACAATTATGTATAATGGCCTAATTAACTTAATTGTGGAGGGTATATATAAACAATTGATTGATTCAGCATAATTTGTTCTGATGAAGTCATTTTTTTATTGATGAAAGTGCTTAACAACTGGACTTGGAGCTTTTTTATTGTAGTGTAATAAACTGACATTATCCTATAGTCCGAATGGTGCAGTTCTTTATTATTTATATGGTAGCTATATGTTTGGTGTAGTACACATGCCAGTCCACATGAACAGGTGCCAGTGTCAACACAACCACACTCTCACAGGGATGCACACACATTGACAGACTTGGCAGGGCCAGGAATACAAATCATCACTAGTCAGATTGCCACAAACCATTACTGTGTTGGTATCACATGCACCACATGGGTCATACGGAGGATATATGGGCAAAGGTTATGTGGAAGTGGCTAACATCAGACAGCATGCTTCAGTATGCCAATGGGGGTTGTAGTGAGTGCGAATGTGGTCATATGCATCATACAACACACACACAGACACAAGGTGCCAGTACTGACATGCATGGGTGCATTGCTGCATGGGTTTGTTGTGGTCGACTGTGCCAGATGGCTATGCAAGGCTAGGTGATGGGTATACCTTGGCATCAGGCCACATGTCAATGGTCTTCATTGAGGCTCAGGGGTGTAGTGTCTGGATCAGACCACACAGGTGGGTATTGCATTCACCATCCATTCACCTGGGTGACTGTTGCATGTGGCCAGTGCTGTGCATTGCTTGTCATGTATGTGTTCCTTAGTCCATGACATAGATGTTGTCTGGGGTGTGCACACCTCCCACATGCATGTACAGTGACATGTGGAACTGTACCTGGGGTGTCTGGCCCATGTTGTGTACACAGATTGTTATTATCAAATATGCCAGTCCTGGCCTCATGTGGCAGGAACTGTTAATGGACAGCAGGTTGACCTGGCATCTACATTGATAGCATGATACCAGTATTCCCTGGTGTCAGTGGCATCTGTCCATACAGGGCGTCTAGTCAAGCATGGTATTTCCTTTGTGGGTCTCATTTGAAGGCACCACAGGTGTTGCAGGTGTCCAGTGGGGAACATGGGGAAGGTGCACTGCTGGCATGTATGTGCCTATTGGATTGATGGTCAGGGTGCCATGCCCACTGTAGCCCACTGCAATCACACCATGGTTACTATCAGTGGGCAATATGCAGGGTACTACCAGGCAATTGTGTGTGTGTGTGTGTGTGTGTGTGTGTGTGTGTGTGTGTGTGTGTGTGTGTGTGTGTGTATAAGACATGGGTTGAGAGAGTTATCTGGGTAATACTAGGGTCACTCACTTTGTTCACCTCGCCTTGACATCAAATGTAGGTGTATGGATATGCACCACAGCCTCTCGGCTATTGCACATCTGTTATCTGTGTATGGTGGACATTGTGATGTATAATAGGGCCACCATATAAGAAATATGCAAAACCCTCTTCTTCATTGACTCCAGTTGTTACACACTCCCAATCACCTCCACACAAGATATGAATTAGAGACACAGACCTGTCATGTCTGGGATTAGAACTCTTACCTAGCTATTTTATTACACTACAACACTATGCAGTTATAGGACATGCCACGGAGATTATTGGGCTACTACCTTCGTAAAGGTGTATTTCAAGGTGGGCGATAGCAGCCTTGCCAAAGTAGGGCATTTGAATTGTAGAGAGTGTGACTAGCCTAAAAAGTGTTGCTGTCTACACAGACAGACACACTCACACACTTGCCATGTCTGGGATTAGAACTCCTACCTAACTATTGTTGCACACTACAGCAGTACGCAGTTATAGGATGTGTCACGGAGATTACTAGGCTACTACCTTTATAAAGGTGTATTTCAAGGTGGATGACATCAGCAGTATTTCCAAAGTAGGGCATGTGAATTGTAGGGAGTGTGACTAGCCTAAAAGCATTGATCTCTACAGAGACAAAGACAGGCACACACACACACACACACACACACACACACACACACACACACACACACACACACAGTTGCCAAATCTTGGATTAGAACTCCTACCTAACTATTTTATCACACTTCAGCAAAATGCAGCTACAGGACGTGCCATGGAAATTGCTAGGCTCCTACATTCCAAAAGGTGTATTTCAAGGTGGATGACATCAGCAGCCTTGGCAAAGTAGGGCATTTGAATTGTAGGGAGTGTGACTAGCCTAAAAAGCATTGTTCTCTACACACACAGACAGACACACACACACACACACACACACACACACACACACACACACACAGATGCCAAGTCTGGGATTAGAACTACTACCTAACTAATTTAGTACACTACAGTAGTACACAGTTATAGGATGAGCCATGGAGATTACTGGGTTACTACCTTTGTAAAGGTGTATTTCAAGGTAGATGACATCAGCAGCCTTGCCAAAGTAGGACATTTGAATTGTAGGGAGTATGACTAGCCTAAAAAGCATTGCTCTCTACCTAGACAGAGACAGACACACACACAGTTTCCAAGTCTGGGATTAGAACTCCTACATAACTATTTTATCACACTACAGCAGTACACAGTTATAGGATGCACCACGGAGATTAGTGGGCTGCTGCCTTTCCAAAGGTGTATTTCAAGGTGGATGACATTAGCAGCTTTGCCAAAGTAGGCCATTTGAATTGTAGGGAGTGTGACTTTGCCGAAAAAGCATTGATTTCTACACAGAGACAGACAAACACACATGCACACACACACACAGTTGCCAAGTCCAGGATTAGAACTCCTACCTATTTTATCACACTACAGCAGTATGCAGTTATAGGATGCACCACTGAGATTAGTGGGCTACAACCTTCACAATGGTGTATTTCACTGTGGATGACCTCAGCAGGCTTGTCATAGTAGGGCTATGGGGAGGCCAGTGTGTGTGAATTGGCTATAACCCATTCATCTAGAGGTTGGCACACCACATGCAGGCACACGAAGGGCCATATTCCACAGATACATGTATAAAGCTGCTAGATGCCTACTTCCTTGTACAGTCATGTTAAACAGCTAGCACTTGCACCCACATAGTGGGTACTGCTGACAGATAACGTTGGCTAGTATCTACAGTGAGTGACATCTGAACCTCACGTGGTTGTAGCCATTTGGCTGTGTGCTGGGTGGGACAGGCCTGGATGGCTCCTTGTCACAGTCACTCTCTTTCACACATCTATGTACATCTACTTTTGGCTTATTATAGTGTGTTGTCCTTGGATATATGTCTGTATTCCTATCCACTGTGTGTGCAAAGCATGAGTGGTGCATACTGAGGAGTGTCTACTCTAACATCTGCTACTGCCAGATATGTCTGGACCATTGTTGTTTGCAGACATGGGCTTCATTTGCCTAAGTGTGTGAGCATGCCCAGTATGCCCTTCTGTACTGCATGTGTGGATCGATTCCAGATAGTTTGTACTCCAGTGCAGACCTTTGTATTGTACACTTACAGGTAGCACATTGTTTCTGCAGGGTATCCGTCAATCATTTGGCAATATGGGGACAAAGTGTGCAGGGGATAGTGTGTACTGTAGGTGATTGTGTTTGTGCTGCTTCAGGTACATGATACTGCTGTTAGCAGAGATATTCAGACATGTGTATTGTTATACACTGTGATGTTTTCTGTCCTCATGTACTGTCAGGTGGACATTCCTGCTCACAGTGATGTCTTTGGGGACAAGCGTGACTGCAGCTGTGTGCGGTATTGTGGGCAGATGCCTACATATTCATGGTAGGTTATGCCATCCTGGAAGGGGTGCTGCAGACACTTGCTGCTGGGTTTGTTTATCTGGTTCAGCACCTTGGTACAGTGCTGTCAGGGAATCCCATACATGTACATCCAGCAACATGATAGTATAGCCTTATATTGCTATGGCAATACCTCACAGCTGTACATATTTGCACAGGTTGCCCAGAGGCAGGGGCCATTGAGTCAGGACATTACCCTTATTGTGGTGCATGGGCAGGTATTTAGGCAGTCATTTATGAGATTACAGACAGGGATAGTGTGTGTACACAGCTTTGTGTCGGACCTTGCACATTCCATGCTGGCCACGCTCCCACCCCCCTCAGTTATTTTCTCCTCTTCATTACATTATGCATACATTCTCTGATACTTTCCCTATAGTTACCACCACATCATGGCTATGTGTCAGTGTTGGTCAACAGTTCACGCAGTGGGACATGGTGGATGTGTCACTGTGGTTTGTCCACATGGCCTTGCATATGGCGTATGTGGAGTGTGTTGTGTTGTTAATTGGGTGTCCATGACATAACATGCATTGCCAGTACATGAGACACAGGCCCTTGGCAGAGGCCTGTGAGCCATTGGCCGTTGATGCGGGCAAGGTGTGGCAGGCCATTGCATTCTGTCTGTCCTACAGTCTCAGACCACCATACAGCATATTCCCCTGGGGTGAAAGGGTAGGTGTACTAGGTGTTCATGCCAATACCTTCTATCAGTTCTGATCGGTGGTGTGGATGCTGGCAGGGTGCTACCTACAGCTGGTGACACACCTGCATGGGACACCTGCACTGCATGATACATTCTTTCACTATTGCCATATACAGCTGGGGTCATATTGTACCCATTCCCCACAGCAGGGGTACAACCAGGGATGGACATGTGGGTGGTGTTTTCATGAGCTGGGTGCATGTGTGCTATGGACACTACTTGCATCTGACACACAGATATGCATTGGGTATTCCAGTTATGCTTGCATGTGCAGGTGCATCAGCTGTTTCCCACTACATCAGTCCTACTTCCTTTGTGATCTGTGAGTGTTTGGGCAGAAAACACCAGTATCCCCTACTCCACGATCAGATAATGTGATGCATACCTGTTTTTGCTATTCCAAGGGTGTGTTCATTTCACAATGACACAATATATACTGTATGTCTGGGGTAAATTCCCCTGTGTACTGCTTGTATATCTAGCCCAGCAACCATCAGTCTTTCAGATGGTGACACATATTACCACCATACATTTGCAATGGCTCACTGCTAGCTTGTGTTATACTGGTGGGTATTGTGTTTGGCACTGCAGTTATGACTTGTCCCTGTCATCATCATTGGTGGGAAATGGCCACCAGGTCTTACCACAACATGCATACATACTGACCACTCTCACACAATATGAAACACACCAACCTAACACACACATACCTGCATATTGTGCAGATGCTACAACCTATCCTGCTACCTTGGCCACCTCTGTGTATCTGTGCTCCACTGGTATTATACCTACACATACATGTTCCTACATTTCTACATAGGGTTATGGGGGGGGGTCACACCTGACATGTGTACATCGAACTGGGGGGAGGCACACCAGACCATTACAAAATACATACATAGGGCTGGGGGGAGCACACCTGACTGTTTCAACATTCCTACACAGGATTGGGGGCACACCTGACTATTTCTACATTTCTACACAAGATTAGTGGGGCACACCAGACTGTTACTACATAAAAGGGTATGGTTGGTGAGAGCACACCTGACTGTTTCTACATTTCTACACAGGATGGTGGGGCACACATGATTATTTCTACATTTCTTCACAGGATTGGGGGGCACACCTGACTGTTTCTACATTTCTACACAGGATTGGGCAGCCACTGTGGTGCAGCGGTTAGTGTTGCCACCTCACAGCAAGACATTTTCTGGTTAAATCCTCGGCTGGGGTGCCTTCTGTGTGGAGTCTACATGTCCTCCCTGTGGTCATGTGGGTTTCCTCTGGGTGCTCTGGTTTCCTCTCACATCCCAAAGACATGGTCTAGGTGGATTGGACACTCTAAATTGGCCCTAGGTGTGAGTGTGTGCATGTGTGTACCTTCTATGGAAGGTTGGGTGCCAGGCTGGCACCATGACACCGTAAGACTCCACTGCCAATCATGAGTGGACAGGTGATTTGCTGTGGTGACCTCTAACCAGGAAAAACCAAAAAAGATTGGGGGGCACACCTGACTGTTACTACATTTTTACGCAGGATTGGGGGGGCACACCTAACTGTTACTACATTTCTACACAGGATTGGGGGAGACACACCTGACTGTTATTACATTTCTACATAGGATGGGGGGCACACCTGACACTTGTACATATTTGCTATGACTGCACTGGCATGTCAGGTACTCCATTTCATTCTGTATTCTAGCTTATCATGCTGACTAGAGGCATATCAGTGTGCCACAGGTTTTAGCTTTGATTGACCTACATATTAGTTTATGACTTTCTACCCTTCAGTACTAACATCCCACTGCCTGACCTGCTGTAGTCTGTCTGTGTAGGCCTGGGGGGGAGGTTACCCATAGGCATCATTTAGAGGCCATACCACAGCCTTTGTTTGTGTTTGTCTACACCTGTCCTACTAGCTGTGACTGTTGTTGGGTATGTGAACCTCCATGACTGGCATGTGTGAGTCACTTACCTTGTGGGTATCCCAGTATTGAGGGTGGTGCTGCAGGGCTGCCTATGTCAGATGCACATAGTATACTCCCTACATAGGGTTGAGCACAGGTAGTGTCATGTTTGGCATCCCTTTTACTGTAAGTGGGAGTCAGAGAGAGGTGTTATTCCTTGGGTCCCTCCTGTGTCAGTGTATGTGCTATGCGTTGCCTCTTTCCCAAGGCCAGGGCATACTGGGCATGCTTCCTTCTGCCTACTGGGGCAGGCTCAGGTTGATCCTCTTCTGAGTCACTCTGTGCCTGTGCAGGCCTTGGCAATGGTGGAGGGCTGTGTGGCCCTGCCCCATGCTGTTCCTGCTGCAGCTCTTTTTGCAGGATCATATTGTGTAGCATGGCACATATGATAACAATTTGGGTACATGTAGCTCATGAGTACTGCAAGGCTGCACCGGATGTATCCAAACACATGCTCTATTATAATTTGAGTCTGTGTGTTTGCCTCATTATGGAGTTCTTGTTTGGGTGTTTGTGCATTTCTGATAGGTGTCATCAGCCACGGCTCCAGTGGGTATCCAGCATCCACCACTAGGTGACCGTGAGGGAAGTCACCACTGGCAAATCTCTGGTACAACTGCATCAGATGGCAGATGTGGGAATCATGATAGCTTACAGGGCAGCCAGCACACATATTCATTATTATGCCATGGGCATTGCACACGACCTGGCAGTTGATGGAAGGCAAGCCCTTGTGGTTGATGTAGACCCTAGCCCACTCACTGGGTGATGCTTTGATGCATATGTGCGTGCAGTCTATAGTACCCACTTCCTCAGGGTATTCTGCTATTTGGTGAAACAGATGCATATTTCTGGCCAGCACCTCATGGGTGTTGGGGAAATATACATGCTCATTGGCATGTGCTGACATGGCATCCAGGAACTGGTGGAGTACCCTGGATGCTGATGCCTGTGAGATCCCCATCATATCCCCAGTTGGCCTTTGAATGTACCTGTAGCTAGTATTCTTAGGTCTACTCATACCTTGGTATCCACTGGGATGGGTTCCCCTCTGTCAGTTCTGTGTGTCAGGCGTGGCCGGCACAGCTCAACAATTTGCTGTCGGAGGTCCCTGTCCACCCTATAGCGCTCCACTATCTTCAGCTCATGTAGTCCCTGGTAGGTTACCCTGGGTCTGTACACTCTTCTCCATCTCCTCACTGTGGGTTGGTCAGCAGCATTCACATCCTCACCACCCTCAGCCTATTCCACAAGTTGTTGTATGATAGCTAATGCAGCCCCTATCATTTTGTTGTTTTGTCTGTTAAAACTTCCCCACTTGTATACACCAGTGGTGTAGAATATGGGAAATACCAGAGTGGAAGGTGTTTGCATAGTTTATAGTAGTGTTCTGGGCTGGGCTGGTCTACTGCCTGTATAATTGGCTGATTCTCATACACTTCACCTGCCAGCTATGCTAGTTCTCCATAATTAACTTCCTACTACTGTTTTCTCTTTCCATTGCCTTCCTGTTTAAGCCCAGGGGTGTGCCATGCAAACACAGTGCTCAAATGTGCACAGAGCTGCTATTTCCTGGTTTAACTTTTATTTATTTTTTTTAAACCCGGTGTGTGGCATGCACACCCACTTAGGCAATGTAAAGAGTGCTAGGCAGACTCAGTTACATCCCCTTGCTTAGCTGTGCTTAGCTAGGAGCAAACCTGAGCCACAGGACTCCAATCTGCTTACAGTATGCCTGACACACACCCCTATGATGTCAGCTAACTCCTAGGTTTGCACCAACCTATTCCTGCTCCTACACTGTTGGGACCTGACTAGCATGATGGGGAAAACTGGGATTCACTATCAATTCCCTAATTTGCATAGGATTGCCTGCTAATGCATAGTTACATGTCTCGCACTGAGCCTCCCCCCTTAGCAACCACTACTCACTGGCCATGTTGTCTTCTGCCTACCACTGACTTTAATGGCAGAATAGTGATTTTAGTTATAATGCTTATTTTAGGTTTATTTTTTTTATTCCCCCCCTATCCATTTGTGTGCCGCTGCCCTACGCTTAAACAGCCAAGATCAACTAAAAAAAAAACAAAAGATTTTTTTTTTTTTTTTTAAGCTGTTTCCAATGCCAGTGGTCTTATACTTGGCCATTGGCATGCCTCTTGACTGATATGCACCCTTTATTTGGAGCTGTCATGGCTCCATTTTGGAATTTGTAGAAATGTACTCGGTTACTAACCAAGTACATTTCTGCAGATTACACTAGTCCTGCATGGTTGATTTCCAGTTCCTTGATCGCAAATTTACCTCATTTGCATGAATTTCTCCTGCAAATGGGGTAATTTACATACAGAGGCTGAGTCTGTGCAGGACTAGTGCAGGAGCGCATGTGCACGCCCCTGCAGGCTACTCCTAGATAGCACAGTAGACATATTGCCTGCTAGAGCTCCTGCACTAATCCTGCATGCCGTGAATCAGGGGGGTAGTCTTTTTCTGTGCAGCTTTACTGTGTGTGTGAATTGAAGATTCTCTCTCTCTGTCTTGCAATAATTGACTAACCCACAGCAGACAACTAAACAAGGTGTAAATAATCACTCTCTGAATCCCTGCTTGTGAATGCCTTTGTTCTTATTTTAGATGTTTAGATCTTATTTTTAGTTAGCTATATTACATTTGTGAGCAGTCTCATTCAAATCACTGGTCATTTTTCATTGAGCTAATATACATTGTTTTATGTGATTCCATACTTCTCAACCTCTTAGAGTAAGAAATGTGGACAAAGCCATAAATAAAAGTGTGACAGAGGCCTAAAAATAGGGGAAATTTTTAAATATTTTTCTTATATACTTAGAGAGTTAATGGAATAACAGGTTTTACATTAGCATGAATTTTCTGAAGGGTGTGAAGTCTGAAACCCAAATGTCTGTCAAAATAAGTCTTCAATGATTTGCCACTAAATTGTCAGAAAACCACAATTTCATGAAAACAGACCAAAAATATGAGGCAAAAATCTGGACATTCTGTGAAAATCTGTACAGTTGAGAGGTATTTCTGGTTCTATAGTTTTACCTTGATCTCTGACAGGTCTAATGATCTTGCAAAATAATAAGCCTTTCCTTCTAATTTTTCTTGAGGTACACTTTGAAATTTTGTGCATTTCAGTTTCTGGTTAACATCAGCAACATCAGCAAAATTTAAGATTTCATTCATGGTTCTTTATTTGTGTAATATGTGCCTACACTTGCATTTGACAGTTGTTCTGCTTTTCAAAGGTTATGCATGTCAAACTGTATATTATTCTATGATTCAGCATATCTTCCACTTTCTTAATGCATGTGAGTAATTAACTTTTGTGGCTGATGTGTTTTATTGAGCAACCTCATGAAGCTCTGAAGCCCATAATTGAGGATATCTTTAGCTGGGAATGAGCTTTTAACATTTAATTTGTCCAGAGACACAGCATCTCCTGCACCCTTCTTGTGTTTTAATAATGTCTGTTTTCAGTGTTTGTCATGTAATGAGGACCACAGCTCTTGAGTGTCCTATGTAGGGCAAGTTTCTCATTCTGACCATCAAAATCCTCTGGACTGCACAGAGGGAGCAGTTTTCAACCCTAAGAGGTGACATTTAGA
The DNA here is from genome assembly GCF_019279795.1 of Protopterus annectens. Lineage (NCBI taxonomy): Eukaryota > Metazoa > Chordata > Ceratodontiformes > Protopteridae > Protopterus > Protopterus annectens. Next base: position 1,509,344,089 of record NC_056739.1, read on the forward strand.
AGTGTTATAATATGTGATACTATGGAATTGTATACAGTTTAAATGAATGCTGAATCTGATTTCACTGTGTTTTGGCCTTCCAGTTTCAGGTTTCAGTATATTATACTAATTTTTCCAGTTGTCATAGATCGTGTCCATAAATTATGAAATGGTTATAATATATGGTGACAAATGATATATTTTATTCAGCGATGTGCATTTGTGGTACATATAGTTTATGATTTGTCCATATTATATACTTAAGTAGTACCTTGTCACTGCATGAAGTAAACTGCAACAGTCTGTTTTGGCACCATCTTTTATTTTCATATGTTTTGATACAAAGAGGTTCAGGAAGGAAGCAAAAAATGAATACCTTGCGAGTTGGCATTGCTTATTTTCTATGCTTGTAATATTGCATTTTCTTTTTTTTTTTCTAAATGTTTTATTGTAATATTGCATTTTCTCACTTCTCTTTCACTGTTTCGTTAAGGATGTAAGGAGGTGCCAGTATGTCATGTTATGTTATGTTGTATGTTAATATGTTATAATACACGGACATCAAAATGACTTGATCTGTCATTGAAATCTGCCTAAAAATATTATGCATATAGACTTAGAGGTTTTAACTGTTTCTCTCTATGAATGGTTACTGGAGAAGTTGTGCTACAGCACAATGACCTGCACTGATAATTTGGGCTGCATCCACGTTACAGTTCCAATTTTTGCAGTCAACTTTTTTTTTTAACTGCACTGGAAAACCTCACTACCTAAACCTGTTTTTTTGAAATGTCAGAAATTGCTTTAGTGTGGAGTTATGGTCCCTTTATAACCATCCTCATTCTTGTGTATTGATCTCTCCCCTCTGACCAGTTTGCTAGTGAAGTTGGGTACCAGTGTGAGCAACATGGGTATTTTACAGTGATAAGTTGGTTGAGGAGATTACTTATTCTGATCTATGCAGGGGACTCATGCTAACTGTATGATGGGTCTATGTGCCTTTATGAATAAATGAACTGACAGGACACAGCTTGGAAGTGGATGACATGATGGTAGCAAAGAGACTGAGTATCCTGTTTATGGAGGAGACAGGGTGGAATGACAATGCAGCAAAGCCACTTCACTTGGGGTCCAGAGTCTGCCTCTCTAGGAGAGGACAAAGTAGAAATAGGAGTTGTGGTGGGGGGAACAGTCTTCTGAAGACAACGAGGAATGTTAGCAGAACTGATGATTAGACTCATGGCAGCCAGAACTTTGACTGCCATGTGTCAACAGTGGTGAGGTAATCATTTTGTATGGCACAACTTATAACCAAAAGTATGGCATCCAATTACTTGTACATTCTGGGATGCATCAGCCATATGCTTTTCACAATATTTCTGGCTTTATCGTTTGTGACATTTTTGAGTAAGAGGTCACACAGATAGATTGAATCAGATCACCCAGATAATTTTTACATTTCTGACTTTGTGTGTCTGATTCATGTGGACAGTTTGGGTGAGAGAAAGGGCTTAGTGAGACATAAGGTATTACTGATTTTACACTAATTGCAGCATTGATCAACTAGATATTTTGAACAGCATTTCTTCCTTTATCATTTATGTGTTTTATTCTAATCAGAGAGATGGTACAGTGATAGTGAAATAAATGTTATTGCTATTGCACTAATTCTTACATCGATTAACCAGTTAGTTTAGATATTTGTGCTTTATTATAACCAGTGGGATGGGTCAGAGAGATACATGTTATTATTTTTACACTAATTCTGGCATGGAGCAACCATATATTTTGGACAATATTTCTGGCTTATCTAGAATTTGGGTGAGATGAATGGCTCAGTAATATAAATGTTATACTACTTCTATACTGACAGATGAAAATGATTCAGTCTTACCTTACAACTGCACCAGGAATGTAATAAATATCTGCTCAACAGTGTGGGGCAATTATCACCTTTGAGCATGCAGAACCTTGCAGTAATGAAATGCAAGTCATTATTAATTTACAGTCTGTGCTGTTATAAAATAACACTGAGTCATTATCACTTGTCAGGTATAACCCTAATGCAGCTGCCACCGTTATTCACTTTAGGAAAAGTCATTAACACATTAATGAATGCATTTGCCAGGTTTTGGATTCTGTATATGTTTAATCATGCAGAAGTGTTCCCTCAAAATTCTTTTGTTTCTTTTTCCCAATTGTTTCTATTATAAGATACCAATGAAGGTATCCATTGTGGTTATATGGTTCACATTTTTTGTGAATTACTGCACATACTGCTGTGTTGTTTTCCAACTGCCTCTGTGCAGGTAAGTAACATCATATTGTTCTATACTGTTGTGTTTTTCAGCTGTAAGTTCAAGGGTAAGCAATGCACCTCTCAAAGAAGATGCAATCTGTTCAGTTAGGGAACAATTCAACATGCTAAGACCCCATTTTGAAGACTATTAGTACTTACAATGTGATAAAAGAACTGTGTCTATATGCTGTACACATGTACAGATATCACAGTTTGTATATGACTAAGGTTATGAAAATTATGATTTTTTTCATATTTTGGTAAATATTTTTGGAAGAGAGCATGCCAATGTGCCAAGTAATACCTCATTTTGAAGACAGTATTACTTACAACAGGGTAAAAGAACCGTGTCTGTATGCTGTATGCATGTACAGATATCAAATATATTTTTAGGATTAAGGTTATGAAAACTATGATTTTTTTTTCATATTTTGGTAAATAACTTTGTAAGACAGCATGTCAATGTCCGAGTAAAACCTAATTTTGAAGACAGTATTAATACCTAAAGTATGTTAAAATAACTGTGTCTGTATGCTGTACACATGTACAGATATCAAAGTGTGTTTTGCACCTAGGTTATGGAAATTATGATTTTTTTTCATATTTTGGTAAATAACTTTGTAAGGGAGCATGTCAATGTCCCAAATAATGCCTCATTTTGAAGAAAGTATTACTCCTTACAACATGGTAAAATAACTGTGTCTGTATGCTGTGCACATGTACAGATATCACAGTTTGTTTAGTCTTTTAGGATTATGAAAATTATGCATTTGCAATATTTCTCAATATTATGCCCATATCTTTGCAAGGGAGCATGCTGGTGACAGAAAAGATTCATAATTTTGAAGCTGGCATTGAGCCACATAACTTGTACACTGATATGTAGTCTCTATCTGTTACAGGTGATGAGATACTATGTTTTGTTTATTTAGCAATTATGAGAAATATAATATTAATCATAATTCTGTGAATATCTCCGTAAAAGAGCATCACACAGTAATGGTTAAGGTATCATTTTAAAGCTGACATTCATACAAACAAATTAATTATAAATTGTATGGGTCTACATAGTACAATCACCAAGATATTGTGATTAGTTTTACCAAAAAGGTAAAAAATATACACAGTATCAGCATTCATTGGCAAATATTTAATAATAACTTAAATATGCACTATCAACATTTACACTGTTGGAAAGGTCATTATCTGCTGAACAACTTTCATGTTTACATTTTAATATAGCTCTTATGGTTAAAGTGTTATGAACATTTGTTTTCTGTATGGTATTACAAATGGATTATCTGAAAATGAGCTCAGGCTACACTGTTGTTCCTATGGTGGAAGTAAGCAGTCAGCATTTCCTTACCTTACCATAGACAATCAATACATAAAGCTCTACTGCAATGGTTTTGACAACAGAATCCTGCTGATCAACATTTTGTTTACTGTTATTGCTATTGTTAATGCTTTTTTTAAAATGCAGTTCTTATTGTTCATGTGTTGCACTACAGCTCTACTGCTTTAATTGTCCATTTATTGCACTACAGTTCTACATGCCCATTTGTTGCAGTACAGTTTTTCTTATGTATTATTTATTGCAGTAAATGATTTACTCGTTCTTGCTTATTACACTACAGTTGGCATACTAAATTTGTACTTACCCTGCTCACTATGCACCCTGGCCAGCAGCCCAGCATGGGACTTGACAGTGCAAGCCCTCTTAGCTGCAGCTGTTGGGAGAAAAGCACACCATTATGCATACCAGTTTTGCAGACATTCAGTTTGCATTTTGGTCAGAAAGAGGAAGACATACTTACATACTTGTGGAGCATTCCCAGCTTGAGCTTCCTGGAACCAGGTGTCCAGGGATCCCCTCTTCCTCCTTTTCGGGTCATCAAAATGGTGATGACACTGCTCACCTCTGCGGGGGATACCAGTAACACTGGTGAGTTCCTTGACCAAATGATCCCAGGCCTCCTCCTTATACTTTGAGCCCTAGAATCTGCTCTGCATCAGCTGCGGTTCATGTTTTTTAATAAGGAGCCCAATCATGACCTTGGACTCCTGTATGCCCCATCGCTGCACTCAAAACTGCACACCTTCGCCAACACCGCCAGCCTTACCAACAGTTGATTGAACTCCAATGACTGTTGCAGAATTCCTACCTATTGGTCTTAATATAGTCTGTTTCCCACCCTTACATGTCATTCAGCAACATTCATAAAAGTGCTGCGTCACTTAGCAGCTCGCAAACCAGCTAATTAAAGCCAAGCAGCATGAAAACTCACAGAACCGTGGTTTTAGCGAGGCTTAGCACTGCCCAAACATTGGTAGCCATTAGCATGTTTATGCACTGCTTAGCATGAATGAGTAGTGCTTAGCAGAGGGCAACAGTACCACAATTCACAATACTGTAATACAATTAAATAAAAATAGTAGAATCCATTTACAACCATATTCTACCTGTTATGGACTTAAACCCAGGACCTACTATATATAAGACCATAACTCTACCCATGAAACTAGTTGAATGTTATAAAAATTAGTATACCTTCACATATACTACTAGACTACCTGTTAGTGTTGTTGAGCACTGCACCATGCCACACAAACAAGCTTAAACACACCTTTTCTGAGCATATCTAAACAATCCTGTCTTTGTTTGTGATTTGTTGTGGAGTTGACTGGTAAGAAAAGTTTTATTTGAATTTATATTGCATTTGTTATCACTATTTTATCTGTTTGTAGGTAGGAAGAGACTGCTTATAAACAAGCTTTACTTTAATTCATATTTTGTTGTTTTACCTTTAGTTTCACTGATGGTTGTGAGAAAGGGATAGGTTTTAGGCAGGCAAGCACTAGCCATCACAAGGGCCTAGACAGCTATAAATTTACACAGACTGCAGAGAGGAAAATTCTGAGCATATCTAAACAATCCTGTCTTGGTTTGTGATTTGTTGGGGAATTGACTGGTAAGAGAAGTTTTATTTATTTTTACTGTTAAAAGAAGGTGCGACTGCAAGCTATAGTGAGCAGAAGCTACTGTACTTCACATGCGACGTAAAGAAATTACAACTTCTGTCTGACTGGTAAAACTTGTATGGTCAGAACAACTTTATTGTATTTTATTATTTAGTTGGCTATTGCTGGTATAATTGTTGTCATAGAAGTTGATTTAAGTTCCTTTGAATTCTTTGCTACTGACTTTGTGTAATTTTTTTCCTTTGCAATATTTTATTCATTTAAAGCTGAATATGGATTCCGTAAATGAGTATGCAATTAACGATTTGCTAATGCACGAGTATCTTGTACAGTATAATAAATGCTATGCATATTTAAAGGTAACAGCTGATAACACTGGTGATCGATGTTCCTCGTGTTAAAAGTTGAATGATTTGCTTACCATTGTTAGAAGCAAATCTCATCTTAATGATGATGATTGCACACGTGCAATTGGCATGGCTTGGAGAACTATTGTATCATATATTAATGACTGGAGGTATGAACTAAATAATGTTAGGCATAGAACAAATAACACAGATTTAGGAAATGATGCATCTGTTTTCTGCAAAGATCATTCAACTCCTATGAAACATGATGATGCTCCTGAGAACTATGGAATTATGGATGCAAGTACTCAGCAATCTGAGGATCCAGTTTGTTTAGAAGGAAAAAAAAAAGGAAAGGAAGACGTTCTCAACAAATAAGGAAGTAAAAGAAACTGACTAACGACTGTAAATAAAAGACAATAAGTAGTAAAAAGGATTCTGCTTTGTTATGTAACACACTGGTGACAGGGAATGAAGATATCTGTCTATCAGAAAACCCTCAGTCTACAGAAAAAGGGATCACCTTTCCAATGGAAAAGGTAGAAAAAAGAGGCAAGGGGCAGGTAAAAAGGTAGAAATCAAAGCTGAATGTGGAAAGATTGAAGAATATTACTGTAAGAAAAATGAAGAGAAAGACAGATGTTGACTACATGGCTCAAGCTATGGATTTACAATGCCAGCTGGATGAGAATTTAATATGCAATGAATACAGTGGAATTAATAAAACTAATAGTGATGAAGATCTATCCTTCATAACAATTGATAGAGCAGAAATGACTGTATTAGTAGCTGAAGATTCTTCAGAGATGGTCAGCAAGGATATTCTTGTAATTGGAGATTCGGTTATTAGAGGAACTGATACTTATATTTGAAGCGATGAGAATGAACATCGAGTAGTGTTATGCTTGCCAGGAGCAATAATAGAAGATGAGAAACAAGCCTTGGAATGCCTTAATGTAAGGAAGTATGGATCTGTTTTTTCTCATGTTGGTACAAATTATGTCACCAACAAAGATTCTCTGACTGTTAGTTGGGAACTGACAGCTCTCCTAGATAGTACAGCTTGTACTGGTGTTAGGACATATTTTTCACAAATCACCTATAGAAAGGATAGTCAGGTCACTGTGAATGAAAAGATTTTTTGGATAAACACCTACATGGAAAAAAATGTCCTGTTTTAAATGTTTAGAGCATCCAAGCCTTCTTTTGGGCACACGTGTTCAGACAGGATGGTCTGCATTTATCTAGATCAGGGAAGAGAATTTTTGCAGCAGATATTTTGCAATATTTGACAAACACTAGCCAGGATTTTTGCCAGGTAAAAAATGTAACAGTTCACACATAGCAACATTTGATGCATCTCTGATGCTTGTTAATGCTATGAGCATTAATAATAAAGTTTTTTTATTAGAAAATTTGCTACGATCCCACAAGATTGATGTTGTTATTGCTTGTGAAACATGGTTAAAGAACAATGACTGGAAACCAATTCGGACAGAGTATAAATGTTTTTACTGTAACAGACATGCTAACAAAAAATCAGGTGGAGGTATTATGACAGGGATTAAAGATAGCTACGATACCTGTGATTATTATATGTTCAGTGATAACACCAATATTATAGACTGTGTAACTGTGACAATAAAGACAACCCTGGAATATAAAACAATTGTTGGAGTGTATAGACCACCAAAGTCAAGTGCAGATGACCTAGAGGGAAGAATAATATTAGCTGGGGACTTAAATTTACTAGAAACAGACTGGAATAATATTGATTCAACTAAGTTAGTAAAGAAATTATTCACAGAGTATATTCAGGAACAACAAATGCTTCAGATTGTAAAAAAAATTCTACCAGGGGATGGAATATACTAGATATTGTTTGTGTTCCCAAATAAATTACTGTAACTTCAAGTCAAGTTTTGCCACCATTGATGTGCAGTGATCACGGGGTTATTAAGGTTAATTTGTTCCTAGATAATTCTGCCAAACTGAAATCTAAGCCAATGCACAGAAGGTTAATTACAGATTATAGGGAAGCAAAACAGTTACTATATACTAACTGGAGTGAGGTGTTCTGTGGAAAAACTGCAGATGGAATGTGGAAAGTTTTGAAAGAGAAATTGTTTGAGAGCAAAAAGTAAAAAAAAATGTTTAACATCAGGATCTAGGCATGCAACATCAGGGGGATATATTTCCATAAGAACAAGATACCTGATTAAGGTGAGAGACAAAAAATATAAGAAATGGATATGAGATCGAACTGCAACTTTGGAAACTGAAATAAACAAGCTGGACAAATAGATTAAACATAGTGTTAGACAAGATCAAGAAAAAATTGAAGAAAATTTATATAAAGATATTGAGCATAATAGGAAACTTTTTTATAGATGATAAGATGTGGAAGTAGTAAAGATACACAAATTGATAAACTGTGTGCAGATTCTAAAATGTATTCTCAGACACAACAGATTATAGATATATTTACAAAATCTTATGCAAAACAGTCTGGCTCCACAGAAGGGGTGGTAAGTTGTCCTAGTAACATCCACGTAACCCCAGATACTGGAATCAAATTAGATTATATTGAAAAAGAACTGTGCAAACTGGATCCAAACAAAGTGCATGGAGGAGACAGAATAAGTAACAATGACTTGAGAACACTTCAGCAAGAACTTACACTACCATTATATTTATTATTCACTAGGTCATATAAATATGGGGAGATTCCTCAAGATTGGAGATATGCACTTATTAAACCTGTCTTTAAGGGAAAGGGGAGTAGGACAAATCCAGAATCATATAGACCCTTACGTCTACTTTCATGTTGTGGAAAAATAATGGAGAAGGTAATACTGGATACGTTATTCTCAGAGCTGGATAGGTTGGGACTTGAAACCATATATCAGCATGCATATGTTGAAAATAGATCTATTATTACTTGTAACATGGTGTTCTATAACAATATAATAACAGCTATGAATAAAAATATGTGCTGTGATGTGATTTATATGGGAGTGCAACAGAATCCTGAAAGCCCCAAATCCTGAAGATCAAAATCCTGAGACCAAAATCCTGAAAACTCAGAATCCTGAAAACTCAACATCCTGAAAACTCAAAATCCTGAAAACACACCGGATACCAACACTTACTATATTCCAGCACAAGTACATACTGAAACATATTACCCTTCAACTATATGCAGGGGGCAAGCCCCCTGCACCTCCTATGTGGGGAGGTGCACCTCAAATACCCCCTGCTACTTAAATATAACAACTCCAATATTGCACTTCAGTACACTAAGTTCTATCCTGGAGTTGATATATTTAAGTAGCAGGGGGTGTGGAGGGGGCAGCCCCCCACATTGGGGGTGCAGGGGTGTTTCCCCCCCTACTTATAATTGGAGAAGTGTAATATGGTTTGTGTTTTATTTGTTTCTGTATGTACCTGTGCTGGAATATAGTAAGTGTTGGTATCCTGTGCGTTTTCAGTATTTTGAGTTTTCAGGATTTTGAACTTTCAGGATTTTGGTCTCAGGATTTTGGTCTTCAGGATTTTGGGCTTTCAGGATTTTGTAGCACTCCCAATTTATATAGATTTAACTTTAGCATTTGACAGGGTCATACACAAAACACTGATCAATAAATTAGTACAACTAGGTATTGATGTATTGTTGATAAGATGGATAGCTGCATGTCTTACAAATAGGACAAGACAAGTATCACACACCAACTGGACAGGTGAAATCCTTGGTTACAGTCAAGGTGTCCCACAGGGCTCTGTCCTAGGCCCTTACTTGTTTAGATTGTATCTTTCAGACCTTACTTTTTCATCTGAGGTGTTCTACAGTCTATATGCTGATGACATGAAACTGGGTAAACAGATTACAACTGTTACAGCTAAGGCATGTCTGCAAAATAATTTGACTAAATTGACCATTTGGACACAACAGAATAATATGTTGATAAATGCATGAAAATCTAAGCATATGAGATTTGGGAGACTTAAACTGAAAGGTGAATATTCAATACAGTACACAGTGATTGAAACTGTAGAATTGTTTAATGACGTTGGTATTTGGGTAGAGTCAGCTATGAGTTTTTCTAATCATATTAACCAGTTGGCTAATGATAGTTAAAGAACTATAGGTTGCATAAAAAGATTTATAAAATCTAGGAAATCAAACATAATGAAGTCATTGTTTGTTAGTTACATTAGACCCAAACCTGAGTATGGAATAACAATATGGAAACCCTACAGGAAAGCAAGCATGAATAAACTGAAAGGAGTACAGTGGAAATATATCAAGGGCATCCATGGATGTGAATATCTAAGTTATTATGAAAGACTAAAGTACCTGAACTTGTACAGTGTCTCTTACAGATATTTAAGAGGAGATCTTATTCAGGTATATAGGGCATTTAGAGACAACTACCTCTGGGAATGTTTGGGGTTATCAAAAAGTACTAGAGAATCATCAGATAACCTATGTAGAAGATTCTATAGAAATGAGAAGTGTACTAATTGGTTCTCTGACAGAGTAGCTGATGCTTGGAACAGACTACCAAATTACATTAAAGCAAGTACTAGTTTAGATATTTTTAAGAACAGCCTGGACATTTATTATGGGGACAAGTGTTTTGGTATATTGGCAAGCTAGAAGGGCATTAATTCCCATGCTTGAAACATTTGTATGCATGTATGTATCTATGTATGTATGTATGTATGTATGTGTAAATAAATAATTAATTACATCTGGTTTCTATTTTTAGATGTCTGGCAGGTGTCTGCCGTGTATGTATGTGCTCCACTCGGCTCTGCTGCGCTCCACTACATGCTGCACAAATGTAAATAAAAAAAAGAAAATAAAAATAAATTTAATTATGATAATTAATTGCATCCAGTTTCTATTTTTAGATGTCTGCCAGGTGTCAGCTGTCTATAAGTGAGCACAGCTTGGCATTGCTGTGCTTTGTGCCATGCCACACAAACATGCAGTAAAAAAAAAATTACAAAAATATTTTAAAAAATCACAACACATCATAAAAATGACATATTAGACAGTTGACACACTTCACAACATTACAACAGTGACAGGAAGCATTACAGGGAGCCTCACACTCATCTGTAGCTATGGGTAGCCACTTCACCTCTCCATACACTGATTCAATATGCATGTTCCTCAGCTCTCTCTCAGCAACGCGTCATCATTAATATGCATGGTATGCTGCCGAGGGGGAACCATGACCATGTACTTGGATACATTCTGTGTAGGCTCTGCACTGTGCCTACAAATATTTTATTACATCCTGGGGAATCTCATTCATGTATGGAAACTAACCAACTAAACTGCTGGATGAACCTCAAACAATTAAACATTAGAGGGCAATATTAAATGTTCTGGAGGCACCTTTTGATAAATAAACTTTCTAAATATAGTTTCCAGATACTCACCACCATATTCATTTATTTATTTGTTTGTTTATTAAATTACTGTCTAGGCTACTACTTTGCCACATCTATAATATATGTTTGCAGAAGCAAACCACAATTAACTACCTATAAAATGTTTCCAAACCCTCTTCTACTAGTGATTTCAGGCACACTCCAGTCTTAAACCTCTCAAGACTTTCTGGAAAGTTAATTGATGCCCACTTGTCTACATATATTCAGGATTGTAGCATGTTAACCTGTTGCCAGCATGGCTTTTACATGGGCAGAGTTGTGATAACAGTACTGTATACCTTAAGTGATGGTATTCTTCTGAATACTGACAAAGGAAATCTAACAGGTTTTGCCTTCACTGACCTTATCTAAAGTCTTTGGTCTATTTGGTGGATCATAACCTATTACTTCAACACCTCAATGATTTAGGAATAAGTCCCAAATCCCAAGATGTTTTTCAAAGATTTTATCTGTAACATAACCTTTTCTATACATTAGGTTAAAATATGTTACCCAGAACTCACCTCTGAAAAAGGCATATCTGAAACACCTATTGTGTCAGCAATTCTCCTCTTTAGCTTTATTATCACAAATTTGTAGGTTTCTAGGCCCCCAAGCCTTTCTGTGTTGGAGGGAAGCCTTCTAGCTTAATTTTGTTTCTTAGAACTAGCCAGTTTTTTTGTTTCAGCACTTGTTCAGAACTTATTGTAAGCACTAAATAAGCTACAAATTACTACAGCAGTCAACTTTCCTCACTGTCTAGAGGAAAACAGTTTCTAGTGCTTAACAAATAAGCACCTATCCAGGCATGTCTAAGGGTCAGCCCCCGGTGTTTTCTCCTGTCTACCTGATGAATCTGGGCATCTTGGGGCAATGCAGTAATTGCCTCATGTACACAGACAACCCTCTCCTCCTACCACCCAACACTACAACCTGTGAGAGATGCACATATATAGCCAAACTGGAAGCAAAGCTCTCTTCACCCAAGAGTGGACTAGACAGTCAAGAGGAGAAGGTAAACACTTGCACCACACCACACTCAGCACATAGTCCCTCAAAACCTACACCACCAAAACACACACATAGAAACACAAAACACACACCTACATTCACAGAGTCTCTCAGTAAAAACCTGCCCAAGCAACAGGGACCTCCAAAGCAGAAACACAAGCAACCTCCAACCCCCAACACAACCCAAATGACACATAGCCCACAAACTCAGTGTGCTACTCAACCACAGCCCAAAAGGCATAACAACGTACCCAACACTCTAGTCATAGGTGACTCTATAGTGAGGCACACTGATGTTCCACTCACCAGGCTAAACAAGGAGAAAGTTACTGTCAGCTGCCTGTCGGGTGTCAGGATCCGCCACATAACGCATGCACTCAGGTCACTCCACAACAAGTACAAATATGACTCTGTCATTGTCCTTGTTGGTGTGAATGACCTGAGACGTACCTCCTTGGACTACATGAAAAGGGACATGGAGGAGCTGTCCGATCTTGTAGCCCAGGCAGGTATGACCCTAGCCCTGAGTAGCATCCTGCCATCACCCAGAATGATACCACAGTACAAGGACAAAATGATTGACTTCAACAATTGGCTAAGCATCTGGTGTCATTCTAAGGGGATCCAGTATCTGTCTGCCTGGGATGACATGATCGACAAGCCACAATGCTTTGCCAGAGATGGCCTGCACCTGTCGCCCCTGGGATTCCGGATACTGGCTAAGGCTCTAGCCAACCCTATAGTGCCTTTTTTAGGCAAGGTTCAAATGACAAATTCACCACCCTAAGGTACAGGCAAGAAGAATCTGAGGGTACTGCTACTCAATGCTAGAAGTCTAAACCTCAAAATGCACTCTCTCTCGAGTCACTCCTTAAAATGGAGAACATCGACATCTGTGCGGTGACAGAGACCTGGTTCAAGGCTCCAAAGAGTACCCCTGCATTACCAGGCTATAATTCATACCACACCTTTCGGCCACCTAACCTGGACTGAAACACTAAAGGTGGAGGCATGTCCATATTCATTAAGGATATCCACGCCTCCAGGCTAGTTGCTCAGCATAATGCATCCGAGATTATCCAAGTGCAACTAACTCTGGGCAAGACTGCATTCCAAATTGTAGCTTGCTACAGATCCCCCACCATGTCCCAGGATTCCCACTCCTCATTTCTTAATACACTGGAAAATATTAAGGTACAACATAACACCCTAATAATGGGTGATTTCAACTACCCTACCATTAACTGGGAAAACTGCTCATGTACCAACTCTTGTGCTCAACGTTTTCTGGAATTCATAAATTCCAATGCCATGGATCAACTTATCCACACCCCCACCAGGAGCAGCAATATCCTAGACCTGGTTATTACCAACATGGGCAACCGGTGCTCCACACCAGAGGTCAATTCCTCGTTGGTCAGATCCGACCATAAGCTAATCACCCTAGACATCCACATCCCTCCCCCACCCCCCATTAGGGAAACCACAGTAAAAAATTTCTCCAAAGCCAACTTCACGCTTCTTAAGACAGAAGTGGCAAACTTCATGACACCCATGCTGATGGACAATAGAGGTATGACTGCTGAATCCTACACAAATGCACTTTATAAGCACTTTCATGAGTGCATGGATCGTGCAATCCCTAACAGAACCAAGATACTATCCTCCAAAAAAAGGAAGCCAATCTGGTGGTCCCCTGCCATAAACAAACTCTACAACAGAAGAAAGAAACTGTTGCAAAAAAGAGTAAAATCCCATGATTGGAGAAACTCCGTGGTCAGCTTCAGTAAGAAGCTGAGATCCCTCATAAAATCCTCCAAAGCTAGTTATGAAAACAAAATCGCCACTGACTCTAAAGACAACCACAAATCATTCTATAGCTATGTCAAGAATCTCAATGGCAGCACTCAGATCTGCTCTGAGTTACAGCACAATGGCACTAAATATACAGAACCAACGGATATTGCCAACATCCTGGCAGATAGGTTCAGTGCTAACTTTACCCCTCTGTCATCCCCTAAAGGGCCCATCTCTATACCAGAAGAATGCAAAGTTCCTGTAATCACGGCTGCAGAGGTAAAAAACACACTATCCAAAGCCAAGAACACAGCATCCATGGGACCTGATGACATCCCAAGCTGTGTTCTACATGAACTATAGAACAAACTGGCACCCCACCTAAGTACCATGTTCAATCATAGCCTCACCTCAGGTTATTTGCCCACTGAATGGTGCACAGTGAAAGTTATCCCACTCCACAAAGGGGGAGCCATCACAGACCCCGGAAACTACCACCCCATTAGCCTAATGAGACTGGTCTGCAAGGCTATGGAGCATATCATCATGGAACTTATAAACAATGACATTGGTAATCTCCAAACTCAGGACCCCACCCAGTTCGGGTTTGTAAAAGGCAGATCATGTCTCCTAAACCTGATAGACTTCTTTGACGCAGTCACCAAAGCCGTAGATGAGGGTAAGGTGGTTCACACAGCCTATCTAGATCTCGCCAAGGCTTTTGACACCATCCCCCACTCTGGAATTATAGATAAACTCACTAAACTAGGTATAAATCTCTGTCACAAGATTGGTTGCCAACTGGCTCACTGACAGAACCCACACTGTGAAAGTAGCAGACTCCAAATCCAGTTTCTGACCAGTGACAAGTGGAGTACCACAGGGTTCAGTCCTGGGTCCTCTTCTGTTTGGTATCTACTTCTCTGAAGTACAGGCCAACACAGAAGGTCTTTGGCTAATGAAGTTCGCAGATGACTGCAAACTAGGAGCCATAATCAAAACTCCAAAAGATGTGGACATCCTACAAAAGGGCCTTGCTGAGACAGATGCCTGGTGTCAAAGCCATGGCCTCAAGCTCAATGCCAAAAAGTGCATTGTCATTCCTTTTGGTAAAAACTCAGTACCCATGAACTACCACATAGGTGGTAGTCTACTTAACACCAAAAGTGTGATAAGAGACCTTGGGACCCAGGTGGACAGTAGTCTCTCCTTTGATAACCACATTGCCACAGTAGTCAGGAAATCCTTATATGTGGCACACCTTATCACAAAAGGTTTCTCATCCAAGAAAAAAGAGGTCATTGTTCCCCTCTACTCGTCACTCATTAGACCCATTATAGAGTACAATGCCCCTTTTGGTATGTACCTCACAAGACATCTACAACAACTGGAAAGGCCACAGAAATACCTCACAAAGAGGATTACCGGCCTCAAAGAGATGCCCTATGCAGACCATCTCAAAAAACTGCAGCTTACTCCATTGCATATCGCCTACTCAGAGGCGATCTCTGCCTAACACAAAAAGCTATGTCAAACCCAGAGCTTTTAGACATGCTCCACTTAAAGAAATCCCAATCCCTCGTCACCACAATAAACAGAACATGCTGGAGGGATAGATTCCTGTCCCAGAGACTTCCCATACTCTAGAACAAACTACCTATCTATATCAAACAAAGCTCCTCATTAGCACTCTTCAAGAAAAATCTTGATGATTGGATGGGAGATAGGAAATTCACCCCGGGGATCACTTCTGTGGCTCTGCTCGACAGTGGCACAGGAAAATCAGTTTCTTGGGTGGCAAAAGCCAAGGTACCTTTGGCTAGGCTTATATAGGCCCTAGGGCCAATAGCCTAGTACCTACCGATGAACTTATCAACCTAAGTTCTACAACTACCCTCATCCTATACAGAGGCAATACAGTTATCTATTAATCTAGCCCCCTCATGCCACAATTAAAAAAAGACTAAATTTTCTGACTAGTTTCAGAAATATGAAAGGAAAAAAAACATATGATATTTAGAACTCCCCCAAAGTTTTTGTTAGTACTTTTTGATTAGTACACCCTGTTTAATAACTATGACAAACTAGACACTACAAGGCACTTCCCGTATCTAGATGCATGGTTTGATTAGCATTTAGACCTTCAGCATCGCATTAGTATAAAATTGCAAGAATTAACATACTACTCTTCTGGTTAACAAAATTTTCCCACTTGCAGTCATACGACTACAGCTATGCAAATGGTAAAAGTATCCTTTAAGTACAACTAGAATACATCTTCCTATCATCATAGTGGCATCAAAGAAGATCTTTCAACCATGCAAGTAACTAGCAGCCATGTTCACAGGTTTATTGCCCTAATACCCATAGGGCAATACCACTGCCTTATTCTAGCCAAAGCAAATTGACTGGTTAGAAAGCAAAGAGCCTAGCTTATTCTAAGTATTCTTACTTTCCAACAGGTAAAATTGGATTTTTTCCTATTTGGTCATTTGAATACTGATCTCAACACCAATTTAAATCAGTTTTGTACTCAAGGCTTTCACTACAAACCCCATGCATAAAAATAAATCTAGAGCATAGTTTCTCTTTCACTGTTCCACAACTGTGAAAATCTTCTCCCTCCACAAAGAAATAATTTATGCATATACTGAATTTAGATCAGAATTGTAAGAATCTTTTTTAAAAGCTGCAAAGTGTACTTGCTTCCATACCTCAAATATTACCTGAATACCATATTCCCAAATCCCACCCACAATTTGTCATTTCTTAAAAATACATTGATATTCCATATAGCTGTTTTGTAGTATCTCATCTCCACCCAGGTCTTCTTTATGCCCTTCCAAATTGTTCATGTAGTAAGCATTGTATATAATCTCATCATAATGTTTTCAACCACCTCATTACACTGCACTGTTCTAGTTTTTTATCATAGAACCATGCAATATCATGTAACTTTGAATCTACTACTGTGACAGTTGTTAAACTCTGTGTTTGTAATGATTACAATGTTTTGTGAAATGAACATAGTAAAAGACCAATTCTTCAGTCTCTAATTGTACTGAGTGAATACATTATTTTGCAAATTTCCTAAAAAAAAATATCTGCCACTCTTTGTATGGGTTGTATATCCTAACTTGTCAACAGTGTAAATTTTGAATACTTGTTTCATTGTATAGACTGTATTGTCTTTATGCTTATCATGTGTGCTGATGTTTTATACTTACTAAGATGGTTTGAAAATCATCCAGCTATCATATAAAATATAAATGCATACATACACATGTAAATATATAAATAAATAAACCATTCTAATCTAGATGCAGGAGAATATCTGGGGTATAGAAATGTGAAGTTGCTAGATGTGCTTGATCTAGAAGAGGATTTGAAGAATAGATGAAGAAATCTAAACAAGAAAGTTAGACGAGTACTTGGACATCTTATTTGAGTGTAGCATGTCTAAGCTTTGTACAATGGCATGTGAGCTAATTTGTTAGAAGTAGAATTAAACAAATTTAGTCTGATGTGGGTGCTGCAGAGGTTCTAAAGCAATATTGTTAACAGGATGCACAAGCAGATATGAAGCAGTCACCTAGCTTTTGTCACTTCCGTATTTTGGTAACAGCAATAAAATGATCTTAAAGGATAATGAAATCAACAAGACTCCACCTTCTTAAATGTCTTTTTTTGTCTTTTTTGTTTATGCATATTGTGGCATTCAGACAGCATACACTTCACCTGCCAGAACTGAAAGGTTAGGCTGACCTTGCCATGAAGAAAAGAGTGAAAAACAAAAATATATTAAGACAGCAATCAGGTAAGACTAAATCAAACATGTCAGTTTTTTTCTAATGGGTTCATTTCATGTACCAAAATGTAAAACAATTACAGGTATTATCAATTCCAAATGCACACTGGATAAGCTATAAAAGAAAATATTTTACAAAGTAGTCTTTGCTTGAGCTAGAACAGTGTCTTTATTACCAAGACATCTACTGGTTTTGCAGTCTATCCTGCTGAACCCATCTTAGAGCCAAATGATCTACTTCAGTTCATCTCACCTTTAATCAAGTACTTTCAGAATCTTCTGTATTTGTTCCAGTGACTTCTGTCATACTGCTTTCAGCATGGCTGTAAAAAGTTACAGGTATGCAGGTGCAACTAACTACCTTGCTAGCAGGTGATTCTTATTAGGAAAAAAAAACATTTTCTATTCTTCCACTGACTTGCAGTTTGCCTTATTTGAAGGTACTATTTCCCTGCCAGATATCACATTCCTTTCTCCATATATTCCTGGATTTCATTGAAATATTAACTTTATGATTCTTTCATATTCCCCATGCTTTATACTGTTAGAACCATGGTGTTATATATATTTATTATGTGTCTGCCTGTCCGTGTCTATGTGTGTAGAGAGAAAGGGAGAGAGAAAGAGAGAGACAGAAACACACACATGCACATACACACATACATGTAAGACTTAGAAATGTAAAGGCGCTTCATCAACTATTCATATGTTACATTATTGTAAACCAAAATGCACATGTATTATAATGTTACATTTCAAACTATATTGTTTTAAGTAGAAAAACTGAAAACTTGCATACTCTGTATTTATTTCTGTTTGAAATGTTTTTAAACCTTGGTTACATTTTCCATGAATTTATTACAATGAATGCATTCTTTCTTTGATGAGATCTGAATATTATTTTCATTTTACTGCCATTTATGTAAGTAGAACACAGATTAACTTGGAAATTAAGCAGGGAGATAGTATTCATGGAAGGGATGGGTAAACATGTCTATGAAGAAATAGATGAAGTATTTCAAGTAGTTTCTGTTGAATTTTATAAACCATTTATCCAAAAGTCTAGCATTCACTGCAAAAAGACTGATATTTTCTAAGGACATGCTTTACAGTGAAGTGGTGAAGCTCATGCCTTTGTGTAGTGAATACAAAGTGCATCTTTATAGTTCATTTTCACTGCATTGCAATGCTAGGATGGTCCCCATGGAAACCTCAAAGCAAATAATTAAAACATCTGAAACAATTACACTGCAACACTGCTAGTGCACTGCTTAACATGGTCCCAGATAATTCCTTTGGATAGAGCCTTTTAATCAATTGGAGCTTTTATCTCCTTGCCTTGAGCAAGCTTGTCTGATGATATCAGTAGTGACATTGTAAGAGAAGGCTCTGGAAAGAAAAGCACTGGCGTGAAAAGAAGGTCATCAAGGGTAGCATGAACATGCAAAGATTACACAACATCGTATCTCATCACATTCTTTGTCATCTAACCCTGTCCTCAGATCCACATTACTTACACAAAATGTACAAGGATAATCTATAAATAGACTTATTTTTATTCGCATTTATAAAAAAATAGTTTCAACAGATTTGGTGACAATATAAACACAACTCAGTTCATGCTTTCATTTTGTTGTGTGCCATCTCTTGTAGCAATGCCCTGCTGTTTATGTTATAGGTTAGAACTTGCTTGAGAGAAAAATGCACACTACAACACAACACTACATATTAGTGCACCAGAGCATTCAGCAAAAAGGAAGGTTACTAGTAAGAAAAAAAAAAATAAAGAATAATAACCATAATCCTGTGCCATATTTTAGCTTGCATTAGTCACTAACAGACCATATGATAGGCCAAAATGTGTCTAAGCAAATTATTATCACTGGTAGATGCAACAGTCAAAACATTAAAACATAAACTTAGGAATGCTACATTTTAGAAACATGAATAAATATGTTGTTTACCTGTTTCACTCCCTTTGAACTTATGTTAGACTTCTTTTGTATTGAAAACTTTGAAGAAAGATAATGAGGCTTTCTCACTAGTACATTAGTTGCATTACAGAGCCCATTTTCTCATTAAATGAAATACATATCTTATCATAGCTGACAAGAGTTATAAAAAAAGAATGAGTGAAACATGAGAATGTTGTATATCAAGGTACACTTTTTTTACAACACTCTCACACATCAAGACACTTAGGGAGAAATGGAAACAACTACTTTATTTCTTTCCCCATTAAGAATCCTTTCATTTAAACTCTGAGAATACTTCAGTTCAGGAAACATTGACAAAATGACCAGATCAAATGGGAAAAGAGGTATAGAGGCATAGAGCAAAGAGATGGTTGCGCATATACTGATTTTTCACAGAGAGCTGATTGATTGCACATGTATAAACTGCTGAAAAGCAGGAGAAAAAGGATTTAAATTATCAAAATATAAAATAAATATATAGTTTTTTTTACTTTTTCCACCTTGACAGCATCACAAAGTGGAGGCTTAAAGACACACACACTGGGATTCAGAAGCATTTGCCACATCTTTTTAGGAAACTGTGTGTGGCAAGCAGCCATATGCAGACTGCGTACAATTCATAATCACACTGACTGTGAGTGAGGGAGGCAGTGCAACTTAGCTACTCATAGTATACACTAATCAAGCATAATGACATGGTAATGAGTAACATTAGTAAAATGAGCATCTGTTTTTATGCAAATGAAGGAAAACAAGATGCAGAGTGATTCAGAAATGCATTAAATCTGCAACAAGAAGCATTACTGCCACTGAGTCTGACCATACTGAAATCTTGGTTTTAATGCAGGAGGGTAGCAGGGCTATGTTAAGTGTAGCTGGAGCCCTATCTAATGAGTATATGCAACAGGTGATTAGAGCTACTAGTAGCTAGGGTGATGTGCATCATGTCCTTCAGAGGCACTATGTCTTCTGACTATGCTTAACATTTTATGGCTTTCATGACACACTGACATTGCGGACTGATACTGTGTGGATAGGTGCACTATACAGGAGCTGGCACATGTGTCAGCCTCATTTATAAGCCTTTTGGAGTCTTGGATTACCAGTCACTGTGGACACTTTGGTATGTGTGGCTTTATGAATTGTGAGGGCTCTCTCAGGCATCTGTCTCAAGAATACTCTATCAGTTTTTAAACAAGAAACATCTTTATTAAACCATCACTAACAACATAAGCAATCATACAGTTATGTAATGTTGCTTAGGTTATATGATATGTAGCAATACATGTAAAGCATATTATTTGTTAAATTTAACTTGTTAATACAGTTTGATTACTTTTATATAAATGTAAATGTGCCTATGTCACAAGTGATAATTCAATAAAAGTGCTTAAAAAAAGAATACTCCATCAGTTTCTTGATGCCATGCTGCAACATGTGGAAGAGCATATGTGGTTTTTCCATGCTACAGAGAAGAGAGCCAACACCATCTAGGATGTCTGTGATATAACCCAATTCCCCTGAGGTACTGGGGACATACACTGCATCTACACTGAAATAAAAGCCACATCAGGTGAGTGAAGAGAATGCATTTGAGCCATAAAGGGTATTACCTCATCAACTACTATGTGGTCTTTAAGGCACAGTGTTTAACCTAGAATGTGTCTTCTGGCCACCCAGGCAGCTGCCATTACTCTCACATATATGGCACACATGTGACTTGTAGTAATGTGAGAGGTGACTTTCCCTTTGGTCATCTGGTTGGTAATCACAGATATGTTCTGAAACCCTGATTGATAACAACTATCTGAAATCCACAGTCCATGAAATACAGTGGATACAACTATGGCATATTACAAACCTGATGCAGAGTGTGTATGTTTAAGTTGCTGAAGACATACTTTTGCTGCCCAGACGTATCTTGTTCTGTCTGTAAGTAGTGGGCTAACTGCCCTTCTGGTTTATTTTAAACCTAGCCAATTCCCCTTGGTGAAGGTCAAACACTGTACCTCTTGGCTGTGAGGCAAACACCTTAACCACTATACCAGCCCAACACACACTGCTATGCAATAGAATACTGAAAAAAAAAAACTGTTGAGCAGAGAGGTTATAAGCAGGAGGAACATTCCTCAGCACACTAGGCAGTGGAGAGTGATCCAGATGAGGAGTCAGTGGAGGATGAAGTCATAACGGAGGACCATGCTAGATGGAAGCAGGCACCATACACTGTAGCAAACACACAGCAGTTGTCACATAGCTGTGGCCCTTATAAAGCACATACACTACATTAAGGGTAATGCATGCAAACCAGACTGTGCTTACCTATGCAGAGGCTGACCACAGTCTTCATCAGACATAGGCAAACCAAATAAGAAAGTACAAGCAGCAGGACACAATTATCATCATTTGCTCAGGTTACAAGGATCAATAGTTGTAATGACTTCAACAGGAAACAGTATGGAAACTGTGGAAACTGAGACTAACATTGTACAGTGTGGTTCTGAGCTATGAGTGGAGGGGAATATTGCAAAATTTTATTTTATTATTTTATTTAATTTTATTTTACATTTGTTGACCGGGATGGTCTGTCTGGATACATGTCCATTTTCAGCGGAGGCCCGGGGAGAAAAGCTCCACATAGTCAGGAAATTACATACATGTTACATAGGGTACATATTTTCTCCTTTGTTAATTAAACAAGAGAGGAGACACAATAAAGTATTTATTTAAAAAAAAAACAATTGTGAATAAGAGACACAGACTGCGACATACTTTTTCTCTTTCTAGGCTGTCCGTTTAGCATAGTTTAAAAGATTTTCATTTAAGAACAATAATAAAAAGATTCACAAGGAAAATCTGGGGTGGGCCAGTTGAGAGAAAGGTCCATAGGTTAATTATTTGGTTAGACCTGAAAAAGAAAGAAATTTGTTAGCTGGGGAAGAGTTAATCTGGGTTTGAGCATTGGCAAAGCCAGTGTGACTTGAAATGGTGATTTAGCCTTTTTTTGAATTGGCATAGGGAAGTAATACTGGTGAGGCTGGGAGGAAGGGAGTTCCATATTTTACCGATGGCATTGGCAAAGAGTGTATCACCCCCTGCGTTGCTGGATTTGACTGTTTGCACTAGTAGCTTATTTGAAGAGCGTAGACTATTGAGATTGTTGTAGGTTTTGATTAAATTTTTCAGTGCAGGAGTGTTGTCGGGTTGTTTGAGAATTTTAAATGCCTCTATAAGCTGGCTCTGCTGAAGAAGGTTTGGAAATTCGATCCAACCAAGGTTTTGTAGGTTAATACAGTGATGGGTCCTGTAGGGCATGCCAGTTGCATATCTGACAATATTATTATAACAACATGATAGTTTATTAAGGTCAGATTTGTTAAGATTAGTAAGCATGGGGGAGGCATATAGGAGGGTAGAGAGAAGATGTGAGCGGGCAACGGACATTTTTGCAATTGGAGTTAGAAAGGATTTAATTCGATATAGTGACCCAAGTTTCTTATTAACAGTTTTGATAGTCTGATTGATATGGATATCAAATCTAAGTTTATTATCAATGGTAACTCCTAATAGTTTAGTATAGGAATCGGGGGAGATAATTGCTCCATTTTTGGATTGTATAGAAAAGGATGCGGGTGTGGTCTTGTGGGTGGGGTGGAATAGTAATAATTTGGTTTTATTTGGGCTCAGAATCAGTTGACGCCCTGATAGCCAATTCTCTACTGCCATGAAACAGGATTGTGTTTTGAGTGATAGGTTGACTGGAGATGCATCAGAACAAACTAATGTCGAGTCATCTGCGTATTGAATACAGGTGGCGTCAGGGATGGCTTTGTAAAGGTCGCTTATGAAGACTGAAAAGAGAAGAGGTCCCAGTATAGAACCTTGAGGAACCCCTATGGTATTAAATAGGAGGCTAGAGAGCTTATTCTGCCAGAGTACAGCTTGTTGCCTGGATAAGATAGGCAACAGAATGTCCTGTGAAGAGCAACTACTAGGAGTTTTACCAGTAACAACATAAAGGCAGATATGCTGCATGACTGAGAGCAATGTTCTCTACCAGATATGGCACTAACATGAGCACTGCAGCCACAGGGACACCATGTCCTGCCATATACACCTCAACATTTGATGCTAATGTGGATGTGATGGTCTTATATGCAGTGACCTAAATCTTCAGCATCCAACATGGCCACGTATGCTAGAACCAAAAGTAGGGTGGCTGTATGATGCATGCCTGTCACACATCCTGGAACTATTGGAGGTTCTGCGTTGCAGCAGTAGAGATTTAATAAGTCAAGAATGTTGCTCATATGTTAGAAAAGATTGAGAAGAGAGAGACTGGTTAAGCAATTCACAAGGAAATAATGGGAAGACATATGTATGGCTCACAAATATGCAATAAAGTCTGGAAGATTTAGGATTTTTGTTTGGAAGTGTTTGCATATGTATTTTTATACCCAAGGCAGACTCCAAAGATTTTTTTTCTAAGGCATATAGTAAATATTGGAGATGTGATGTGAATAGACAGGTAGCTGGGAACTTATGTTTTGGAGGTATAATGAGTTGGTAGACTTTACAAATTTCCTACAGAGTACTCCGTCAAAAAGATTGGGTGAGAAAAGGGGTGCTTTTAAAGTTGAGATATAGGATCTGAATTACCTAAACATCACAAGACCTTGATGGTGCAGTATTGGAGTAGTAACATTGTCACCTCACAGCAAGAGGTTCTCTGGTTCAATTCTTGGCTGGGGTGCCTTCTGAGTGGAGTCTACATGTCCTTTCTGCATTCATGTGGGTTTCCTCCCACATTATAAAGACATGTCTGGGGCCTTTCTCCCTAGACCTGTGATGAAAATTGGCTTTGTTCCAAGTTGGACTTTCCTGGTAAACAAATGTTAAATAAATTAAGTTTAATTCTGGTGGCTGCCAAAAAAAGCAATTGCTAGAAAATGGAAATCCAAATCTAACCCAATTGTATTTGAAATATCTAGTATTGTAAGAGAAAAGAAATGAACGTGTGATCTTTGGAAAAGGGTAGGAGTAAATTGCATAGAGAAAAAAATGGAAAATGTGGGAACAATATGTGTAGAATAATGTTTCAGAACAGAAGAAGTGAGGTTTAAGGGAAGGTAAAAATTGATGAATTTATATAATGCTGAATTCATGATAAATATACAAAAGAATATGTGTGATATATAATGTTTACAACTGAGAATATATTAATATTGTTTCTTTTCTTTTATATAAATATATGTTTACCTATGTCTTAAATGATAATTCAGTAAAGGTGTTAAAATAAAAAAAATGTTGCATATATGGGACATGCAGTCTCATATATCATCAATCACACTCTGCAGTACATGTACTACCTCTTCAAAGACTGAGGTAATGCTAGCCTGTACCTCCATCATGGCAAGGCTTATTTGCTAGGATGCAGACACTGGCACAGCTAGTTCTGGGTGAGGGTGGTATCTGTGGAATCTATGGGCACCAGCATGCACATCATGTGGTCATGCCCAAGACTGTGTAGCTTGTTATGGACATTGCGAGATGAGACACAGACACACACACACACACACACACACACACACACACACACACACACACACACACACTGTGTGTGTTCACACCAACCTGACATTTGTTAAGAGTCAGTACAGTATATCTTGGGTGGTGCCCACAGGCATAGATACTATGTCTATGAGCTGGATAGGGGCTCTAGTCTGCACACTACCTGTGCCCAGCACTGATACTGTACTGCCTGGTCATGGTACCTGTTCACTGCCATAACAGTCAGTGTCATATTCTTCTCAAGCATCACTCTTTGAAATTTCTACGGTAGTGGAGCCAGATCGGACTGCAACTGTGAAAACACTAAAGCAAAATCCCCAGTATAAGAACAACCCATCACCTCTACTTTACTCCCAGTGCAGAATTAATAAGAGTGGTAAATAGTGGCAGTAAAGGAAAAGATGAGCTTACCATTGTGCAGGTGCCCTTGTCGCATGCAGTCCTGATATACCTACATTATAGGAAACATGCAAATTCAGTATCATCACCAACACCATTGAGATCAAGTAAAATATTTCTTGTTTTGCCATAAGAATAGCAAAATACACATGGGATTATAACCCATTGGTAATCTAGGTGCTCAATATAGCTCTACTTCAAGGTCTAGGACACCATCATGGGAAAGTGATGAGTCTGATCCCACACATACAGAGCAGCCAGAAATTCCTCTGTCACCATCAAGGTTGGTACACTCTGACTCCTGTTGCCATATATTCCTTTAGATAGCATGATCTTCCGCATCACAAATCACTTTAGGCTCCCTATTGAAATGTTAGCATTTGAAATGCCAAGTGCTGACAAGCCAGAAAAGACTGAAAATACAAGAGAAGAGTGAATCTTGAAAATCACTCTTCTCCTTTAAATTCTTTTTTTGCAGGAGGTGGCAAGCCCCACCCCCCAAGAACTTAAATATATACCAAGTCCAAGATCACCATACCTTGGAGAAAAGGGAATATCCCAATAAATGGCATCTCGGACTTACTATATGCAGGGCCATTCTTTTGGCCATTCAGTCTCCATATTTCTGGACTCAGTCTAGCATTTCCCAACATTTCAAATGGTTACGATCATGTTGGAAAGTCCTGTACCTGACTTGCACATAGATACAGTTCTGGCCACTGTAGCACTAATATCTAATACTAGCTCTTGCCAAGCATGGTCATGATAAGACTGGTCAACTGCCTGAGCAATCATCAGCCATGGAGATGAAGGGCATGTAACAAGACTTCACTCTTCACAGGAAAGAACTAGTTTTTTTTTTTTTTGTTTGTTTTTCTTTTACCAGGTATGATACTATTTGAAGAAAGAATACACTGTTTGAGTATGCTGCTAGGGAGTACTTCTGAATTGAGACTGTGTGTAGTATACCGCCCATCCACCATCTGATAGAGGACATTACTCTCAGTCATGCAGCATACCTACTTCTTGGTCATGCTAGTATGCACACATAACAGTTTCCTACACTTTTTACTATATGTCCAGGCCAGACTAAGCAACTTTCACCTCAGTGCTCCCCACCGCAATAACCCCCATGCAACTTTCCCACAACTAATCAGTTCAAGAACAGCAACCATGCAGGAAACCTTTAGTCATATATCCACTATGCATGTTTCCCTTCTATAAAATCATAGACACCCAGGCACAAAATAGACATCACTTTAAGGCTCTAGTAGTAAACTCCATATCAGTAGGTAACATGGCCTGATATGCTGTGTATGTTGAACTATATAAATGCAGCTGACTTATTTTGACTGTTTTCATAACAATCAAGTCATTATAGAATCTTCTGGCATAGAAGAATTAAAAAACACATCAGGTGTATTAATACCTGTTGACTGACTACAGGGGTTAAGCATTTCCTCCTGAATGTTCAGCAGTGCTCTGTACTCTGGCCAGCAGTCAGAATATGCCAACTGATTGTTCTTTTGTGGAGTGAAATATATTAATGTTTGTAACTGTGTGGTTTTCGTGCATGTGTTTTAAATTTTATTTGTGTACTTAAGTCCATGCACTATACACAAAAAAAAAAAAAAAAAAAAAAAAACAGTCTGATGCAAAGACATAGTCAAAACATAAATTGAATAACAAGCAAATTACAACACACAAATAACTGAAAATTATTAGTAGTGCAATGAATAAACTTAGAAATCACAATATAAGTGTGCATTATTAAAGTTGCTAAATCAACTGACAAGTTCCTAAAAAGATGCCTAAAGTTTATCCTGTACCAGTGGGGCAGAGCAACAAAGCCTTTATTGGAGGTCAGGAGCCATTAGTAACCCTTTAACAACACAAGCAGGGAAGATGGGGTAGTTGCTGCAGAATACTGTCATATTTATATGGTAATCATTATGCATTTCACGTGAAGTCTCCTTTTATCTCCTCCTCATTATTTCTATCCTTATGTTGTTATTAATTTATTTTAAATGGTTTGTTACGTTATGGAAATTCTCTCCATCTGTTTTGCATTTTTATACAGTAGCTGCTATGATAGTTTCAATTTCTAGGCCACATTTCAGCAGCCCCCACATACTCACATACACACACACACACACACACACACACACACACACACACACACACACACACACACACACACACACACACACTGACACACACACACACACACACACACACACACATATATATATATATATATATATATATATATATATATATATATATATATCTATATATATATATATATATATATATATATATATATATATATATATATTGTTTGATAGTTGTGCAGTATGTTTTTTTTTTAGTGTGCTGTCCCTTTAAGGTTTAGTGGTTTCTGGGTTGTGAACATAACAACCAATGTGTGGTTATGTTTGGAGATTCATATAGGTTTATATTTTGTAAGGGTTTTGGGTAGAAATGTGGTTTAATTTTGTGTTTTGGGAAGTTTTCAGAGTAGGTTAGGGTAGGTAAGTGAGAGTGTGTGTTTGTAAGTGTTGAGAGTGGTGACTTTTGTACACGTGTAGTTTATGTGTTTCTCGTGGGTATAAGTATGTGTGTAATAGGAGTGTAGGACACGTAAAAGTAGGTTTCTTGTTTTTTTCCATGCTAGTGTGACCTCTGAGTTACTATATATAAGTAGTGGGGGTGTGGGAGGTGCAGGGAGGATTACCCCCCCCCTGCTTAAATGTATGATAGTTTATGTATTTTGAGTTTGATTTTCTTGTTATGTCAGGGGAGGGTAGGATGTTAAGTTGTGCTATTTGTTTTTGATATTGTGAACGTCGGCATATTCCATTTTCATTTTTCTGGCCTTTTCACATTCTGGTCTTCAGAAACTGAAATTTGGTATTTCAGTATAGTAAGTATTTAGAGATTCAGAAGTGGACTAAATTACCCTTCCTTTTTCATTCCCTTCCTATTTCTCATATGTGATTTTATCTGCTTGCTTTCCCCTTTTTTCTTTTGTTCTATATTTCCATTTCTAGCCATTATCTGGTTAAAAGAGGTCCATTAAGACTAACAGCTGGTGTTCTCATCTTGTCACTTTTGTGCTCGTATAAATGCACTGATGCACTTATATGCACTGAATTTGGTAGTTGTCCTCATCACATCACATGACAACTACTACAGCAGTCTTTCCCTCTTCACAGGCCATACAGTGGCTGTAGGAAGGATTTTGATTAGTTGATTTTTTAAGTTCTGAGTTTTCACATTGTTATTCATTAGTGATCTTTTAGCTGCATCCTGCCTAAAAGGTAAATTTTAGCCAGTTTGCTCACATCATGTTGAGCATGTTTCTGAATCTCAATGGCAGTTTCCATGTGCAAAGAAGTAGCAAACATGTTTCAAAAAACATAGACCACCTGATTCACTATGCCCTGCATGGCATGCAGTATTAGTGCAGGAGCTCAAGCAGGCAATATGTCTGCCGTGCAATCCAGGAGCAGCCTGCAGGGACGTGCACGAGTACTCCTGCACTAATCTAGCACGCACTAAGTCCTGGTATGAAAATCAACCCATTTGCAGGTGAAACCATGCAACTGAGGTGATTTTGCAATCCAGGAAGCTTGCAACAGTCCGTGCAAGACTAGTGCAATCTGCAGAAATGTACTCGGTTAGTAACTGAGTACATTTCTGCAAAATCCAAAACCGAGATATGGCACCTTCAAATAAAGGCTGCATATCATGTAGTAAGCATGCCAATGACCAAGTATAAGGCCATTGGCATTGCAAACAGTTTAAAAAATAAAAAAAATCAACTTTTATTTTTTTAGCTAATCTCGGCCATTAAAGAGTAGGGCAGCAGCGCGCAAACGGGCTCGGGGGGGGGGGGGTAATAAAATAAACCTAAAATAAGCATTCTGACTAAAAGCAGAATTCTGCCATGCAAGTCAATGGCAGGCAGAAGACAATCTGGCCAGTGAGTAGTGGTTGCTAAGGGGGGAGGCTCAGTGTGAGACATGTAACTATGCAGTAGCAGGCAATCCTATGCAAATGAGGGGAAGGATAGTGAATCCCTATTTTCCCCAGCATGTGAGTCAGGTCCCAACAGTGTAAGAGTAGGAATAGCCTGGTGCAAGCCTAGGAGTCAGGTGACATGATGGGGGTGTGTGTCAGGGATACTGTAAGCGGATTGGAGCCTTCTGGCTCGGGTTTGCTCCTAACTTAGCATAGCTAAGCTAGGGGGTGTGTCTACACCTGCTCAAAACTCTTCACAAAGCCTAAGCAGGTTTGTGTGCTGCACACCGGGCTTTACAGTAATAAAAAATAGGTTAAACCTGGAAATAGCAGCAGTGTGCACATGTGAGCACTCCATTTGCGCTGCCCACACACGGGCTTAAACAGAAAGGCAATGGGAAGGTAAAACAGCAGTAGGAAGGTAATGAAGGAGAACTAGCTTAGTTGGCATGTGAACTATATCAGAATCAGCCAATTACACAGGCAGCAAACCAGGCCATCTCAGAACACTAATATATACTAAGCAAACACCTTTCTGTTTTTTTCCCACACTCTACACCACCAGTGTAAACAAGTGTGGAACTTTTAACACTCACAACAGCAAAATGTTAGGGGGTGCAATAGCTATCATACAACTTGTGGAAGAGGCTGAGGGCGGTGAGGAAGTGAATGCTGCCAAGCAACCCTCAGTGAGTAGACAGAGAAGAGTGTACAGACCCAAGTTAACCTACCAAGGGCTACATGAGCTGGAGATAAGTGGACCGCTATAGGGTAGACAGGGACCTCCAACAGCAAATTGTTGAGCTGTGCTGGCCATGTCTGACACACAGAACTGACAAAGGGGAACCTATCCCAGTGGATACCAAGGTATTTGTAGGCCTAAGAATACTAGCTACAGGTACCTTCCAAAGGTTAACTCGGGATATGATGGGGATTTTACAGGCATCAGCATCCAGGGTACTCCATCAGTTCCCGGATGCCATGTCAGCACATGTCGGTGAGCACGTATATTTCACCAACACCCATGAGGCATTGGCCAGCAATATGCGTCTCTTCCACCAAACAACAGAATACCTTGAGGTAGTAGGTGCAATAGACTGTACTCACATATACATCAAAGCACCACCTGGTGAGCGGGGTAGTGTCTCCATCACCTGCAAGGCTTTCCCTCCATCAATTGCCAGGTCATGTGCGATGCCCAGAGCATAATAATGAACGTGTGTGCTGGCTGCCCTGGAAGCTATCACAATTCCCACAAGTGGCATCTGACGCAGCTGTACCAGAGATTTGCCAATGGGGAAATCCCACACTGTCACCTAGTTGCGGATGCTGGATACGCACTGGAGCCGTGGCTGATGACACCCATCAGAAATGCACACACACCCAAGCAAGAACTCCATAATGAGGCACATGCACAAACAAGAATCATAATAGAGCATGTATTTGGGATGCTCAAGTCACGGTTCTGGTGCCTGGACACATCTGGTGGAGCCTTGCAGTACTCACCAGCTACATGTACCCACATTTTCCTTGCATGTGCCATGCTACACAATATGATCCTGTGGAAACAGCTGCAACAGGAACAGCACAGGGCAGGGCCACACAGCCCCCCACCATTGCCAAGGCCTGCACAGGCACAGAGTGACTAAGAAAAGGAACAACCTGAGCCTGCCCCAGTAGGCAGAAGGAGGCATGCTCAGTATGCCCTGGCCTTGGCAAGGAGGCAACGCATAGCACATACATTGGCATGAGAGGGACCCAGGGAATAACACCTCTCTCTGACTCTCACATACAGTAAAAGGAATTCCAAACATTACACTACCTGTGCCTAACCATGTGTAGGGAATGTACTATGTGCATCCGACATAGGCAGCACTGCAGCACCACCCTCAATACTAGGACTCCCACAAGGTAAGTGACTCACACATGCCAGTAAGGGAGGTCACATACTCAACAACAGTCACAGCCAGCAGGACAGGTGTAGATAAACACAAACAAATGCTGTGCTATGGCCTCTGAATGAGGCCTATGGGTAACCTCCCCTCCCAGGCCTACACAGACAGACTACAGCAGGTCAGGCAATGGGATGTCAGTTCTAAAGGCTAGGAAGTCAGAAACTAATATTTAGGTAATTAAAAGCTAAGATCTGTAGTACACTGGCATGCCTCTAGCCAGCATGATAGGTAAGTAGACTGAAATGGAGTACTCAACATGCCAGTACAGTCCTAGCAAAAGTGTACAAGTGTCAGGTGTGACCGCATCCTACATAGAAATACAGTAGCAGTAAGGTGTGCCCCCCTCAGGTGTGCCCCCCACAATCCTGTGTAGAAACAGTCAGGTGTGCCCCCCCCCGCTATGCAGAAATGTAGTAACAGTCAATGCCAAATGATTGATGGATACCCTGCAGAGACTGCATGCTACCTGTCGGTGTAAAACACAAAGGTCAGCACTGCAGTACAAACTACCTGGGCTTGAGCCACACATGCAATACAGAAGGCCATACTGGGCATGCTCACACATTTAGAGAAATGAAGGCAATGTCAGTCCACAACATACTGAAAGATCGTACTGGGCATGCTCACACACTTAAACACATGAAGGCCATGTCTGCAAACACCAGTGGACCAGACATATCTGGCAGTCACAGTTGATAGTGCAGACACTCAGTATGCACCACTCATGCCTTGCACACACAGTGGATGGGAATACAGAAGTATATGTAAGGGCAACACACTATAATAAGCCAAAGGTAGACGGACATAGATATGTGGAAGAGGGTGACTGTGACAAGGAGCCATCCAGGCCTCTGCCACCCAGCACACAGCCAAAGGGCCCCAAGCATATGAGGTGCAGATGTCACTCACTGCAGATACTAGCCACCAGTATCTGTTAGCATTACAGACTATGTGGTGCACGTGCCAGCTGTGCAACATGACTATACAAGAAAGTAGTTATCTAGCAGCTGTATACACATACCTGTGAAATATGACCCTGTGTGTGCCTGTATGTGGTGTTTCAACCCCTAGATTAATGGGTTATGGCCCATGCACACACACACTGCCCTCTCCATAGTCCTACTATGACAAGCCTGCTGAGGTCATCTAATGTGAAATACACCTTTGGGAGAGTTGTAGCCCAATAATCTTCGTGGTGCATCCCATACTTGCGCACTGCTGTAGTGTGATAAACTAGTTAGGTAGGAGTTCTAATTCCAGACTTGGTGACTGTGTAGAGAGCAATGCTTTTTAGGGTAGTCACACACCCAACAATTCAAATGCTCAACTTTGGCAAGGCTGCTGATGTCATCCATCTAGAAATACACCTCTGGGAAGACTGTAGCCCAGTAATCTCTATAGCACGCCCTGTAAATGAGTACTGTTGCAGTGTGATAAAGTAGTTAGGTAGGCGTTCTAATTCCAGACATGGCAAGTGTGTGTGTGTGCCTGTCTGACTCTGTCTGCATAGAGAGCAATGCTTTTTAGGATACTCACACTGCCTACAAGTCATATACTCAACTTTGGCAAGTTTGCTGATGTCATCCACCTAGAAATACACCTCTGGGAAGGCTGTAGCCAAGTAATCTCTGTAGTGTGTCCTGTTACTGCATACTGCTGTAGTGTGTAAAGTAGTTAGATAGGTCTTCTCATCCCAGACATAGCTAGTGTGCGTGTGTGTGTGTCTGTCTGTCTGTCTGTGTAGAGAGCAATGCTTTTTAGGATACTCACATCCATATGCTCAATTTTGGCAAGGCTGTTGATGTCACCCACCTAGAAATATACCTCTGGGAAGGCTGTAGCCCACTAACCTCCATAGTGCATGGCATAACTGCATACTACCCTGTACTGGTAGGTATGTAACACAAACATGCTTAGGTTTTACTCTCTCACCCCTCCCTGACTTGTCTTTGCCTCTGTCTGCCTCTCCCACTCCCTCTCTGGTGGATGTGTAGACCTACACCTGCTTTGCTTAGGCAGCAGCATGTGTATTTTAAGTGATGCTCATGATCAGCTGATGGTCTCTGCATGAATTGCAGCCCACCCCAAGCTGATTGCATGTGGAACAGTTGAGGTAACATTCCCATAGCCAATTGCATGGAAACACACTCCAGTATCTAGGAACATCATATTTGTGTTGGCCCTTTTCATTTACTGTGAGCAGGAACTAGATCTGTAGTTTGGCAAACAGCATCTCAGATGGATTTGGGATTTACCTCTAACAACATACATTGTGGAAACAGGGCAACACACAGGAGGGGGATGTGCCTGACCTGACTACAGACTGTATGTGCTGCTATACTGCATTTGGAGTAATGTTGGCTTAACAGTGTGTATGTGGATATGGCTGTCCTACATGTCTCAATACCTGCCATGTCAGTTCCATGTTTATGAGGAATCCCCATATGCAGGGTCATCTGCAGACTGGGTAGTGTGTTGTATCTTTGGTGTCATGTGTTACCCATGGAGAATCTATCTATTGACTGCAGAAGGTAGTGTGAGGATTGCAGTCTGTAGATGGTGAAAGCTGTGACAGTTACTGACTACATATCCCTCATAGGACATATGTTGCAACAGACCCTGTTACAGCAGTAAATGTATAAGGTTATCACAGCAACATGTAAATATTAGCCTTGTGTATGTTGTTCCAGCCACAACTCTGTCAACCTTTGTACATATGTCGTGCATGAAGAGGTGCATATGTGCTGTACACCATGATTAGTGTCATCATATCTGATAAGAAGCCAGTGAGATATCAGACTGCTACCCATGTTTTGTACAGTAGGGGTTATATTTGATGACATAACCTGGACATACTGTGGTTGTTTGTACAGTACTGAGGTCTTTGTACTTATGGTGAATGTCGACAGTGTGTGTATTGTTAATATGTACCTTGGCCTGTGTACAGACTGTGGTAGTCATCATCATTCTATGTCCCATCCTATCTGATGTTACATACTGCTCTATTGTATGTTACCGTATTGGCTTACATGTTTGTAGGGCCATACACACACATGTCCCATACCACAGTCAGCCATCAGACCAAACTGTGTAGCGGCCCAGTATATGTAAGGTTGGTGTGTGAGTGGCACATATGAGGATGGTGTTGAACAGATAGTCCATATACTGTAATATTATGCTAGCTTGCCATATGTGGCTGTGACTGTGTTCTCATTGGTTGTGGTTATTCACTTTCACACAGGTGTATCTTACCCTGTGCTGTGACATGCCTGTACAGCCTGCTATATATGCAGGTACATGTGCATTCCCCCATAGGAGATGTAGGCCAGTCTTGAGCCAGTCTGCCTGTAGCCTGCACAGTGCATTGCTACATGCCTAGCAGCTTAATGTACTTACCCAGTGAGATGTCATGTGCAGATACTTGCCAGATGTACTGCTGCCGGGCCTCCCTTAACAGTCATGTATGTCAGACAGAGCAGTGGGATGCTGTACAGATGTATGTCAATATCTAATGGGTAGTATGTGGCAATGGCACCCCTGTACCAGCGGTTATTGCGTGTCAGGCCAGACAGGGGTGTGTGAATGCATAACCTATGGTGGCATATGTATACCAGTTGTTATTGATTATACTCATCTACATGCTGTTAACATCTATATTGTCATGCATGGTACACATGTTTTGCACTAAGGGGTTCTGTGTATACCTCTGGACTGTAAAGAGTGTCTCAGAATGTCCACACATATTGGCCAATATCTCTGCTGAAGTCGACAGGGGCAGTATATGCTAGCAGCGGTACTTTACTATGATGTCCTTAGGATGTCTGTCATTAGCCAATGGCGCACGTGTGGAAAGCAGATGTGACCTCCCACACACATCATGTCTATGAAGACAATCCCAATTACAGTAGCAATAGTATATAGAACTGTAATAGTACACAAATAAAGGATTTCCATTCCTGAAAACCTGTGTGTGGTGTTTTTTCCTATGACCTCTCTGTGGGTATATGTTGCAGGCAATGATTGTCATTTGTATGGGTGGCTCATACAGTGTCCAGTTGTTCAGATGTGACCTGTAGGCATAGTGGCTGTACCATATTTTGTGCACCTTCTACATATGTATCTTACTGTATATATATATATATATATATATCTGCGTGTGTATGTGTAATCACATATATATATATATATATATATATATATATATATATATATATATATATAGATATGTAATTATATATAGGTATATCTGTATCTGCAAATATAGGTCTGTGTATATATGTATCCTGGGGATGTTGATACGTTCCACATTTTACAATTGCTGTGGGAGGCAGACTGTACTGCATGATATGTTACCAATACCAGCCTGACATCATAAAGATGAGATGTAGTACTGTTAACATCTTGTGCCCATGTCATGTTAGGTCCTGGTTATAGGATCTGCAACACTTTGTGGTGTATTGCAGGGCTGACCTGTTTGGCTGGGGGGGTATGCCTATTCGTATAAGACGTATATTATTTGGGGCATCTCAACCCCATTAATGGTGTATGTGGACATATTTGTTTTTGTTAATCTACCATTGCTATCTATAGATGTATGGCCACACATATATATATATATATATATATGTCAGCTTACATATCTATGACTTTGTCCGTATATACCTACATAACTATATATCTGCATACATATATGTACCTTGCTGTGTATATGTAGACATATAGGTGTAGGCATATACATGTGTCGATGTAGGCATTTGCATGTATATATGCTCATATATATGTATATATATGTAAATATTTCTATATATATATATATATATATATATATATATATATATATATATAAAACTATATATATATATATATACATATATAGATATGTTGTATCTGTTTAGATATTAATATATTTACACACACACACATACATCTAGATGTTGGTATACATTCTCTGTACTGTTGCATGACTGGGCTGGATGATATGTTTATGAAAACATCAGCTCTATGCATATCTGTCATGGCTTAGTGGTAAATCATTTTGTGTATTGTGTGCAGGGTCCTGGTTTTGATCCTTACAGAGGCTGTTTATTTTGTTGCTGGGCAGAACATGGGCCTTTGGATACAGAGTGATTAAGGCACTTTAAAGCATTTGTAAGTGGGTTTGTGCAGGTTTGCACGACAGTAAGCACTGCTAACTTCCAGTTACACTTTCTTATACTCAGTTAGCTTCCATATTGCTTAATCTGTGTAGGCAGTGCTTACCCCTGTGTAGATGCACTTAAACATGCTTACTAGTGCTTACATATTCTTACTACTGCTTATTTGTGCTTAAACCTGCTTACTAGTGCCTTATTCATTATGACACTGATACTTCACATGTGCATTTCCTGCAGTACTCTAGTTCATAAATATGTGTTATTTAGTGGGTTTTGCAACAAAAGAAGCACTTATAACATGCTTTGCCATGTGAAATAGATTGTGCTGCAGTGGGACTCAAACCAGGAATGCCTGCTCATTAGGCAGATGCTCTGCCCACTATACTATTGTTGTGCTGCTTCATTTGCATATATCTTCCTTGTTATCCTCTTCAGCCTTTTAAGCTGCTTTAACTGTAGCTAAGTGATGGCCACACCCGCGCACCTACAGTTAGCTTTAATTGGATTTTTTAAAAACAATTAAAGGGCTTCTTCATTTTTTTTTTTTTTTTTTTTTTTTTTTTTTTATGTACTGTTGCTGTTGTACACACGGGGACTGTTGGTGGGGATATGCAAACACTTATGAGCGATTTCGCTCATTTCTTAACACTTTCTGCCCAAAGTGCATTTCTCAGCCTGGACTATTTTAATCCCTCCATTTCACCCTCCCAGCACCACGAGTGAGTTCACTTCTTTCTTACACATTATCTCGGTTTCTCTTACACCCCCCCCCTGCACTTACATCCATGAGCTGGTCTGATTTGAACCAGTCCATCCAACCCCAGCACGCCTCGATCCATAAATCCATAATTTCATACCCATGGTTCCTTCCCCACCCAACCCAGCTCCACGTACATAGCAACCATCCATTCTCCAGTTGCTAGCCCAGCCATACCACACCTCCACAAATTGCCCTCTCTCCATGTCTCAGTACTCATCCAGTATACTGTCTCGACCCAAGCTTCTTCAGGCTCTTCATCCATTTAGTCCACTTATGTATGAGCCTTGCCTTGTTCATCTTTCAAGACATGTGTAAACATCGGATTGACTCACAATTTTTGGTTCGTCCTGCCAGGGACTAACCTGTTTTTGTGTCAAGTTTAGACTTAGCTGGCCTACACTGTTTCTCCCACTGGTAGCATCCTGCCAGGAGTTTGAGAAGCAGTGGTTTGCTCACACACCTGCCCAGCCTCATCTCCCGGTTCTGCGGAACCGATGTCCCAGGTTTGATGTTCTGAGCATGAAGCACGCTCACATACCTCCTCGATGTGCACCATTTTTTTATTATTTTCTTCAGTTTTTTACAAGACTACTGTTCTCACATTATGATTGGACAGGATCTGTTTTGTTAATTTACATGAACTGCTCAAAATACTGTATTCGAGCAATGTACAAATGGTTGCTCGTATTAATGTGACATGTCTGTTTGAAGGCGTCTTGCTATTAAATAAGACAACAGCGCTAAATAATACAGGGGTTGCTGGCATTCTCCTTTTCATTTATTTTTAATGCTTTGTTGTCACAAAGTTTATTCTTGCTATAGATATATATATATATATATATATATATATATATATATATATATATATATATATATATATACACACACACACACACACACACACACACACACACACACACACATATATATATATATATATATATATATATATATATATATATATGGGTTCATGTCAAACCAACGACATGCAAAAGAACAACATTCAGTATATCGGAACAAAACCATCGACATTTCAAAACATCAACAGTACATTTATACGTAAGTACAGTGCTAACATGGGTCCTGCAAGGGGGAAGTAAAGGATATGATATGACACTGTACCCATACTACTTCCCCCTTGCAGGACCCACGTTAGCACTGTACTTACGTATAAATGTACTGTCGATGTTTTGAAATGTCGATGGTTTCGTTTTGATATAGTGAATGTGGTTCTTTTGCATGTTGTTGGTTTGACATGAACCCATATATATATATATATATATATATATATATATATATATATATAGATGATATGTTTGTGATAACATCCAATACAGGTATATCTGCCTTGGCTTTGTGGTAAATCACTTTGCCTATATTATGCAGAGAGCAGGGTTAGAAACTTGTGAGTGCTGATTATTTTGTTGCTGGGCAGGACAAGAGCTGTTGGATACAGAGTGACTAAGGCACTTTTAAGCAATTATAAGTGGGTTTGTGCTGGTTTGCGCGAGGGTAAGCAATGCTAACCTCCAGGTACATATGCTTACAGAGAGTTAGCTTCGATCTTGCTTAACCTGTGTGCGCATTGCTTACCCCCGCACAAATGGGCTTAAACCCACTTACTAGTGCTTAAATATGCTTGCTACATCCTACTACCACTTACTAGTGCTACATTTTAGACAGTAATAGTGTAATAGTTCTGGGGGGGGGTGGGTGATTTTGAAAATGTATGGAGTTATCATTCATTACACAGTTTACCTTCCATTTGTATCTGTGATACTGTATAGGGGCACATGTGATTATCTGTGGACTTTGCAACATTATGACACTGACACCTCATATCTGCATTAAATGCAGTACTGGAGTTCACAAATGTATGTTATTTATTAGGTTATGCCACAAAAAAATATTTATCATAGAGTGATTTGAAGGGAAATGGAATGTATTGCAGTGGGACTTGAACCTGAAATGACTGCTTGTAAGGTGAATGAACTGCCCTCTACACTATTGCTGTACTGCTTTATTTGCATATATTTTGCTTTTTATCCTCTTTCTGTTATTTAAGCTGCATTAACCGTAGCTAAGCAATGGGCACACCTGCACACCTATGGTTAGCTGTGCTCGGATTTTTAATACAAAATAAGAGGGTTTCTTCATTTAATTTATATGTACTGTTGCTGTTGTACACATGCGGGACTGTTGGTGGGGATATGTGGAGACCTATGAGTGATCTCGCTCATTTCTTAACACTTTCTGCTGTTCTACATTGCAGGGGCATGTTTATTCTGAGAGCTTTGCTCTCAGACATGCCTCCTGCACTCATACACGCTCTGTGTAAGCCTGGAAGCTCAGGCAGCACACCTTCATTAATATGCATGGTGCGCTGCCGTCTTGCTCCTACACTGGCACTTCCGTGCAGGACTAAGTTAGTCCTGCACGGAAGATTAGTTAATCTGGGGGAGTGTCACAAAAAACATACCACATTCTTCAGTTTTTTAAATTAATGCATTATTTGGCATGCAGATGTATTTTTTTCATTAAGAATAAAGTTAAATAGATTTTACAACTATATTAATAATAATTTTGATTTTTATTCATTTAATGCTTGGATTCCAAGATGGTTGATGGTCTGTAAGCACATAGGCTGTGCTGCTCCTGAATCTACACTCATTATCTAAGTATTTTACTGGCCTATCCTACTAAGGGAACGATAAAAAACAGCAATGTTTGAATACAGGCAATAAGAATCAACTCACTTTGTTAATATTTTCAGAAGAAAAGCCACTTATGCACTCTAATTTCTACTTACTGGTTACTGGAGCCTGGACCACATGGTGTGGATGCTTTTCTATAATTGAGGCCTAATAAGCAAACAAAGAAACAACTGAACTAAAGATCTGCTTATTTGTGATCTAACTTCAAACAGACTTTAATTGCTGGCTAATTAATCAAGCTCTACAACTATAATGGCTAACCAAACTGATCTAATGGAAACTCAAACTACCAAAACAAAACTGTCACTAATAGTCTCATCAGAAAAAGGCACATCATCCAAAAGGCAGAAGACTAATAAACCTCAGCAGGATACTCAAAAACCTGCCCTTAGGTCGAAACAAGATCAATCTCTCACAATTGAAGACCTTAAATCAGCTCTGCAACCTCTGCAAACTGAAATCCATGTTCTTTACACAAACTTGCTCCCTTTGGATCTAATCAGGAACAAATAATGCAGTATCTGGAACAGAATGAAGCTAAAACTATGGGTAATGAAACCAAAATCCGAGAAATAACACAAAATCTAAAGTCAAGCAACACTGCCATCAAAGACATACATCAAAAATGCTAGATCTTTAAGCTAGAAGTCTTCACGATAACATTATTATGATGAGGAATACCCAAGTCTGTTGAAAATCCTCATATCATCACAACAATAAAGTAGATTTTTAACGCACTTCTCAACAATAAAGATCAGATCAATGAAATTGTAATAGAAAGAGCTCACAGATCTCTCAGATGTGCCCAACTTGTTGTTACTCTAAGACAAATCTACATTAGACTCCTAAAGTCTGCACATGTTCAAAGTTTACTATCAGCTTTTAAAGCTAAAAAGAATACTACTTGGAGAGGCCATAAAATTACCATCCTGCAAGACCTACCTTTAGAAATCAAGCAAAAATGACTAAACCTATCCAAATATTGTGCTTACCTAGTAGAGTATAACATTCGTTTCCAGATGAAATACCCAGCAACATTAGTTTTCTACCATAAAGATACTAACATTTCAATTGAGATCCCTGTCAAGGACAAATCCACATTTCTGCACCTGTTCAAACACAATCCTGAATGAATTGACCTACCTTGCATAGTCGCTATACATAAGGTGAAGATCTCCATTGTTTTTCTCCTCATAACCTCCTTCTAAATGCATATTTTGTGCAATAAATAGCTAAAACGCTTATAACCTGGTAAATCTTAGCATTGCAACATTCCATATCCCAGAAGCCTCCTGCACGTATGTTGCTGTGCTGAACCTTAACCTTTCATGACCTCTGACGTCCTTTCTGCAGCTCTTCCCTTAGCCCTTCTGGGACCGAATAACCAGTGAAAAGCATTGTAAACACTTGTACTGGTTTTTTTTTTTGCTTTTTTTTTTTTTTGTCGTCGATAAAGTGTTTGAAGATGCTATATATATATATATATATATATATATATATATATATATATATATATATATATATATACACACACACACACACACACACACATATATATATATATATATATATATATATATATATATATATATATATATATATGTATATACAGGTGCTGGAGAGTCTGTAAGTCACTGAGGAAGCTGTGTCTCACGCTTATGTTTCAGATCCATTTGAATCTGGGGGAGTTGCATCCTGACTAGCTCAGTGTAAGAAAGCTTATTTTTTCAATGAACAGCCTGCTAAAGTGAGGTGTGTGTGTGAACCCTGAGTACTTGGTGGGTCCTGAAAAATCTCACCGAATGTCATATCCTATGGTCACAAAACATAGTGCTTCATAAACCTAGACTTCGAATTAAATCTTAATAATGTTGGGTACATAATGACAAGGTTTTTGGACTATGGCTGGTCAGCACATGTTTGTATCTGTTAGAAGTTTGCTTAATGAGTCACATACAACAAATGAGCTAATTAACATATTGCTGGGCATGTGATAAACATATGTAATTTACTTTTGCATTACTAGTTGTTATTTTAATTCATGAAATATAAACTAGATAAAATATAGGTAAAAGTCTATGTGGCTGTGAAACCTACCCAATATGTAGTCTAACAAAGGGCTTTCATCACTTTGTATGCTTTCCTGGTAACCAAACCTGTAATATAATAGGTAGAATATTACATACATTTCTCATTGTGCTAATTATATTGCATTGCTACAGTTTTTTCCTGACGTTTAGTAGTTTAGAGAATCTTATAACTTTTTTTTTTCTTCAAGATGGTTATTATCACAAGCAAAACCTATATATTTCCCTGATAACATGTTTACTTACTACATTCTTAGCTAATTCTCACAACCTATAGAACATTGTCTTTAATATCTGTTTGATATATTTAATGCTCTGTCACAGGTGTATTTAGCTTGGTTTGTAACTCTACTTTGTCAGTTAATGTCTAGAGGTTTTTTTTTTTGCTAGGATTTAATTGCACATTGACCTTGAAGTAGTTGAAATCTTGCCTTAGATGGTTGTTCAACTGCCTTGGGTTGGAGAATCATGATCTCACTAACGATGATTGAGAATATTGGTATCTCCTCATTTTGAGCCGAAAAATGATGCCCTTTTACATGTTCTTTGCCTTTTGGAACTATTACTAATTGATATAGCTTGAGCTAAACTCCAGGTGAAGTTTCATAGCATTGCTCTAGGTTAGTCTCTAATTCTGTTAAGTGAGTCTCCACTTTTTCGAGCTATATATGTTGTGTTGTTGGACAATAAATATTTGTATAACCCCTTGACTGATGCTCCCCCCCACCTTATATATGCTTCTTCTCCAATAGGGGCAACATTTAAAAGTCTACTTTTCAATTTAGAAGTTTAAATTCAATCACTCAACAAATCTTAGTGGTTACCCCAACATTTTTTTTCTTCTTCCCTTCACAAGTAGTACTATACTTTTTCAAATATAAAAAATAAATGTTTGTTCTAGCTGGTAATTTCCTGGCATAACATGCTCACTGGGAAAAATACAACCCCACCCCTCTTTGATGTTACCTATGGTTAATTGTTGTCAACTTTAAATTACCTTTCCTGGAAATGCTCACTCAAACTGACTCCCTATCTACAAGTTGTAATAGCAGCGATCCCTATTAGCTTTTATTTCTAGATGTTATGCCAACAACTCTCTATGCACCATGCTGGTAAAGGATTAAGCTGTAAAAGTCCCATTTTTCAGGTCACAATATTGGGGTGCAGCTGGGCCTTGTGCATTTCTGATGACTTTCTACATTTGGAACAAAGTGTGAGTAGATGTCAGAATTTCCCTCTGCTACATAACTTAACTCCTATAGACAAAAATTTCCTAAACCTGAATAACACAATAAACGTAACTCTACTTTTCCAGAGGGATGGGTGGATAGGCACCAGTATAGGTTTTAGGAGATTGGATGGTACTGTATTTAAAATCTACTTTAAATTTGATAGTTTATTTCTCTTCAAAATATTACTTAAGGTTATGCTTT
Source organism: Protopterus annectens (assembly GCF_019279795.1). Lineage (NCBI taxonomy): Eukaryota > Metazoa > Chordata > Ceratodontiformes > Protopteridae > Protopterus > Protopterus annectens. The sequence goes on from NC_056739.1 coordinate 1,509,387,831, forward strand.
TCTGCAGCTTGAATAAAACTTATAAATTGTTCTTATGATAACAATTGATTCATGGAATATTAATGGACTCCAGGATAAGAAAAAAATGAACTTAATTATTCACCTTACATATCAGAATAGAAGCAATATAACACACTTACAAGAGACTTATATGACAGAGAGCTCTGGAATAATGACAGGAAAAAGAAATGGGTGAAATTTATCATAGCAGTTGGCTATAACACCTCGTCTGGGGGGGGGGTGGCTATCATTCTCAATAATTAATTTCAAGGGGATATTCTATTTACAAAACATGACCCCAATGGCCTATAGTGTTTCTTTGTCTGCAACTAACCTAAGCTTGTTAAACCTATGCTTTTTCTTAACATTTATGGACCTTGCTCCAATCAACACATCTTTGTCTGTCTATGAGATATTCAACATACTATCTAAATATCAGATTCATTATCTCATTATAGGAGGTGATTGGAACACTTTAATGAACCCTGATAAAGACAGGTTGCACAAAGTAATCAGACAGTCTCAAAAGACCACCTCAGCTCTTGATGAATTGCAAAATACCTTTGAATTAGTAGACCCTACACAGGTTTGCAACATGATGAATCAATAAACAGATTTACTTTCTTCTCATCAAGGCACAAATCCTGGTCAAGAATTGATGCTTTCTTAATTTCACAAGTCCTCACTCACCGCAAAATACACTACAAGGTCCATCCAAGATCTATATCAGATCACCCTAAAATCCATATCTCAATAGTCACCTCTAGAATTAACCCAAGATCCTCTATCTTTAACAATTCGACCTTAAACTTGAATATCCTATGAATAGATAAAGTTATTCAAGTATGTAAAACCACTCTCACCCAGCTAGAAAAGGACTTTACGCTTACCCAGATCCCCTATGACATACAGTTGGCAGCTACCAAAGCTGTTATAAGTGGATATACCATTCAAAAAGCCTCACAGTATAAGAAAAGCAGTAATGCTTCCCAAATTAAATTAGAACTACAACTAAAAGAAGCTGAATAAAAACTTCAGCTTAACTACTCCAATGAGGCCCGTGAAAAAATGATTGATCTGCAAAAACAGCTCTATAACCTTCAGTTGAAAAAACATTTACTTGCAGAACTGAAATGGGTATATAAATACTCAGAAGGGGCACAAGTTCCCTCCAAAACACTTGCCAAACTGACTAATATCAAAAATGCCCCCCAAGATAAACAATATTAAATATAAAGGAACAATAAAGTGCAATGATCACGACATCATAAACTCATTTGAAGAAATTTATAAAGGCATATATAATCTTCCTAATATGGATTCTAGTAAACAATTCAAGGAATATATTCATAACCTGGCAATCAATTGGAACTGAAATGATCCATGGTCCCATAAGTATGTTTTTTATTTGCATATTAAGTTGGTTATTATATCAAAAGAATCCTTAGTTAATTTTACTATTTAAAGACAGCATAGTAAGTCCAGTTTATCTTTTTAAGTAATTATCGTAATTCATATGTGTTTATCCTCAGTATCTAAGTATAATGTTTGATACCTCCATAACCTTAGTCAATGACTACATAGTTGTGATATATTGTGGATGAACGGTGCAAATTTTTGACTAGCTGATTGAGAAATTCTTTGATATTAGAATAAGAAAATTTTTGTTACACACTAACAATTTGAATTATAAAATGCCTATCTTTCCATCCATCCATTCATCCATCCAGCCAGCCATCTATCCACCCATGTGTCCATTTGTCCACTTCTTAAAGTGAGAGTTGTGCCAATTACTAGCTGACCAGGGCATGCCAGACTTTAGTACACTCATCCAAAGCTCCAGATTCATATTGAAACTACAGCAATTCCAGTGGTCCCAGGCAAGATGAGAGATATAATCAGTCCAGGCTGCCTTGAATCTTCCTAGGGCATCATCCAAATTAGCAATTCATGGTATATTTTTTAATCAAATCAAGTAGTGTGTATACTCATTAAATTCCTAAACTAATCCATCTGTCTCCCCTCAAATTAAAGCAGTAGCAGCTGTTAGTACAACATTTTTCTGACTTGCTCCACTCCACAGTTTATTCTGGAGAGGACTTCCAGTGATCCTGTGAAGGAATCTCCTTTCTATCACTTGTAATAATGATTGCCTCCACTTGTTCACTCCCAAAACATATGATTATGGAGTTACAGACATTATCATCAACCCCATTTTCCCATTTTTTAGACAGGTTGGGGTGTCATGTCAACTTTCACTCTCTCGCTTGATTCAGTGTCAGTCACCTACCTTCTTTGACAGCTATGCCTGATTTTTGCAGGTCTTCTCTCATTCAATTCACCCATCTTTTTTGGGGGTGTTCTTGACTCTACTTGCCTTCTTCCTATCTCTCCCAAATCTGCTTTACCAAATTGTTGTTTGCTTCCTGCATATTTATTTTCTACAATCTAGGCCACTTTGACTTCTGGTCTGATATTTTCATTTCTTTCTCTGTCCAAATGTGAGCATATTTTCTGCCACCTCGGGCACTTTATCTCCATTACTCTATGCTTCTACAACTGCTCTACATTCACTGCCCAGGTTTCTATGCCATACAGAAGCACTGGCTATACCACTGATTTGTTCTTTTTAGCTTCTTCAGCTTTTATCTGTCACACACTACCAATGACACTCTGTGCCAATTGGCTGCAACACCTCTGATTCTAGCTTTGAACTCCTCATTCAAACTTCCTTTTTCCTCAACTACCCCTCTTAGATACTTGAAGCTGTTAATCCATTCCATTTTCACCATCCCTCTCAATTTGCAGGTTCTTCTGATTTCATCCATTTGCTGGCAAGACAACTGCCTTGTCTGTACTCAGTTTCATCACATGTACCTTCAGTTGTGCATTCCAACCCTATGTCATTTTCTGAATTTCTTCTTCAGAGTCTGCTTGTAGAGCCAAATCATCTGCATACAGCAGCGTTGTTGATCTGTCCTCTCTGACCAGTTTGCTAATGTAGTTCATAACCAGTAGGAATAGCACACCTATTGGGATCTCCTCTGTTAGCCTGAACACTGTCCATACTTTTGTCTTTGGGTTCTTGTACATAGCTGCACTAATTCTATCATTGTTTCTGTAACTTGAAACCAACACAGGACTACCAAAATCAACATTCTTAGGACTTGTCAATTGCTTTCTCTAAGTCTGCGATTGCCTATTCGGACTCTTTCATCTTCAGTTTCTTTTCCCTCCTGTCTGTCTCACTGCAAGCATTGGGTCAGCTGTGATGCATCGTGAATTGCTTATCTCCCATACTGGAAGCTTCATTACTGGAACTGCAGGCTGCTGCCAACACCTAATTTTTCTGGGCAATCTCCTATTCTCATTTACTTTTTCTTGTGAACAAAACCCAGTTATACTTAAACTCCTCATTACTACATTGTTGTCCTCTGTTCCTCGGAAGTCAGAAATCCACTGGATCCCTTAATAAAAGTTCAGCAACTATAATTATGATCCTTTCAGCTGCAAAACTACAAATTCATAAGTAATATGCACTGAATGCAAGATTGCTGTATTTCAGGGTATCCCCAGGTTTGTGAGGTACAGAGATCTTAGAATTAGAATATAAAAGCCACAGGGATGGAGAGGTACAAAGCCATATGCCAGTGACTGGAGAGAGATGATGTCCCTACAAAAATGAGTGAACATTCTAGCAATGAAGTGTGAAATGTGTTGTCACTCATTTCATTACAGTTTCTTTTTCAAAGAACTGGAACTCACACTTTTAAGTCCACACCTTTGATAGGGAGCCATCTAGTATTTTCTGCAAAATAACCATAATTTCTGATTTGGAAGTTCAGGTTATAAATATGAGTGTTTAACAGCTCTGCAATAAATCATTCCAGTACATGCCAGTGATCAAAGTCAGTTAAGAACAACAGTACAACAGCATCCAAAAAAAAATAAACATCAATGATGCAGCCCTCATATCTGTAAACTGCAGTCTCCAAATTTCAGCAGCACTTTAATGTCTTGACTGTGAATATTATACAGAGGAGATGAGACACAGTGCACACTTGTCAGAATCTTTCATCGACTTGGACTATATTCAACTTAATGCTGTGAATGAGGATACAAGTCTCACCCTTCAAATAAGGTGCCTGAGTGCTAAACAGCAGATGCATCAAGGGCCAATATTGTTGTAGCATCTCCTGTATACCTTCTAGAATATGCATTCGTGTTTCTATAGACCCACAAGGTACTAGAAAACAGCCAATACCACTCAAAATGTCTATGGAGGGACAGTTTAACTACTATTCTAAAGCCATAAGAGAAGCCATATTGATCTTTCAGATTTGCATGGATGACTTTTAATTGAAGCCTCATTTCTAGCACACTGACACAAGGTATGCCTGGGAAATTAATATGTTTTGCTCTCTGAAAATTGAAGACAATCTTTGTTCCTGTATTTAGAAATGGTAGTACCACCACAGTCAGAAAATCCATAGGTACATCTCTATCACTATCTTCTGTGCAGCTACAAAAGTGCTTATTCATAACAACTCAACAATATCAATCACCTTCAACATTTCTGAGTGGCTTTCATCTAATTCCACAGCCTTGCAACTATGAGACAGTTTAATAGTTGTAGTTGCCTCATCTACAGCAATAAACTCAACCCATGCTGATTTAAAAAAGGCTGTCTTACCAAGTGCACAAAACTCCATATTCTATAACACTTAAAATTACTAAATATTCCTAATTTCTGCTTTGTTGCATTATCTGGGCTGCTTCTGTTCCATATTTTGTGAAAACCCACATATTATATGTGATATACCTACTATCTGTATACTCATCAGCTCTGAGTTATCAAATAATGCAAGTGCAGGCCCAAGGCTAACACTGATCCATTATGACAAGCCCATTTGCCACTGTGAAATAAACACCTATCCCTATTCTCTGTCTCAAGAAACCCTTTAGTTTTTTTTCTGGAATGAGATAGTGAAGTGCAAATACATGCTCTGAAAAGATGTATTTGTATCAGTTAAATTCTGTAGGGCACTGATCCACATGGACCTTTGTCAGACTCACTGTGGAAGTACAGCCAAGCTATGTGAGTTGCTCAGTGTCACAATCATAGCAAATGTGCAAACATTCCAGTCTTCTGCTATATCAACAGATACATGAGATGCTAGCAAATGCTGCTGGTATCAAGCTCACAATACTCCCATCTCTGCACAAGAAGCTAATAAGGCCTGGTGGCAACAAGCTCAAATCATAGTGCCTAAGCACAATTTTCCATCTACTACCACAGCAGCAGGTCTGCTTGAAGCTGATAAATCCTGGTGGCATGAAAACAACAATCATACCTCATACACATATGTTCCCATATTCTACAGTTGTAGCAGATCTTTGGCAAAAGCTGAAAAACATTGGTGTCCCATACATACTTTCCTGTCTGCTGCCATAGCAGCAGATCTGTGAAAAAAATTATAAATCCATTTGGCATCAAACTCAGAACCAAAGCAACTAAGCAAATGTTCCTGTCTACTACTATAGCAGCACATTGTGAGAATCTGATAAATCCAGGCGGTCTGATAAATCCATGACAAGTTCACCACCGTAACAGGAACGGGCAAGCAAAAACTAAGGGTAATGCTACTCAATGCTAGAAGTCTAAATCTCAAAATGAACTCACTCGAGGCACTCCTTAAAATGGAGAACATAGAGATCTGTGCAGTGACAGAAACCTGGTTCAAGGCTCCAGAGAGCACCCCTGCACTACCAGGCTATAACTCATACCACACTTTTCAGCCATGTAACCTGGACCGAAACACCAAAGGTGGAGGTGTGTCCATATTCCTTAAGGATATCCACACCTCCAGGCTAGTTGCTCAGCATAATACATCCGAGGTTATCCAAGTGCAAATAACTCTGGGCAAAACTGCAATCCACATTGTAGCTTGCTACAGATCCCCCACCATGCCCCAAGATTCCCACTCTTCTTTTCTTGATGTACTGGAAAATATTAGGTTTCAACAAAACACCCTAATAATGGGTGACTTCAACTACCCCACCATTAATTGGGAAAAATACTTGTGTACCAACTCCTTAGCTCAATGTTTTCTGGAATTCATAAACTCCGATGTTCTGGATCAACTTATCCACACCCTCACCAGGGGCAACAATATCCTAGACCTAGTCATTACCAACATGAGTGACGGGTGTTCCACACCTGGTCAACTCCTCGTTGGTCCGATCCGACCATAAGCTAATCACCCTTGTGATCCACATCCCGCCGACCCACCCCTATTAAGGAAACCACAGTAAAAAATTTCTCCAAAGCCAGCTTCATGCTTATTAAGACAGAAGTGGTGAACTTCATGACACCCATGCAGATGGACAATACAGTTACAACTTCTGAATCCTACACAAATGCACTCTATAAGCACTTACACGAGTGCATGAATTGTACTATCCCAAATAAAACCAAGATACTATACTCCAAAAAATGGAAGCCAATCTGGTGGTCCCCTGCCATAAACAAACTGTACAACAGAAGGAGGAAACTGTTGCAAAAGAGAGTAAAATCCCATGAGTGGAGGAGCTCCCTGGTCAGCCTCAGTAAGAAGCTGAGATCCCTTATAAGATCCTCCAAAGCTAGCTATGAAAACAAAATTGCCACTAATTCTAAAGAGAACCACAAAGCATTCTAAAGCTATGTCAAGAATCTCAATGGCAACACCCACATCTGCTCTGAGTTACAGCACAAAGGCATGGAAATTACAGAACCAACTGATATTGCCAACATCCTGGCAGATAGGTTCAGTTCTAACTTTACCCCCTCTCACCCCCTAAAGGGCCCATATCTATACAGGAAGAATGTAGAGTCCCTGTAATCACAACTACACAGGTAAAAGCTGCACTCTCTAAAGCCAAAAATACAGCATCCATGGGACCGGACAACATCCCATCTGCGTTTTATATGAACTTCAGAATTAATTGGCTCCCCACCTAAACACCATGTTCAATAATAGCCTTGCATCAGGCTTTGTGCCCACTGAATGGCACACAGCACCAGTTATCCCAGTCCACAAAGGGGGAGCCACCACTGATCCCAGGAACTATTGCCCTATTAGCCTGACGAGCCTGGTCTGCAAGGCCATGAAAAGTATCATCATGGAACTCATAAACAAAGACATTGGTAACCTCCAAACTCTGGATCCCACCCAGTTCAGGTTTGTGAAAGGCAGATCATGCCTCCTGAACCTGATCAACTTCTTTGAGGCAGTCACCAAAGCTGTAGATGAGGGTAAGGTGGTTCACACAGCCTATCTTGACCTCACCAAGGCTTTCAACACCATCCTCCATTCTGGAATTATAGCTAAACTCACTAAACTAGGTATATATCCTTACATCACAAGATTGGTTGCCAACTGACTCACTGACAGAACTCACACTATAAAAGTTGCAGACTCCAAATCTGACCTCAAACCAGTGACAAGTAGAGTGCCACAGGGTTCAGTCCTGGGACCTCTCCTGTTTGGTGTCTACTTCTCTGAAGTACAGGCTAACACAGAAGGCCTCTGGCTAATGAAGTTCGCAGATGACTGCAAACTAGGAGTCATAGTCAAGTCACCAAATGATGTGGACATCCTACAGAAGGGCCTCGCTGAGACAGATGCCTGGTGTCAGAGCCATGGCCTCAAGCTCAATGCCAAAAACTGCATTGTCATCCCCTTTGGTAAAAACTCTGTACCCATGAACTACCACATAGGTAGCAGTCTACTTAACACTGAATGTGTGATAAGAGACCTTGGGACCCAGGTGGACAGTAGTCTCTCCTTTGATAGTCACATCACCACAGTAGTCAGGAAGTCCTTCTACATGGCACACCTCATCATAAAAGGGTTCTCATCCAGGAAAAAAAGAGGTCATTGTTCCCCTCTACTCAACACTCATTAGACCCATTATAGAGTACAATGCCCCTTTTGGAATGTACTTCACAAGACATCTGCAGCAGCTGGAAAGGCCATAGAAGTACCTCACAAAGAGGACTGCTGGCCTCAAACAAATGCCCTACACTAACCATCTCAAAAAACTCCAGCTTTACTCCGTAGCATATCGCCTACTCCGAGGTGATCTCTGCTTAACATATAAAGCTATGTCAAATCCAGAGCTGTTGGACATGCTACACCTAAAGAAATCCCAATCCCTCCAAGCTACTCTAGGGACCTAAACCTTGTCACCACAATAAACAGGACATGCTGGAGGGATAGATTCCTGTCCCAGAGATTTCCCATACTCTGGAACAGGCTACCCATCTATGTCCAGCAAAGTTCTTCACTAGCACTCTTCAAGAAAAATCTTGATGAGTGGATAGGAAATAGGAAATACACCCTGGGGATCACTTCTGTGTCTCTGCTCGTCAATGGCACAGGAAAATAACTTTCTTGGGTGGCGTAAGCCAGGGAACCTTGTTGGCTAGGCTTACATAGTTCCTTGGGCCGATAGCCTAGTACCTACCTATCAACCTATGAACCTATGGAATCAATCTAGCAATCACAGTGTCTATGCATACATCAATGCCAGCTACTACAGATGTAAACTGGTAAGAAGCTGAAAAGTCCTGATAGCATCATCTGTCCCATTTTTCCCATTTTCTTCTTGGGGTCAGTGTGTCATTTCAGCTGTCACCATCTCTCTTGATTCAGTGTAACTCTGCAATCTTCTTTGACAGTCATGTCTGAGTGATGCAAGTCTTAACACATATAATCCATCTATCTCTTATCTTCTTCCTGTCTGTCCCAAATCTTCTTCACTAGATTGTCTTTTGCCTTTCTGCACATGCCCAAACCACCATAATATGTTCTGTTTGACCTTGTCTGTAATTGAAGCTTCTTTGGCTTCTGTTCTTATATTCTCATGTCTTTGTCTGTCCCACATTATGCATCACAACATCTATCTCAGGCACTTCAACTCCATCACTTCTAACTTCTTCAACTGCTCTGCCTTTATTGCTCGGGTTTCTGCAACATACAGTAGTACATGTTGCAGTATTATTCTGTGCATCTTACCTTTTAGCTTCTTTGGCATTCTTCTGTCATACACTATTCCTGCCACTGTGTGTCATTTGGCTGTAGCCCCTCTGATTCTAGCTTTGACTTCCCCATTAGGACTTCACTTCTCCTCCACTACCCCTCACAGGTATTTGAAGCTGTTAACCTGTTCCACTATTTTCCCTTCTATTTCAATTTTTCAGCTTCTTCTGGTGGCATCAAGCTCATAATTAGTGAACCTATGTGCATGTTCCTTTCCTCAAACATAACAGCAGATCTGTGAGAAGTTCATCAATCCCAAAGGCATCAAGCTCAAAATCATAACACAGTAGTAAATGTTCCTGACTTTTATTACAGTAGCAGATCCATAAGAAGATAATTAATCTTGCCTGCACTGAGTTAACAATCATGTTGCATATCCACATTCCAAACTCCTGCCATAGCAGTATATCCTTGAGGAGTTAATGAATCCTGGAGACAATGACCTACCAATCAGAGAACCTATGTACGTGTTACTCACTCCTGCTATAGCAGTAGCTCCAGGAGAAGATGATCACTCTTGGTGGCACTAAGGTAACAATCATAGGGCCTACTCACTCCTTCCCATATCCTACTATATCAGCAGTCCTATGAGAATTGTTTAAATCCTGGAGGTGTCAACATAATAGTCACAGAAACTATGCACATGTTCTCATCTTCTAGCATAGTAGCAGATCTGTGAAAAGCTCATAACTTCTGGTGGCATCAAGCTAACAATCATAATGCCTATGTACTTATTCCTATATCCTAGTGTAGCAGCAGATATTGGAGAACCTGTTAGGTCCTGGTGGCATCAAACTAACAATTGTAGTGCCCACATACACATTCCTATCTCCTAATGCAGCAGCAGATATGGGAGACGCTGTTAGATCCTGGTGGCATCAAGCTAACAATCATAGCGCCTATGTACAAATTCCTATCTCCTAGTGTAGCAGCAGATATGGAAGAAGCTGTTAGATCCTGGTGGCATCAAGCTAACAATCATAGCGCCTATGTACAAATTCCTATCTCCTAGTGTAGCAGCAGATATGGAAGAAGCTGTTAGATCCTGGTGGCATCAAGCTAAGAATGACAGCACTTCATCACAACTTCCTGTCTCCTACCAAAGCACCAGATCTGAGAGAAGCTGATAAATCTTTGTGATACTGACCTAACAATCACAGTGACTGTACATATGTTCCTGCTTCTGCCATAGTAGTATATCCATGAGAAACTGGTAACTCCTAGTGGCATCAGGGTATCAATCATAGTAGGTATGCACATGTTCCCATCTCCCACTTACCAGATCTGTAAGAAGCTGATAAATCCTGTCGGCATTAAATTAATATTTATAGCATATACTCATAGTAGTAGATCCAGCCGATTTATATGAATCATAGAAGCATCAATCTAACAATCACAGAATCTATGCAGACATTTCCATCTCCTACCATTGCAGAAGATCTGTGAGATGCTCATAAATCCTGGTGATGTCAAACGGTCAGTTATTGCACCAACACACATTCTATCTCCTATGATAGAAGTAGATCTTTGAGAAGATGGAAGTTTCTGATGGCATCAAGCTAACAGTATTAGCAGCTATCACATGTTCCTATCTCCTACCATAGAAGCAGATGTGATAAACTGATAAATCCTGGTTGCAGTAAGGTAGCAATCATAGTGCCTGTGCATATGTTCCCATCTGCTGCATTAGCAGCAGACGTGATAAGCTGATAAATCCTGGTGCACTAAGGTGACAATCATAGTGCCTATGCACATGCTTCTGCCTCCTAACATAGCAGCAGATCTTTGAGAAGCAGTTAAATGAAGGTGGCATCAAGCTAACAATTATAATGTCTGTGCATGTGTTCCCATCTCTTACCATTGCAAAACTTCTGTGAGAAGTTTAAAAATCCAAGAGGCATTACGCTAATGATCATAGTGACTACACTCATTTCCTTCTCCTTTTAAAGTAGAAATACATGAGAGACTACTACTTTCTTGTGCTATCAAGCTTATAATCATAGCCCTTAAGCACACTGTCCTGCTTCCTATTATAGCAGCAGCTCCAAACTAAAACGTCCTGGTGACAATGAAGCTCACAATCATGGCACTTAAGTATCTAATGCTGTAGCAGCAGATCTTTGAGAAGCTGAACCTTACGCATATGTTCACATCTCCAACAGCAGCGGATCTGTGAAAAGATGAAAAATCCTGGTGGTATCAAACTTGCAGTCATAGCAAACCATATATTCCCATCTTAGCAGAATCGTGAGAAGCTAATCAATCTCAGTGGCATCCAGCTGAGAGTTGTAGTGCCTACACCTGAGTTCCTATTTCCCACAATAGCATTAGGTCCTTGATAAGCTGACAAAACCTAGTAGCATCAAGATTACAATCTACTAGAAAAGCTCACCAGACTCTGCTACACTTTCCTGTGAAGGAAAGGTTAGTTTGCTTTTTATTTCTTGTATTTTGTATTACTTTATTGCCTTTTTATATCTTGAATACTGTGATTTGTTTTCTTTACCTTGTGTTTTATTTGTATTCTGCTTTTAACCGCATATTAAAACTTCAAAAGCGACCACAGCTCTGTCTCTTGTGAGTCAGGCAGAAATTAGAACTGATCAATTAAGGACTCATACATAAGATAGAAGAGGTCACTTAAGGTTAATCATTTGTGAACTGAGGGGTGGATCTAGGAACTAAACCTTCTATTTAAGGGGTAAAATAAAACATTTCAGAGCTTTACTAGAAAAGCTCACCAGACTCTGCTGCACTTTGCTGTGAAGGAAAGGTTAGTTTGCTTTTTATTTCTTGCATTTTGTATTACTTTATTGCCTTTTTACATTTTGAATACTGTGATTTGTTTTCTTTACCTTATGTTTTACTTGTATTCTGCTTTTAACTGCATATTAAAACTACAAAAGAGACCACAACTCTGTCTCTTGTGAGTCAGGCAGAAATTAGAACTGATCAATTAAGGACTCATACATAAGATAGAAGAGGTCACTTAAGGTTAATCATTTGTGAACTGAGGGGTGGAGCTAGGAACTATACCTTCTATTTAAGGGGTAAAATAAAACATTTCAGAGCTTTACTAGAAAAGATCACCAGACTCTGCTATACTTTTCTGTGAAGGAAAGGTTAGTTTGCTTTTTATTTGTTGTATTTTGTATTACTTTATTGCCTTTTTATATTTTGAATACTGTGATTTGTTTTCTTTACCTTGTGTTTTACTTGTATTCTGCTTTTAACTGCATATTAAAACTTCAAAAGAGACTACAGCTCTGTCTCTTGTGAGCCAGGCAGAACATTTTTTCTCCACCCACCTGGTTACTGTCATGTTCTTAAATACCACTGTCTTTCTAGTTGCCTTCTTCTTATGTTAATTTGAGCATATATCTCATTTCCTTTTTGCTTTCACTGGCTTGTGTGAGTAAGCACAAAATTATCCTTTTGTGAAATCACTCCCCTTCAACTATTTAAATTTATTGGCTATCCTACTGTATTCCATAGTACCAGAATACAAAAGTGACCACCCTCTTTCAATCTATCTCTCTGTTTTAAAATAGTGACTCTCCACTAAAACGTAACTTTTTAGACAGGTACAACTTAAGCTACCTACTTTCACATCTAATTTATCTAGTGCACATTGCAGTGTTTAGGATAAACTTTTTTTTTCATCTTGCCTTTAAGCATCCCCGTGACTAGCACTTGCTCTAATACTTTCTGGAAAACACTAGGAAGCCTTAAACTGATACAAACACTCAACTCTCCTTGTTAATAAGGAGAAATTAATCATAGGCACTAAACAGCCTATAATTGCAAAGTACCTTGCTAAGCCAAGGGAAAACAGCTCCTGTACTTTACAAAAATAGCACCAAACCAGGCATGTCCAAGGGTCAGCTTCTGCTAATTTCTCCTGTCCACCTGGTGAATCTGGGCATACTGGGGCAATGCAGCAATTGCCTGATGTACACAGACAACCCTCGCTTCCTACCACCCAACACTACAAGCTGTGAGAGATGCATTTACATAGCCAAACTAGAAGCAAAGCTCTCTCCACCCAAGATTGTGCTAGATAGTCAAGAGGAGAAGGTTAACACCCTCACTACACCTCAAGCAACACATAGCCCTTCTAAACTTGACACCACCAACACGCACACAAAGCAACATTAAATACACATATGCGGAGGCCCTTAACTGTAACCTGCCCAAGCAACAAGGACCTCTGAAGCTGAAATGTAAACAAACACCAATCACAACCAAAGTGTCACATAGCTCACAACACCAGTGTGCCACCCAGCAACAGCCCCTGAGGCAAGACAACGTATCTAACACTTTAGTCATAGGTGACTCTATAGTCAAGCACACTGATGTCCCACTCACCAGGCTGAACAAGGAGAAAATTACAGTCAGCTGCCTGTTGGGTGCCAGGATCCGCCACATAATGCATGCACTCAAGTCACTCCACAACAAGTACAAATATGACTCTGTCATTGTCAATGTTGGAGTGAATGACTTGAGACGTACCTCCCTGGACTACATAGAAAGAGACATGGAAGAGCTCTCAGATCATGTGGCCCAGGCAGGTATGAACCCAGCCCTGAGTAGCATCCTGCCTTCGCCCAGAATGATACCACAATATAAGGACAAAATGATTGACTTCAACAATTGGCTAAGCTTCTGGTGTCATTTAAAGGGGATCCAGTATCTGTCTGCCTGGGATGACATGATCGTCAGACCACGATGCTTTGCCAGAGATGGTCTACATCTGTTGCCCCTGGGATTCAGGTTACTGGCTAAGGCTCTTGCCATCCCTATAGTGCCTTTTTTTAGGCAAAGTTCAAAGGACAAAACCACCACCGTAATAGGTACAAGCATGCAAATTCTGAAGGTAATGCTACTCAATGCTAGAAATCTAAACCTAAAAATGCACTCTCTCAAGGCACTCCTAACAATGGAGAACATTGATATCTGTGCAGTAACAGAGACCTGGTTCAAGGCTCCAGAGAGCACCCCTGCAAAACCAGGCTACAACTCTTACCACACTTTTCAGCCACCAAACCAGGACCGGAACACTAAAGGTGGAGGGGTGTCCATATTCACCAAGGATATTCACACCACCTGGCTAGTTGCCCAACAAAATGCATCTGAAATTCTCCAGGTGCAACTAACACTAGGTAAGACTGTAATCCAAATTGTAGCTTGCTACAGATCTCCCACCATGCCCCAAGATTCTCACTAAACATACTGGAAAATATTAAGATACAACCAAACACCCTAATACTGGGTGATTTCAACTACCCTGCCATTAACTGGGAAAACTACTCGTGTACCATCACTTTTGCCAAACGGTTCCTGGAATTCATAAATTCCAATACCCTGGATCAACTAATCCATAGTCCCACCATGGGCTCCAGTATCCTAGACCTGATCATTACCAACATGGGAAATTGATGCTCCACACCTATGGTTATCCCCTCGTTGGTCAGGTCTGACCATAAGCTAATCATCCTTAACATCCACATCCCACCCCCACCCCTAGTAAGGAAATCTCCATAAAAAACTTCTCCAAAGCCAACTTCATGCTACTCAAGTCAGAAGTGACAAACTTCATGACACCCATGCAGATGGGAACTGAAAGTTTGACTGCTGAATCCTACACTATGGCACTGTACAAGCACATCCACTCATGAATAAATCGTGCCATCCCAAATATAACCAGGATGCTCTCCTACAAAAAAAGTAAGCCAATCTGGTGGTCCCCTGCCGTAAACAAACTTTACAACAAAAGGAAGAAACTGTTGCGGAAAAGAGGAAAATCCTAGGATGCAAAAAACTCCCTTACCAGCCTCAGTAAGAAGCTGAGATCCCTCATAAAATCCTCCAAAGCTAGTTATGAAAATAAAATTATCAAAGATTCCAGACAACCACAAGGCATGCTATAACTATGTCAAGAATCTAAATGGCAATGCTCAGATCTGCTCTGAGGTACAACAGAATGGCATTAAATATACTGATCCAAAGAATATTGCCAATATCCTGGCAGATAAATTCAGTGCCAACTTAACCCTCCCTCATGCCCCCTAAATAGCCCATTTCAATACCAGAAGATTGCCAAATTCTGGTAATAATGGCCACACAGGTAAAAGACACACTCTCCAAAGCTAAGAATACAGCATCCATGGGATCTCGGGCTGTGTATTACATGAACTACAAAATGAACCGGCACCTTACCTAAGTGTCATGTTTAATCATAGCCTCACCTCAGGCTTCGTGCCCACTGAGTGGTGCACAGCTATAGTTATCCCACTCCACAAGGGGGGATCCACCTTGAATCCCAGGAACTACCGCCCCATCAGTCTGACGAGCCTGATCTGCAAGGCCATGGAATGTATTATCATGTAACTTATAAACAAAGACATTGGCAACCTTCAAATACTGGACCCCACCCAGTTTGGATTCGTGAAGGGCCGATCTTGTCACCTGAACCTGATTGACTTCTTTGAATCAGTCTCCAGAGCCGTAGATGAGGGCAAGGTGGTCCATACAGCCTATCTGGACCTTGCCAAGGCCTTTGACACCACCCCCCACTCTGGAATCATAGATAGACTTACTAAGCGGGGCATTAATCCCTACGCCACTCGATGGATTGCCAAATAGCTTACTGACAGAACCCACATTGTAAAAGTAGCCGACTCCAAATCTAGCTCCAGACAAGTGACAAATGGAGTACCTCAGGGTTCAGTCCTGGGACTGCTCTTGTTTGGCATCTACTTCTCTAAAGTACAGGCCAACATTAAGGGACTCTGGCTAACAAAGTTCACAGATGACTGCAAACTGGGAGCCATTACTGAATCCCCAAATGATGCAGATACTCTATAAAAGGACCTTACAGAAACAGATGCTTGGTGCCAGAGCCATGGTCTCAAGCTCAATGCCAAGAAATGTATAGTTATCCCCTTTGGGATAAAACATGCACCTGTGAATTACCACATAGGTGGCAGTACACTAAACACCAAGAGACTTAGGGACACAAGTGGACAGTGGTCTGACCTTTGATAACCACTTTGCCACAACAGTCAGGAAATCTTTCTATGTGGTACACCTCATCACTAAGGGCTTTTTTCCAGGAAAAAGGAGGTCATTGTCCCACTGTACTCATCCCTCATTAGACCCATTATAGAATACAATGCCCCATTTGGTTTGTACCTCTCAAGACATCTGCAACAACTGGAAAGGCCGCAGAAATACCTCACTAAAAGAATCACAGGCCTAAAGCAGATGCTCTATGCTGACCACCATAAAAGACTCCAGCTATACTCTGTTGCATATCGTCTACTCAGAGGCGATCTCTGCTTAACATACAAGGCCATGTCAAACCCAGAGCTGTTGGACATGCTACACTTAAAGAAATCCCAATCCCCCAGAGCCACTCGCTCCAGGGATCTAAACCTTTTCATCACAATGATCAAAACATGCTGGAGGGATAGATTCTTGACCCAGAGACTTCCCAGACTCTGGAATAGACTGCCCATACATGTCAAGCAGAGCACCTTTTTGGCCCTCTTCAAAAGGAACATTGACGATTGGATGGGAGAAAGGCAAGTCACCCCGGGGATCACGTCACTTACCCTGCTAGACAGGGGCCCAGGGAAGCAAATGGTGTGATAAGAAATAGCCAGGGAATTGTTATGGCTAGGCTTGTATAGGCCCTAGGGCCGATAGCCTAGTACCAACCTATGAACCTGTGAACCTATGACTCCAACTGTAACAGCACACCCATGTGAAGCTTATAAACCCTGGTAGCACCAAGCTGAAAATCATAGCACCAGCACACATCTGTTCCAGCCTCCTACTGTATTAGAAAATCTGTGTGAAGAAGATAAATCCTGGTGGCTCCAAGGTGGAAATCATAGCACCTGTTCCTGCATCCCTTCTGAATTAGAAAATCTATCAGATGCTGATAAATCCTGGTGGCATCAATCTAAAAATCAGAGCACCTACACGTACCTTCCCATCTCCCACTATAGAACCTGATCTGCAAGAAAATGTCCAGCTAACATAACAATCACAGTGACCCTGCACATTTGCATTTGTTACCATCAAAGTACATCCATGAGGAGCTTAACGATTCTGGTAGTTTTGAGTTAAGAATCATAGCACATATGCCTATGCCCTACCATAGTGGGTAAATCCTGATGACTTTGAGCTAACAGTGATAAAGCCTATATACATGTTCTTATATCTTACTATAACAGCAGATACAAGGAAGCTAATAAATCCTGGTGGCAGCAAGCTTACAATCATAGCACTTGAAGGTCAAGTTTAAATGCAAACATCTGTTTTGGCAAAAAAAATGCACATCTGCATCCTTATTGCGTCAAACAAAAGTTCATTTCATAGCATAGTTTTAAAAACTGCTTCCAGACATGGAAGTCTAAGAGAACCCTGTTGTAATTTTGAAAATAGGATTAATGGGTGGCAGGAAAAATGTACATCATTTTGGATTCCATCTCTAAGTATGCTGTATTAGCATGCATAAATAACTGTAAATAAATTATGTGTTTGAAAATCTGTTAAATTAATTGTTTGGCAGAAAACTAACATTAATTAGCGGCAGATTCATGAGATGCTTACAAATTCTGGTGGCATCAACATAAAAATCTCAACCATGAAACATAAATTCCCTTCTAACACAGCAGTAGCAGATCTGAGAGAAGATGATGAATCCTGGTGGTACTGAAATAACAATCACAAGACCTGCGCATATCAATCAACTATACAAACATTCCCATCTCCTACTACACCAGCAGAACTGTGAGAAGCTGATAAATCATGATGTCATCCATATAAAAAATGATAGCAACTATGCACATATTTCCATTTCCTAAACAGCACTGGATCCATGAGAAGTAGGAAACATTCTGATGGCAGCAAGCTAATAGTCATAGCACCTCTGCATGCATTTGTCTCCTACAGTAGCAGTAGATATGTGAGAAAGTAATAAGTCCTGGTGCCAGCAAGCTAACAATCATATTACATGAGCATGCATTCCCATCTCCTGTCATTGTAGCAAATCCACAAGAAGCTGATAAATCCTGGTGTCATCAAGCTAATGATCATATGACCTATGCACATGTTTCTGTCTCCCCTTATTGCAGTAACTCATTGAGAAGTTATCAGAGTCTGCTTTCATCAACCCCAAAATCATAGTTGCAATGCACATGTTCCATTTCATACTACAGATCCATGAGAAGCTGATTAATCCTGGCGCCATCAAACTAACAATTATTGCTCTTATGCACATGTTCCCCTTTCCTAAGGAGCATCAAATTTATGAGAAGATGAAAAATCCTGATGGCAGTAAGCTGACAGTCATAGCACCTATGAAAACTTACTTTTCTCCTATCATAGGAGTAGATCTGTAGAAGCTGCTTAATCATGGTGGCATTAAACTGAAATTCATAGTATCTATGTACATGTCCCTCTTTTCTACTGCAGCATAAGTTCTGTGACAAACTGCTAAATCCCAGTAGCAACAAGCTTACAGTCACAGAGCCTATGCATCAATTCCCAGCAGGCATAGTGGCAGCAGACCTGAGAAGTCAAGAAATCACACTGGCATCCAGCTAACCACTTAAGTGTCAACACACAGTCCTGATTCCTGCAAATAGAAATCACAATGCCTATGCGCGTTTCAGTCTCCTACATTAACAGCAGATCCTTGAGAAGCTACAAACTCCTGGTGGCATCTAGGTACAAATTATAGTGCCTGCACACTCACTCCCATGTCCTACCATAGCAGCAGATATGAGAGAAGTTGGTGTCATGGAGGTAACAGTCATACTGCTTACACTCTTTTCCATCTCATACCACAGTAACTTATCAGTAAGTATCTGATAAATCATGATGGCATCAAAGTAACAAACATAGCACCCAGGCACACTTTCCCATCTCCTGCCATAGGTTCAGATCCATGAGAGACTAATAAATCCTGGTGGCATAAGAAGAGAAGTCATAGCACCTATGTACACATGTCTATCTCCTACTGTAGCACCAGATCTGTGAGAATCTAGTAGCTCTGATGGGATCAAGGCAAACATCATAGTGCCTACACACATGTTCTCATCTGTACCATAACAAGAGATCAGTGAGAAGCTGTTAGCACCTGGAGGCTTCAAGGTAACAATCATACCAAATATGCACATGCTCCCATTTCCTACTATAGAAGCAGATCTGGAGAAACCTGATAAATCTTGGTGACATCAAGGTAACAAATATTGCACCTACATGCACATTCCCATCTCCTTTCATAGTAGCAGATAATAAATCCTGGTAATATCAAGATAACATTCATAGCACCTACACAGATGTTTTTATCTCCTGACTTTGCATAAGATCTGTGCAAAGCTAATAAATTCTGGTCACATCAAGGTTAAAAAATAGAGCCTGCACACAGGTTTCTAATTTCTATTAAAGCAGCACATCTGTGAAAAACTAATAAATCCTGGTGGCAACAAACACTCACAGTACCAACACTGTCTTCATCTCCTACTGCAGCAAAAAATCTATGACAGACTGTTAAATCCTGATGGTAACCCAGCCAAACATTCTTGTTATAGGTGACTCCATTGTAAGACATACAGATGTACCTCTTACCAGATTGAGCAAGGAAAAGTGACAGTTAGTTGTTTGCCTGGTGCCAGAATCTGTTAGATCATGCATACACTCATATGTTAGAACAACAAGTACCAGTATGACGCTATTAAAGTTCAGGCCAGTGCTGATGACTTGAGATGTTCCTCCCTGGAAAATATGAAGAGAGAGACATGACAGATCTCTCAGACTATGTGCTCAAGGCAGGTATGAACCTAACATTGAGCAGCATTCTATCTTCTCCAAGGATGATGCTGCAGTATGAGCAAAAAATAATTGACTTCAACAATTGGCTTAGTTTCTGGTGTTATTCAAAGGGGGCCCAATATTTGTCAGCCTGAGAGGATATGATCCATAGACCATGCTGCTTCACCAGAGATGGCCTTCATCTGTCCCCTCAAGGGTTTTTAATTATTGGCAAAGACAATGTCAACCCCATAATGCCTTTTTAAGCAATACCAAGCTGATAAACCCACCAACATAATGAAACAAGCAATGGAAAATATCAATGGCAGCAGCCTGGACAAGAAACCCCAGTACCTACAATCCCTTCTCATCCTGGAAGGCATTGATAGCTGTGTAATAACTGAGACATTGTCTAAAATAGTAGAGAGCACTCTGTCTGTGCAGGGGTACAACACCTTCCACAGATAGACCAGCTACTGACCAGGAGGGGTAAAAAGGTGGAGGTGCATCCATCTACACCCAGAAGAGACTTACGTCAAGGCTGGTAAAGTATTTTTTATCCAAATAATTATCAGAAACCGCATATTAGCTAGCTATAGAACTCCCTCTATGATAAAAAAGCCACAAGGTCTGTCTACAGGAACTAGAATCACTCAGTATTAAACTCAATAACATTTCCCTAGGTGATCTAAACTATCCAGTTATAGAGTGAGAAACCTACACCACCACTAGTTCACAACCAAAACGATTCCTGGACTTTGTCAATATAAATGCCCTGGAACAATTAGTCAGAGTACCCACTAGGGGATCAACATTTTGTAACTTGTCCTTCCCAGTACGACAGCATCTTGCACCATCCCTTGCATATCTTCATCACTAGTTAGGTCTTTCCATAAAGCAGTCTCCTTCAAAATAAAACTGAAACCAGACTCCTTCCATCCAGTGTACCTTTAGAAATTTCTTTAAGACAAGCCACCTACTAAGGGATACACTGGCAATCTTCAAATCTCCACCAAATCTAGTTAACTCCACTGAATACGCAGAAATGTACATCACCACACTATAGAAGCAAGTAAACAGCTACATAGATGCAGTTGTACTCCCATAGCCGCAAGTGTGGGACACACCACAGAAATAAACCCACAAGGTGGAACAATAATATCAACAAGCTTTATAATAAAAGGAAAAGAAGTCTGGCCAAACATACGAAGAGTAATTTGCAGAATGTTAACAGCCCTTGTCAGTGAAATAAACAAATAACTCAGGAGCTTAATAAAATCCACCAAAGCAAACTTTGAGGCTCAAATAACTATCTAAGCCAAAGACAATCACAAGGCATTTTTAGTTATGTTTGCAATCTCAAAAGCAAAATTAGCTAATATCAGTTTACTAGAGCTGCTCAAAGTTTGGCAACCTTAGCCAGAGATCTGGAGTGAATCTGAACTGAAATCCAAGGCATCCACTGAAATAAACTGAAAAATAAGTATATTTTAAGCCTGCATTGCATTTTCAAAACTGTATTTAACTAAATTGTTGCTTCATTTCTGCTGTTTTTGCCGTTGAGACTGTTTTGTTCTGCACTTTGAATTTTCAAGTACCCCTGCTATTATAGCATTGGCTAGATTCAGACTTACTGAATCTAGGCTCTGATATCACTTGAGCACTAAAACCAGTCATATAACATTACGAGGGTCTCCCTACATCCTTGTGGCAGAAGTGTGCAGCTCAGGACCCATATGAGTTGGAGATTGCTGGAAAAGGCTCAGTTTTGGGCTTTCCTATTGGTTAGTTTGTGTTAAAACTGTTTAACTTCACTTGTATTTAAACATTGCACTGTGTAACTGGGTTTAGTGCTGTCATGCATAGACGCAAACACCTAGAAAGACAATTTTCCATACACATCAGCTAGTGAACCCTCCCAGCTTCTCTACTGCACTCTGATAAACTCAGTTGCACACTGAGAAGCGGTGTCACCGTTTTTCAACCCTAGCCTTCTTCAGAATAGACAACTTTATAAATCCTAGAGCAAAACTTGGTCTAACTAGCCCACTCCCCACTAGTAATTGCAGTATAAACCTGCCATAATGGACAGTCACTTTCACACCATTTATCCAGCCAGCCTGCTTGACATGGGCATACTGAGGCAATGTAGTAATTGCCTCATATATACTGACAACCACTTTCTCCTAAAACAAACAAATACAATACATGACAGATGTATTTATATCATGAATTTGGAATTAGTTCTCCAGGTAACAACAAACTAGACAGCAAACAGGCCATCGGCACACATACTCTTTAGCCCTTGCACATAAGCTCACAACAAATAAATCTATATATGAGGAGGTACATACTAGTAGCCTACCAAAAGTTTGCAGACCTCCCAAGCGCAAAACTGTTGTACACACTGCAGAGCCAATACCACATGTAATAACACACATAACAGTGTCTTAGCTAATAAACCCCTAAGAGAAAAAACCTCAGAACCAAATGTCCTGGTCATAGGTGACTCCATACTGAGACACACAGATGCCCTCCTCACCAGGTTGGACAAGGAGAAAGTCACAGTTAGCTGCCTGTCAGGTGCCATGATCTGTCAAATCATGCACGTACTGAAGTCTCTCAACAAGTCCCATTATGGCTCTGTCATACTCCATGTTGGGGAGAATGACTTGAGACGTACCTCTACGGAGTATATGAAGAGAGACATGACTGAACTCTCAGATTATGCACCCCAGGCAGTCATGTCCCCAGCCCTAAGCAGCATTCTACCATCACTCAGGCTGATGCCACAATATAGACAAAAAATGATTGACTTCAACAATTGGCTTAGCTTCTGGTGTCAATCCAAGGGTATTCAGTATCTGTCAGCCTGGGAAGACATGATCAACAGACCATTCTGCTTTACCAAGGATGGTCTTCACTTGTTAAATCTTGGTTTTTGATTACTGGCAAAATAGTGCCTTTCTTAGGCAATGTCAGAACAACAAAATTTCCTACGTAAAAAATTCAACTGGTTACAAACTCAAGGTTATACTGCTTAATGCTAGGAGTCTAAACACAAAACTGCATTCCCTGGAAGCACTCTTCACCTTGGAAGATGCTGATGTCTTTGCAGTCACTGAAACACAGTTCAAGGCCTTGCAAAGGTGCAATGCCTTCCACATGTTCAGACCTCACAATGAGTATGGAAGAAATAAAGGTGGAGGTGTATCATTACATCCGAGTGATGTCTCCAGGTGCATCTGCAGTTACCTCCTAGGTGACAAATATTGCTTGTTTATATTTGCATTAATAATTCCAAAACCATGCTACATACAAAGTATCAGAATGTTTTATCTTGAAGCATACATGATGGCAAGCACAATTGTATTGATATTTGACCTATGTCAATGACTATTTGTTAGAATTGTAAGGTGATAACTTCATTTTCTAAAGGCTGAAGCCACGCCCACTGGGAGTTAAAGGTACACACTCAAAAGAGGTGTACTGGAGGGAATGAGTTGACAAATACACCTTGAGACTGGTTAACAGGAATTCCTGCACATCCGCAATTCAAATAGGACAATATTCACTAACTCAAGGGATCATAACCTAGCCTGTGACATTAAAAGAACATGCTGGAGAGACAGTTATGCCTCCCAGAGATTGTCACTGCTCTGGAATAAACTCTCACGTCATGTGAAGCAGAAGTTCTCAAAGGCCCTATTTAAGTGCAAATTTAACAATTGGATGGGAGATCGTAGATTCACCCTGGGTGTGACACCTATGTCCCTCAGGGACAAGGGCAGTCAGCACTGTAAATATAGACCATCTATCATGGTCAATCAGGGAACATGGGTATAACATGGCTAGGCTTGTAAATGCTCTAAGACCTTTAGCCTAGTAACCTCCTATGAACCTATGAAAAGCAATGTGCTGAGCTGATTGTGAACAATGCTACCTACATTAAGGCTGAAGATAGGGTTGGGAGGGTGGCCTAATGGTTAAGGTGTCTGCCTTACATACACAAGATGCAGGGTTTAAGTCGAACCTATGAACCTATGATAGAGAGCCTACTGACCATTAAATTCACTTCTAACTTTACCCCTCTCTCCACTCCATCTCTCAAGATATACCTGAATCTGGTTTACCTCCAGCTATCATACAAGACCAAGTCCTAAAGTGATATCAAAAGCTAAAAATACTGCACAGATGGGTCTTGACAATATGCCTGGATGCATCTTAAATAGCATGAAGCATGATTTAGCAGGACCCCTAATACTGTTCAAGCTTAGCCTCCATACAGGTTTTGTACCAAGGAAATGGAGATCAGCTACGGTCATCCCCCTTCATAAGGAAGGACCTTCCACAGACCCTAGACAGCTACAGACCAATAAGTCTGACCAGCCTCATATGCAAAGACATGGAAAGACTTATCATGGAATTAATCAGTCAGGACATAGGGACCCTCCAAACAATGGACCTGTCTTAGTTTGGATTCATCAGGAACAGGTCATGCTTACTCAACCTGGTGGAATTTTTAAAATGTCATCAAAGCAATGGATGAAGGCAAAATGGTACACTCTACATATCTTGACCTGGCCACAGATTTTGACACAATGTCCCACTCAGCCTTGGTAGAAAACCTAAATAAGCTGGGAATAAATGCCTATCTCACCAAATGGATTGCTAACTGGCTCACAGATTAGATGCGTATAATTGAAACAGGGATGTTACCTCCACAAAGAGACCAATTACCAGTGGAGTCCCTCAGGGCTCTGTGCTGGGACCTCTCCTGGTTGGCATCTACTTTTCTGAATTAAAAACCAGTACCAAAGGCCTCTGACTGAGTAGGTTTGCAGATGACTTTAAGCTAGAAGCAGTTATTGAATCGCCATATGACTTAGTCCTCCTGCAAGAAGGTTTGTCTCAAATACAATAACTGGTGCCAAAAGCATGGACTGAAACTAAATGCCAAAAATGCATTACTGTATCCTTTATGAAGTCTTCTTCCCAGGAAACTACCACATTGACAATACGCTCTTAGGAGTTAACCCAGCTGGACGGGATTTGGGAATTTATGTGGACAGTGACCTAACTTTTGATGAGCATGTATCTATTGTTATTAGAAAGTCTTTTTGTATTGCACAGCTTATAAGCAAAGGCATTGTGTCTAGATTTAAGGATGTCATAGTCCCCCTTTACACAGCCGTCATTAAGCCAGTCATTGTATATAAATGTCCCCTGTGGTATGCATCTGTCCAGACACATGCAATGATTGGAATACCCACAGAAATATCTTATTAAGGGTACAAGGCCTAAACAACATGTCCCACATGAACTGACTGAAAGCCCTGTCACTATACTCAGAATCTTACAGATTGCTAAGAGCTGACCTGTGTCTGGCATACAAAGCATCCTCCAACCCATTATTGATGGATTTACTGCATATCAGCAGGTCAAATGTCATCAAAAATATTTGGTCTAGGGATCTAAACCACTTCTGCAACATCATCAGAACAGTTTGGAAGTACAGGTTTATCTCACAGAGCATACATCTGCTGTGAAACAGACCCCATCCACATAAAAAAAATAAATAAATAAAATCATCTCTGTCCATATTCAAGTACAACTTAGATCTATGGATGAGAACAAAAAAATTAGCCAAGGACTGCCCTTGTGCTGCTAATACATGCAACCAGCTCCTAAATGCTTTATCCATTGCATGGACACTTCAGATTATCTATAGTAGGATCCCTGGTATTTTCATTAGTAGTAATATATAACTATAGACCATGGGGTGGGTAAGGCCAATCTACATCTCAGTGGTATAGGTTATTTTGAGCACGTAAAGAGAAATTGGCTGGACTTAAAATGGCCTGCAAAGGCAGCAACCTAGTACTTACCTACAAACATATGTTATTAAGCTGATAGTCACAGTGCCTGCACATGAGTTACTGTTCCTACCATAGCAGCAAATGCTTGAGAGGCTGATAAGTACTATTGGCATCAAGATGGCAATCACTGTACCTGTACATGAATTCCCATCACCCTTCTGTAACAGCAGACCCAGTAGGAGCTGATAAATCCTAGTTGAATCAAGCCTTCAATCATAGCACCTATACATGTTCCCACCTCCTATTGTAGCAGTGAATCCATGAAAAGCTGATAAATTGTCGTGGCATCAAGTTAACAATCAAGAATCCCTAAGCACATTTTTGCTTTTTCCACTATAGAGGCAGATATGTGTGAAGTTGTTAATTCTTGGTGGCATTATGCTGACTCTCATAACAGCTATGCACATGTTATTTCTTCTACGGTAGCAACAGATCCACAAGAAGCTGATCATTGATGGTGGTATCAAGCTAAAATAGTGGCTAAACAGATATTCCTGTCTCCTACTGCAGCAGCATATACTGGAATCTGGCATGTATCAGTGGCAACAAGCTAACAGTCATAGTGGATTTGCACATGTTCCTGTCTCCCAATATAGAAACAGATTTAAGAGAAGCTGGTAAACCCTGATGACATAATATTAACAGTCATAACAGTTATACAAATGTTCCTGTCTCTTACCATGGTGACAGATCTGTAGTAAACTGATAAATCCTGGTGTATCCAGCTAGCAATCACAATGCCAAAGCTTATCATTACATTTACTGCTGTAGCAGCAGAACTATGAGATGTTGACAAATCCTGGTGGCAATGAGCTGTAATCATAAAGCCTAAGCACACATTGAAATCTTCCACAGTAAAGTACGTAAGTAAACTGACCATAACAGTAGATGTCCAGATGATCACTGCTGTTGTAGCCTTAGAGATTTGGGTTATATCCTGCCAAGGACATAGCAACCAGTCAGCTTCCAAAGCTTGATGACACCATCCACATACTTAAACCATTAAGTAGCTTGAGCTGAGCTGCCTAAAAACCCAGGTTTGAGTGCCAAGCCCTTCAGAGCTTTCATGACAGCAGAGTGAGGGAGGCTGAGCCCTGAGAGGAAAAAAAAAAAAAAAAAAAAAAAAAATATGTATATATATATATATATATATATATATATATATATATATATATATATATATATATATATATATATATACATATATACAGACATACATACATACCCTGGCATAATCAAAAAATAAAGGTGGATGAAGGAAGGGAGTGCCTGCTGCAGCAGTGACCTTTTAAGCATCTATTGTTACTGTAAGTTTACTTACATAACTGTAATATGTTAATCTTAGGTATATGGGTAGATTATCCTAGCTTGTAATATTTGGGAGGCGGAAGGGGAATGGTCCAGTAGCACCTGGAGAATGGTACTAGCAATGCCTGATCTAGACCTAGAGGAGGAATCAAGCTTATATTATTTTGTAAAAGTATATACAGATGACCAAGTTGCTGCTTCTAGAATCCTTCTAAAATCCATCTCTTTCCAAAAAGCCACATATGCAGCCAAAGCCCTGATAGAGTGATCCTAGACCCTGCCTGGAATTGATTTTTGTAATGAGAATAACAAAAGATAATAGCCTGAGACAACCATTTGGTAATAATCTGTTTTGACACAGGTTGCCCCTTCTTTTTAACTTCACAAGAAATGGACAACTGATGTGAAGGTGTGAAAGATTTTGCTTTGTCAAGATATTACCAGAGATGTCTATTGAGATCCAAGGTATGGAGATTCATTTCTCCTCATTTTTAGATTCAGGAAAAAAAAACAAAGGGAGGTGGACACTTTGACTTAAAATAAACTTGGATACCACTTTATGCATAAATGAAGGATTAATTCTCAAACAAACACTGTCTCTATGGAAAATGGAATAGAGCTAACTCAGCATAAAAGCCTTCCACTCATATAATCTTCTTGCACAACTCATAGCAATTACTAAAACAGTTTCCAGTGTTAAGAACCTCAAGTCAGTGTGATTACCTGGTTCAATTCAAGCAAATGTTAGCTTTTGTAAGACAAAATTAAGATCCTAAGGAGAAGCTACTGGTTTTCTTGGAGGTCTCATGCAAAATCACCTTCAAAAACATTTTCACACAAGAATGCATTGAAAGAGGAGGATCCATGGTCAGACACGATGAACAGATAATAAATGAACCCTGAAGGAGGAGTAAGAAAGGCCAAAAGGAGTAACTCACACAAGTATTGAAAACACTAGCCCTGAAAGGGTGCTGGTTATGTTGTTGGCTGCAACTAGAAAACCTTTGTCATTTGCTAATATATGCCCCAGGATTCAGCAAGCTCTGCACGGCATGCAGGAATAGTGCAGGAGCTGCTGGAGGCAATGTGGCCGCTGAGAGATCCAGGAAAAAGCTCCTGGGACATGCATGAGTGCTCCTGCACTATTCTTGCACGGACACACTTCCTGTATGCAAATTACCCTATTTGCAGGTGAAAATCATGCAAATGAGGTGAATTTGCAATCAAGGAAGTGGGCAGCTGGCCATGCAGGACTAGTGTAATCTGCAGAAATGTACTCTGATAGGAGTCGAGCACATTTCTGCAAACTACAAAATGGAGCCATGACAGCTCCAAATAAAGGGTGTATATAATCTGTAAAGCATGCCAATGGCCAGATATACAGATATATGGCCATTGGTATGGAAAACAGTTGCAAAAAAAAAAAAAACTTTTATTTTTTTGGGCTGATTTTGGCTATTTAAGTGTAGGGCAGCTGTGCACAAATGGGATCAGCCTGAAAATAAAAAAAAAAGCATTCTATCCACAATCACAATTTTGCCATTATACTCAATGGAAGGCAGGAGACAACATGGCCAGTTAATAGTGGTTGCTAAGGGGGGAGTCTCAGTGTCGGACATGTAACTATGCATTAGCAGGCAATCCTATGCAAATGAGGGGAATGATACTGAATTCCAGAGTCCCTCTCATGACTAGCCTGCACCCAATGATGTAGGTGCAGGAAGACCATGGTGCAAGAATAAGAGCTAGCTGACATCATAGAGGGGTGGTGTGTCAGGCATACTATAAGCTTATTGGAACCCTGTGGCTTACATTTGTCTTTAACTTAGCAGAGCTAAGCAAGGGGCTGTATCTGAAGCTGCCAAGCACTCTTTAGATTGCCGAAGCGGGTATGCGTGCTGCACACTGTGTTTTAAAGGGAAAAAAAAGTAAACCAGGAAATAGTAGCTCCATGCACATCTGAGCACTGTGGTTGCACGGCGAGACCCTGGGCCTAAACAGGAAGGCAATGGGAAGGGAAAACAGTAGTAGGAAGGTAATCAAGGAGAACTAGCATAGCTGGCAGGTGAAATGTATCAGAATCAGACAGTTACACAGGCAGCAGTTCAGCCCAGCACACCACTATAAACTATGCAGACACCATTCCCTCTGTTTTTTCCCACAAACTCTACACCACCGGTGTACACCAGTGGGGAAATTTTACCAAACAAAAGCAACAAAATGATAGGGGCTGCAGCAGCTATTATAAACCAACATATGGAAGAGGCTGAGGGTGGTGAGGATGAGAATGCGGATGACCAACCCACTGTGAGGAGAAGGAGAAGAGTGTACATACCCAGATTAACCTACCAGGGGCTACATGAGCTGGAGATAGTGGAGCAGTATAGGGTAGACAGGGACCTCCTACAGCAAATTGTTGAGCTGTGCTGGCCACACCTTACACACAGACCCAACAGAGGGGAACCTATCCCAGTGGATACCAAGGTATGTGTAGGCTTAAGAATACTAGCCACAGGTACCTTCCAAAGGCCAAATGGGGATATCATGGGGATCTCACAGGCATCAGCATCCAGGGTTCTCCACCAGTTCCTGGATGCCATGTCAGCACATGCCGGTGAACACATATATTTCCACAACAGCCATGAGGCATTGACCAGCAATATGTGTTTCTTCCACCAAATAACAGAATACCCTGAGGTAGTGGGTCCTATAGACTGCACACACATATGCATCAAAGCACCACTCGGTGAGTGAGGTAGGGTTTACATTAACTGCAAGGGCTTCCCCTCCATCAACTGCCAGGTCATGTGCGATGCCCAGGACATTATAATGAATGTGTGTGCTGGCTGCCCTGGAAGCTATCACGACTCCCACATCTGGCATATGATGCAGCTGTGCCAGAGATTTGCCAGTGGGTACATCCCTTATGGCCACCTAGCTGGTTATGCACTGGAGCCATGGCTGATGACATCCAGCAGAAATGCACAAACACCCGAACAAGAACTCCATAATGAGGCACATGCACAGACTAGAATCATAATAGAGCGTGTGTTTGGGATGCTCAAGTCATGATTCCATTGCCTGAAAATATCCAGTGGAGCCTTGCAGTACTCACCAGCTACATGTACCCAAACTGTCATCATATGTGCCATGCTATACAATATGATCCTGCGGAAACAGTTGCAGCAGGAACAGCAGGGAGCAGGGCCACACAGCCTCCCACCATGGCCAAGGCCTGTACAGGCACAGAATGACTCAAAGGAGGAACAACCTGAGTCTGCTTTAGTAGGCAGAAGGAGGCATGCCCAGTATGACCAGGCCATGGAAAAGAGGCAACGCATAGCACATACACTGACATGGAAGGAACGCAGGGAATGACACATCTCTCTGACTCGCACATACAGTAAAAGGGATGCCAAGCATAACACTACCTGTGCTTAACCATGGATAGGGAGTGTACTATGTGCATCCACCATAGTCAACCTTCCAGAATCATCCTCAATACTGGCACAGCCACAAGGTAAGTCACTCTCCCTATCAATTGCCAAATGGAGTAGCATGTTTTGTTAATTGTATCTATGGTATGGATGTGAGCATGCAAGGGAATTAGATGGCTGAATGGGATGCCAGCAGATAGTAGACACCTATAGTGGCAGCATGGAATCTGTAACAAATACTGGTGTCACCATAGTAGCCAGTACTAGACAAGGTGACAAAACTCACTGCAGAAAATGTGGTGGCCCACATGTGTGTCCATTGGACACACACATGCCAGTCAAAGAGGCTCACATACCCAACAACAGTCTCAGCCAGCAGGACAGGCATAGACAAACACAAACAAAGGCTGTGCTAAGGCCTCTGATTGATGGCTATGGAGAACATCCCCCTTCCAAACCTACACAGACAAACTACAACAGGTCAGGCAGTGGGATGTTAGTTCTGAAGGGTAAGAAGTCTGAAACTGAAATGTAGGTCAATCAAACCTAAGACATGTAGTATACTGATATGCCTCTAGTCAGCATGATGGGTCAGAATACAGAATGAAATGGAGTACCTGAAATACCAGTATAGTCATAGCAAATGTGTACAAGTGTCAGGTGTGCCCCCCCCGATCTTATGTAGAAATGTAGTAACATGTATGTGTATGTATAATAACAGTGGAGCACAGATTACCTGAGCCGGCCAAAGTAGCAAGATAGATTGTAGCATGTGTACAATATGCATGGCTGCGTGTGTTAGGTTGGTGTGTGTTGTATATTGTGTGAGAGTGGTCATTATGTAGGCATTGTGAGGTTTGTCCTGGTGGCCATTGGCCAGTACTGCTGATGACAGGGCCAAGTTCTCACAACTGCAGTGCCAAAAACAATGCATCCCAGCAAAACACATTCCAGCAGTAAGCCATAGTAAATGCTTAGAAGTAATATCTGTCACCATCTGAAAGATGGACATGGCATGAATGTGGGCCCAAGCATACAAACAGAACACAGGTGGAAGTTCCCCAGATAGACAGTGTATAATATGTTACTGTCAAATGGACACACCTTTGGAATTGTACATACAGGTTAGTAGTACATTAGTTGGGTTTGTAGTATGGAATGCTGATGTCATCTGGCCAAACACTGGCAGACCACAAAGGTCACAGGTATAAAGTACTGAGGAACTGCTGATGTCCCTGCACAAGCCAGCATAAGTAGAATGCCCCATGCATATCTGTGAGTCAGATGCAAGTAGTGTCCATAGCACACATGCACCCAGCTCACCCCACCATCACCCACAGATGCCTCTCTGGTCTTATCCCCACTATTGGGAATGAGTACAACATGATATCCACCTCTGTATGGAAATAGCCAAAGAATGCAGCATGCAGAACAGGTATCCCATGCAAGTGAGTCCCTAGTTGTAAGCAGCACCCTGCCAGCATCCACAACACTGGATAAATAATTACAGAAACCCAGGGGAATATAGTGTCTTGCAGTTTGGGACTGTAGGAGTGACATATTGCAATGGCCTGCTACAGCTGGCTTGCATCACTACCAAATTCTCTACAGTCCTCTTCCAAAAGCCTGTGTCTCACCCATACTGCCAATGTATGTTATGTCATGGACTCCCAAATAACAACATAGAACAGTCCACAGAACGCAAATGCAAGGCCATGTGGACAAATCCTAGTAACATCTACCATGCCTTACTGCATGAACTGTGGACCAACACCAAATCTCTGCTGGGATGAGGTGATAACTATAGGGAACTTATCAGATAATGTTTGCATAATGTTTGGAAGAGGATAGAATAATGGGGGAGGGGTATGAGCATGGATGGCATGGAGTGTGTGAAGTCTGAAACTCAGCTGTGTGCACATACTATTCTTGCCTGCAAACACAGGAATGGGTGGCTACAAACCTGCTCATAAACCACAGTGTGAAGCGGTAATGTCCAGAATTATGACCCCTACCTCTGGGTAACCTGTGTGAATCTGTACAGTTGTGATGTATAGCCACAGCAGGATATGGCCATACTGTCACGTAGATGGATGTACAAGCATGGGATCCTCAGCTACCACCGTACCAAGGTGCTGAACCATTTGCACAAACCCATCAGCCAGTTTCTGCAGCTTCCCCTCCAGAATGGCATGATTGTGCAAGAATATGTAGGCTGCAGAACACAATACTGGACAAAGCTGCATTCACCCTGTATTCCCCAGGACATTACTGCAATCAAATATGTATACCTGACAGTACTTGATGACATAAAACATCACAGTGTAAAACAGTACATATGTCTGAATATCTCTGCTAACACCAAGGCCATGTAGCAGAAGCAGCACAGCCACAATTACCTACAGTAATCCACTATCCTTTGCCCATTTTGACCTCATATTATCAACCGATCTACAGATATCCTGTAGAAACAGGTTGCTAGCTGTAGGTGTAGAACACAAAAGCCTGCACTGGAGTACAGCCTACCTGGAATGGATTCACACATTCAATACAGGGCATGCTCCCACACTTCGAGAAATGAATCCCATGTCTGGCAACAACAGGGGACTATACATATCTGACAGTCACAGATGTTTGTGCACACACTCCTCATTACACACCAGTCATGCTTTGCATACACATTGGATAGGAATACACACATATATCCAAGAACAACACACTATAATAGGCCAAAATTACACATACATAGATGTGTGGAAGAGAGTGACAGACAGTGAAAAAAGCCTCCCATCATGAGGACTATCCCACCCAGCACACATCCAATTGGCTAAAACCACATGATGTGCAAATGTCAATCACTGTAGACATTTGCCTCTGGTATCCTTCAGCACTATAGTGTCTGTGGTGCTTGTGATAACTGTGTAACATGACTGTACAAGTCAGTAGCCATCTAGCAGTTGTATACACGTACCTGTGAAATATAAACCTGTGTGTGCCTGAGTGTTGTGTCTGCTTCCAGATGAATGGGTTATGGCCCATGCACACACACTGCACTTTCCATTGCCCTACTATGGCAAGCCTGCTGATGTCTTCACCTTAAATACACCTTTGGGGACACAGTAGCCCTATAAGCTCCATGGTGCATGCTACAACTGTGCAATGCTGTAGTGTGAAGTGTTAGTTAGGTAGGAGTTTTAATGCCAGACATGGCATGTGTGTGTGTGTGTGTGTGTGTGTGTGTGTGTGTGTGTGTGTGTGTGTGTGTGTGTGTGTGTGTGTGTGTGTGTGTGTCGGGATTAAAGCTTTTGAGGCCATTCACCCTACTTTGGCAGGGCTGCTGATGTCATTCACTTTGAAATACACCTTTGGGGAAGGAGTAGCCCAGTAATCTCCATGGTGTGTCCTATAACTGTGTAATGCTGTAGTGTGATGTACTAATTAGTTAGGAGTTCTATTCCCAGACATGGCAGTGTATAACTTTGTGTGTTTGGCTGTGTAGAGATCAATGATTTTGAGGCCATTCACGCACACACTACAATTTCAAATGCCCTACATTGGCAGAGCTGCTGATGTCATTCACTTTGAAATACACCTTTGGGGAATAAGTAGCCCAATAACCTCTGTGGTGCATCCTATAACTGCATAATGTTGTAGTGTGATGTACTAGTTAGGTAGGAGTTCTATTCCCTAACATGGCAACTGTAGAACTGTGTGTGTGTGTGTGTGTGTGTGTGTGTGTGTGTGTGTGTGTGTGTGTGTGTGTGTGTGTGGTTGTGTGCATGTAGGGATCAATGTTTATGTGGCCATTCACAGACATTAGGCACTCCTAAACATGGAAAACATCAATATCTGTACAGTAACAGACAACTGATCCATGGCTCCAGAGGGCACCCCTGCAATACCAGGTACAGCTCTCACCACACCTGTCAGCCACCAAACCAGGACAAAAAATGTCCATAGTCATCAAGGATATTAACACCACCAGGCTACTTGCCCAACAGAATACATCTGAAATATCCCCGGTGCAACTAACAGTAGGTCAGACTGCAATCCAAATTGTATAGATTGCAACAGATCCTCCACCATGCCCCAAGATTCCCACTACATCTTTTGAAACATACTGGGAAATATTGTGATACAACCAAATACCCTAATACTGGGTGACTTACACTACCATGCCATTAACTGGGAAAAATACTTGTGTACCAACATGTGCACCCAACGGTTCTTGGAAGTCATAATTCACACAATGCCCTGGATCAAGTAACTCATAGTCCCACCAGGGGCTCAAATATCCTAGACCTGGTTATTACCAACATGGGAAATCAATGCTCTACACCTATGGCTACCCCATCGGTGGTCAGGTCTGCCCATAAGCTGATCACCCTTAACATCCACATCCCTACCTCCACACCCCAATAAGGAAACTTCCGTAACACACATCTCCAAAGCCAATGTCATGCTACACATGTCAGACGTGACTAATGTCATGACACCCATGCAGATGGGAACTGAAAGGACAACTGCTGAATCCTACATGCAGGCACTGTATGAGTACATCCACTCGTGCATGAATCGTGTTATCCAATATAGGGACCAAGACACTCCCCACCAAGAAAAAGAAGCCAATGTGGTGGGCCCCTGCCACAAACATACTGTACAACAAAAGGAAGAAACTGTTGCAGAAACGAGGGAATTCCCAGGATGCAAAATACTCCCTTACCAGCTACAGTAAAAAGCTGAAATCCCTCATAATATCCACCAAAGCTAGTTACGAACATATTATAGCCAAAGATGCCAAAGACAACTGCAAGCTATTCCATAGCTATGTCGGGAATCTAAATGGCAATGCTCAGATCTGCTCTCAGCTACAACAGGATGGTATTAAATATAATACTCCCAAGGATATTGCCAATATCCTGGAAGATTGATCCAGTGCCGACTGCACCCCCTTCCACCCCCAAAAGGGCCCATCACAACACTGAAAGATTGCCAGATCCCAGTAATAACAGCCACACATGTAATAACCACACTCTCCAGAGTTAAGGCAGCAGCAGCCATGGGACCAGTCAACATCCTGGGCTGTGTACACATGAACTACAAAGTGAACTGGCACCTCACCTATGTGCCATGTCTAATCATAGCCACACCTCAGGTTTCGTGCCCACTGTGTGGCGCACAGCTACAGTTATCCCAGTCCACAAGGGGGGGATCCACCTTGGATCTTGGGAACTACAGCCCCAGCAGTATGATGTGCCTGATCTGCAAGGCCATGGAATGCATTATCATGAAAATTAAAACAAAGATATTGGCAACCTGAAAACACTGGACCCCAACCAGGTTGGATTTCTGAAGGGCCAATCATATCACCTCAACCTGATTGACAACCTTGAATCAGTCTCCAGAGCTGTGAACAAGGGTAAGGTGATTCACACAGTCTATCCAGACCTCACCAAGGCCTTTGACACCATCGCCAAGTCTGGAATCATAGATAAATGTACCAAGCTGGACATTAATTCCTATGTCACCCAATGGGCTGCCAACTGCTATACTGACAGAACCCACACTGTAAATATAGGTTACACAAACTCCAGCCCCAGAAAGTGACAGTTGGAGTACCTCAGGATTCAGTCTTGGGACCGCCCTTGTTTGGCATCTACAGCTCTGAAGTACAGTCCAACACTAAGGGACTCTGGCAAACAAAGGTCAGAGATGACTGCACACTGGGAGCCAATATTGAATCCCCACACGATGTGGATATTCTACAGAAGGGCCTTACAGAAAGAGATGCTTGGTGCCTGAGCCAGGGCCTCAAGATCAATGCCAAGAAATGTATAGTTATCCCATTTGGGAAGGGACATGTACCTGTGAAGTACCACATAGGTGGCAATACACTAAACACCTAAAGTGTGATAAGAGACTTAGGACACAGGTGGAC
The DNA here is from genome assembly GCF_019279795.1 of Protopterus annectens. NCBI lineage: Eukaryota > Metazoa > Chordata > Ceratodontiformes > Protopteridae > Protopterus > Protopterus annectens. The sequence goes on from NC_056739.1 coordinate 1,509,424,306, forward strand.
AGTGGTCTCACCTTTGATAACCACATCACCACAGTAGTCAGAAAATCCACCTATGTGGCACACCTCATCACTAAGGGCTTTACATCCAGGAAAAAGGAGGCCATTGTCCCACTGCAGTCATCTCTCAGTAGACCCAGTACAGATACAATGGCCCATCATGTATGTACCTCACAAGACATCTGAAACAACTAGAAAGGTTGCAGATATCCCACACTAAAAGAATCACAGGTCTAAACCAGATGCCCTATGCTGACCATCTGAAAATCATCCAGCTATACTCTGTCACATATCATGTACCCAGAGGCAATCTCTGCTTAACATACAATTCCATGTCAAACCCAGAGCTGTTGGACATGCTACACTTAAATTCCAAACCTTAACAGCCACATGCTCCAGAGATCCAAACCGTGTCATCACAATGTGCAATACATGCTGGAGTGATGGGTTCTTGACCCAGAGACTCCCTAGGCTCTGGAATAGACTGCCCATACATGTCAAGCAGAGTACCTCTTTGGCCCTCTTCAAAAGGAACCTGGACAATTGGATGGAAGATAGGAAATTGACCCTGGGGATCATGGCAGTTGCCCTGCTAGGCAGAGGACCAGAAAATTACATATTGTGGGAAGACATAGCCAGGGAATTGTCATGGCTAGGCATGTATAGGCCCTAGGGCTGATAGCCTAGTACCAACCTATGAAGCTATGGCCAGGCTGTTGATGTCATACACTTTGAAATACACCTTTGGGGAAAGAGTAGCCCAGTAAGTTCTGTGGTGTGTGCTATAACTGTGTAATTATGTAGTGTGATGTACTACTTAGGTAGGAGCTCTAATCCCAGACAAGGCAACTGTAAAAATTTTTGTGTTTGTCTATGTAGGGATCAATGTTTTTGAGGCCATTTACAGTCACTATAACTTCCATTGCCCTACTTTGGCAAGCCTGCTGATGTCATTCACTTTGAAATACACCTTTGGTAAAAAGTAGCCCAGTAAACTCCATGTCACGTACTGTAACTGTGTAATGCTGTAGTGTGAAGTACTCGTTAGGAAGGAGTTCTTATCCCAGAGATGGCAACTGTAAAAATTTGTGTTTTTATCTGTGTAGGGATCAATGCTTTTGAGGCCATTCACAGTCGCTACAACTTCCATTTTCCTACTTTGGCAAGAATGCTAATGTCATTCACTTTGAAATACACCTTTGGAGAAAGAATAGCACAATAAGCTCCATGGCAGTTGCTAAAACTGTGTAATGCTGTAGTGTGATGTACTAGTTAGGTAGGAGTTTTAATGCCAGACATGGAAATTATATAAATTTGTGTGCTTGTTTGTCTGTGTAGGGATTAATGTTTTTGAGGCCATGCACAGTCACTACAACTTCCATTGCCCTACTTTGGCAAACCTGCTGATATCATTCACTTTGAAATACACCTTTGGGAAAAGAGTAGCCCGGTAATCTCCATGGTGTGTGTTATAACTGTGTAAAGCTGTAGTGTGATGCACTAGTTAGGTAGGTGTTCTAATCCCAGACATGACAACTGTGAGACTTGGTGTGTGTGTGTTTGTCATGCATATCCTGGGTGGAGGTAGCTGTGAGTGTGTAATAACTGGACTCATTGTGTAGTGGGTTTTACAAATTTTTTATATGGTGGGCATATTATATGTCACAATGTCCACCTGACAAGGATAACAGATGTCAAACAGCAGAGAGGCTGGGATAGACAATCCATACCCCTACATGTGATATCATGGCTTGGGGAACAATATAGGCAACCCTTGTATTACCCAGAGAACACTTTCCACCCATGTCTCATACACAAACACACTCGTCTAGGCAGCAACCACTATGTTGGTAGTTCCCTGCATATTGCCCATAGATAGTAACCATGGTGTGATTGCAGTGTACTACAGAGAACATGGCACCCTGTCCCATCCTTACAATAACAAATCATTGCATACAGTGCTCCTTCACAATTTCCCCCACTGGACACCTGCAACAACTGTAGAGTTGGCAATTGTAACCCACAAAGGACATACCATGCCTTATACACATGCCCTGTATAGACAGATGACACTGACAATGGGGAATACCTGTATCATGCTGTCAATGTAGGTACAGGGTCAACCTGATGTCCATTGCCAGTTCTCACCACATGAGGTCAGGAATGGCACATCTGATGATAACAATCTGTCTACACAACATGCCCCAGACACCCCGGTACACTTCCTCATGTCACAGAACATGCATTTGGGACGTGTGCGACACTGTCCATGTTATGGAATATAGAACACAAACATGGCAAGCATTGCACAGCACTGGCCACCCACAACAGTAACCTAGATAACTTGATGATGAATACAATACCCACCTATGTAGGCCAATCCAGACACTACACGCCTGAGCCACACTGCAGATCATTGTTATGTTGCCTAATGCCAAGGTATACCCTTTACCTAGCCTTGAACATCCTTCTAGCACAGTCAAACACTACACACCTGTGAAGCAATGCACCCATGCATGTCAGCACTGGCAAACCTGTGTCTCTGTGTGTTTGTGTGTGTGTGTGTGTGTGTGTGTGTGTGTGTGTGTGTGTGTGTGTGTGTGTGTCTGTGTGTGTGTGTGTGTGTGTGTCTGTGTGTGTGTGTGTCTGTGTGGAGTATAATGATTTGGATGCAATTCACACTCACTACACCTCCCATTGGCCTACTGAAGCATGCCTTCTGATGTCAGACACCTTGACAAACCCTCTGCCCATATATCATCCTGATAACCCCTGTGGTGCATGTGATACCTGTGTATTACTGTATTGTGGCAAGCTAGCTAGTTAGGAAGTCTAATCCTGACCCTGCCAACTGTGATGTTGGTTTATCTTTATGAAATATTACATGATGTCTTATGAAATTTATATTTACATTTTTATATCTCGCATTTTTTTATTTTGCATTATATAGGTTCATATTTTGAAAATGTCTTGCATTCTGAGAGAGTTTTGCATTTGATATTATGCATTTAAAATATTCAGCATTATGAAATGCTGTTTTGTGTACAACATCACAAGTTTGAAGTAGTTCTTATATATTATATATTATATCATATTTATATTCATATTCATATATTAGGATGTATTTATTTACTCATTCATCTATGTCGCGTATTCTGCTCTTAGACATTAGATAATGTGAATTTTCATTGTTAAATTAGTGTTCAAGTGGCAGATTTATGGGCATTTTTTGTGAAAATGGAACTTTTATATCTGCTTGAACGTTTTGTAAAGCAGTTAAGACAAGTTCAAGAAATAAACCAAAAGGCTGCTAATGTTGCCAATAACTAGTCCTCGAAAATTGCATAAACAGTATTTATTAAAAAACACAAAAGGTAACATAAAGGATAAGCGCTTTCGTCACAATGACTTCATCAGAACAAGAAACTGTTGTAAAAATTCTCATTTTATACAGTTAATATTGTCATATGACCCAAGCAATTAAGTTTTAAAAAAACAGTCATAAACATTTTATACAGGAAACTTTAAAAATTTAAAAAGCTGTGGAAATGAAGCCCTTTGTAGTACAAATATACAAATTAGAGTTCTAACTACTTTAAAATTTATAATTTATACAGTTAAATAATATAAACCTAAGAAAACTTGGTGATTTTAGGGCAGTTGAATAACAAAAACTAAACTAGAAGTTAAATAACAAAAAGAAAACTACACTAGAAGGTTTTGGTGTCATAATTTACAAGCCCTAAACCTTAATTCTGGTTTGATGCTGATAGCATCATTTAACCCTGGATATTCAGCAGCATTTAACCTTAGTTGCCATTTAGTTTCAGCTCTCAATAGTTTATTTTTCCAATGTTAGATTCATGAAACCGGACAAGGGTGGGGGTATGGCTATTGTAAACATGGTTGATTACAAAAACAAAATAACCAATATTTTGAATGATAACACAAAATATGAGATTGTCTCTAGGAATGAAATGTGTGTGTGTGTGTGTGTGTGTGTGTGTGTGTGTGTGTGTGTGTGTGTGTGTGTGTGTGTGTGTGTGTGTGCGTGTGTGTGCGTGTGTGTGTGGAGTATAATGATTTGGATTCAATTCACACTTACTACACCTCCCATTGGCCTACTGAAGCATGCCTTCTGTCAGACACCTTGACAAACCCTCTGCCCGTATATCATCCTGATAACACCTGTGGTGCATGTGATTCCTGTGTATTACTGTATTGTGGCAAACTAGCTAGTTAGGAAGTCTAATCCTGACCCTGCCAACTGTGATAATGTGTGTGAGTCCCTGAGAGAGAGTATGGCTGTGTCGACCTTGACACCTGTTCTTGTGGACAGGCACGTGTACTACACCTACCTTATCCCTCCTTTATCACTGTTGCTGATGTCACTGACCATCAAATATACCTTTGGACACCTCCCCAGCATGTAAGCTCTGTGGCATATGCACTAACTGTACAGACATGTAATAGCAATACATAGTCAGGTAGGGGTTTGAAACCCTGCACTGGTAAGTGTGTGGCACAAACATGCTTAGGTTTTACTCTTCCACCCCCTCCCTGTCTTATTTTGTCTTTGTGTGTCTCCTTCACTCCCTCTCTGGTGGATGTGGAGAAGTATACTTGCTTTGCTTAGGCAGCAGCTTGTGTTTTGTAAGTTATGCTCATGATCAGCTGATGGCATCTGCACGAATTGCAGTACCCCACTAGCTGATTGGAGGTGGAACAGCTGTGGTAACATTACCATAGCCAATTGCATGGAAACACATTCCTATAACTAGGAACATCATGTGGGTGTTGGTTGTTTTCATTCACTGTGAGCAGGACTTCATGTCGTTGTTTGGCAAACAGCATAGTGGGCTATACCTCCAACAACATACACTGTGGAGACAGACCAACAAACAGGAGGAGGATGTTCCAGATATGACTCCAGAATGTAAGTGTTGCTCATCTGCACTTGGAGTAATGTTGGTTTAACAGGGTTTATGTGGATATGGCTGGTCTACTTGATTTAATACCTGTCATGACAGTGTTATGTATTTGAGGAAACTCCCACCTGTAGGGTTATCTGCAGACTGGTCTGTGTTTGGAGCCTTATGTGTCTTGTGTTACTCACAGATTTGAACTGCAGAAGCATAGTTTGAGGATTACAGTCAGTACATGGTGATAGCCATGAGAGTTACTGACTTCATATCCCTCATAGGACATATGCCACAACAAACCCTATTACAACAATAAATGTATGAGGTTATCACAGCAACATGTCAATATTGGCCCTATGTTTGTGCCTCCAGCCACAGGTCTATCAACCTTTGTACATATGTCATGCAGTAAGAGGTGCATATGTTCTGTACACCATTATTTATTGACATCATACTTGATAACAAGCCAGTGAGATATCAGACTGCTATACATGTTATATATAGTAGGTGTTATATTTGATGATATAACCTGGGCATTCTGTGGTTGTGTGAACAGTAGTGAGGTTTGTGTACTTATGGTGATTGTCGACAGTATGTGCATTGCGGATACATAGCTTGACCTGTGTACAGACTGTGGTAGATGCTATTGTTCTTGGTCCTGTTCTATCTGATGTTACATGCTGCTCCAGTGTATGGTACACTATCAGCTTACATGTTTGTAGGGCCAAACACACACATGTCCCATACCACAGAAAGGCATTGGACCACACTGTGTCGTGGCCCAGTATATGTAGGGTTAGTGTGTGAGTGGCACATATGAGGATGGTGTTGATCAGACAGTCCATATACTGTAATAGTAAGCTTGCTTAGCATATGTGGCTGTAGCTGTGCTCACATTGGTTGTGGGTATGCACTTTCACACAGGTGTCTGTTACTCTGTGTTGTGACATGCCTGTAGAGCCTGCTATATTTACAGGTACATGTGTATTCCCCCATAAGAAATGTAAGCCAGTATTGTGGCAGTCTGCCTGTAGTTTGCACAGTGCCTTGTTACATACCTAGCAGCTTAGTGTAATTACCCACTGTGATGTTATGTCCAGATATTTGCCAGATGTAATGCTGCTGGGCCACCATAACTGCCATGTATTTCTGACAAAGCAGTGGGATGCTGTACAGAGGTATGTCACTAACTAGTGGGTAGTATGTGACCATGTGACCCCCACACCACTGGTTATTATGTGTCAGGACAGACAGGAGTGTATGAATGCATAAACTGTGTGGGCATATGTAGTCCAGTATTTATGTGATATACCCATGTACATGACTGTTAACATCCACACCTGTTACAGTAGCAATAGTCTACATATATACCTGCAATACATACATGACATCCCCTTGCAGTAAGAGGATGAGACTATTGGTGCTGAGGTATGACTCAACTCCATGTTCTGGACATATGGGAAACATATATGTATATACATATATATGTGTGTATATATATATATATATATATATATATATATATATATATATATATATATATGTGTGTGTGTGTGTGTATATATCCATATAGCTATATAGATATATACACATATACATAGCTACACACACACACACACACACATATATATATATATATATATATATATATACATATATATATATATATATATATATATAAACATAAATACACATTATATATACATATACACATCTATATATGTCTACACATATACAAATATGTATATATATATATATATATATATATATATATATATATATATATACACATATATGGTTATAGATATCTACATGTATACAGACAGAGAGCTCTATGCAGTCATATATATTATGCACTATACAGATGTATATAAGTACATATATATGAATATATATATATATATATATATATATATATATATATAAATATATATGTGTTTGTACATGTACACATATATCTACATATGTATATGTATATATCCATATACTTGTTATGTGTAAACATTATTGTTGTGTATACCTTCCCAGATGTATCACACTGTATGTATCTGATACGTGTATCCTGAGATATAACACCATATGTGATGCAACAGTAATATCCCTAACAAGTACTACACTATTGTAGAAGTCACAGCAATTGTTCAATACTATTCAATATGTATACTGACAGATATACTGGAAAAACAACAGCTGTCTTCACAGCTGTCATGGTGTAGTGGTTAACTGTTGTGATTATAGTGTACAGGGTTTTAGGTTCAAGACCTGCAAGGGCTGTTTATTTTGTTGCTGGGCAGAACAATGGTTGCTGTATACAGAGTGGTTAAGGCAGTTTTGAGCAGTTGTAAGCAGGTTTGCAAGGGTTTGCACGAAGGTAAGCACTGTTAACTTCTGGTTACAGCTTCTTATACTCAGCTTCTAAATTGCTTAACCTGTGTAGGCATTGCTTATCCCCACACAAACAAGCTTAAACCCCCTTACTGATGCTTAAAAGTGCTTACTCCCACTTACCCCCACGCTAATTTCTTTAAAAGAAATGAAAAAGGGTTGATAGGAAAGTGGTGAAAAGGGGCACAAACAGGGAAAGACAGTCGGGAAATAGCTAGGGATGTGCAGGATGGGTGTAGGGAAGGTCCATAGCTGCCCATTTCTTCTACAGCAACAGATGTGCATATACACTGATTTGGACACTCATACCCCTGAGAGAGGAGTGAGGACAACAATAATATGTTGTGAAGCCAATTAGACCAGATTACATATATGTGCAAAATGGACATCTGTGTATGGGGTGAGATTTCATTTTTGGAAACAGATTGCCCTTTTTTTTAAGGTGAGAGTGGGATGTTGGGGAGGGATAGTAGGTATATTTGGGAGGTTGGTTGGGTAGGATAATAGACAAGACAGATAAGACAGCATACAGGGGCGGTATATGACACATGTGGGGGTAAACACCTTGGATGGGGAAGAGTGTTTGGAAGTCAGAAGCCCATGAGCCCCTTAGTGGAAACAGTGGGACTGAGGTCTCCACCTATGGACAGTCACCACTGCACCTGCACAGCCCCAAAGGTGGCAGTGCTGGGGGCTGAGTAGGAGGGGCAGGCTGACCCTCTAGTTGCACAATGTGGTTCTCAAGCTGGCGTAGCAGATCTACAAACTCCCTGGGAACTCTCTACACACCAAATCTTGGACCTGACAATGGGTGACAGTATCCTGTCTGCTCCCGCTCCCGGGAGGGGGGGTGAGCTCCATACCCTGAGGCAGTTCCACCTGAAGGTGATGCAGGACCAGCAGACGAGGAGTTCCCAGGGTGGGCCCTAGACATGCTGGTGCCTTGCTGCCATGGCCAGATGAGGTGGGAGAGGTGGGTCCACTGGGACCGGCCTTCCCAAACGTGCTGTGGTGTTTCAATTTTAAAACATATGTGGATTGGTAATAGTCGACACATTCCAGGATTAGATATAACAGCATGCATAGATATTCACATTAACCCAAAGCACCAGATATGGAACAGTTGCATAGCAAACAGAACACATGCATATATGGAACCACAGTAGCCTTTACAACAGCATACAGGTACATTGATGGCAGCATGCTACCAATGTGGGAGTATTTCAACATGGCACATGCATAGAACACATTTAAATATTTATCAAACAATAGGACATATGTCCCAACAGTAGATTTAATAGTGCACATACCGATTGAGTTGTGTATTTAGTTTATTGTTGCAGATATGGGGGTAGGATAAAGATGTCAATTAACTTGTATATCCCTGTAGTTCTCATTACTTTCTAGTCAGTGTTGTGATCTGTACCTTACAGGTATTATTACACTACCCTATGGCTTTAGTTTGGACAGTGGTATGGATGTAGACAACTATATACATGAACTGTGTTTTACCTGCAGTATCCACCTCTTACCTGGTATACCTGTGGAGGTGTTGTTTGTTAACATTACCTAACTGTTTCTACACATATTCCCAGATTCCAGGTTGATGTTATGCACATACCTCTCCATCTCTTATTACACACACTATGGGCATGTCTTGACAACATGCAGGTGAAACCGGGACATATTTTGACTATTGCCCTCATAAACCTTTGGTGTGTTGTACAATGACAGATTTGTTTTCATAGACATTTTCCAAATATTTACAGGCCTGACAGTCAATTATATGACATTAAATGCTGCCTTAATGTCAGGGATTAGCATACTGATATGCCAGGGGGGACAGGGTAACATCCAGCAGATATGGGCCAATTCTCTGGACATTCCAGAAAGATCTGTACAGTCGAGGGGTATGATTCTGCATACAGCTTACTAACACTCCCAGGATTCGAACCATGGCTGTGTGTGCTAAAATAAAACAGTATACATCACAGTTGGGTGTGCTATATAGATATTTCCTCTGTATCATTTCTCTGAATTCTTTCTATAAGTCTCCTGTGATTTTACAATCTGACCTTGTAATTCCAACACTCTTATACAGGGTTTCCTAGAGAGTTTTATTATGTGGCACTGTGTGGATGACAGTGATGAGTAATACCATATTAGTCATAGATACTGCAACACTAACACCGCCATGCAATACTAGACTAAACAGTACCAGTCCAAGATTTCAATCTTTTATTTCTAGGCACAGTTTTCGTATCTGACTGACCTGTGGGGAGAATTTTGTTAGCACTATCTGAATGTTGTCACACATATTATCAGATTCCACATTATTATTATGCACATACATCTCACTCTGTTACTCACACACCCTGGTCATAACTTCACAACATGGGTGTGGAGTTGGGACATACTTTGTTTATTACTCTCATAACACTTTGATGAGTTGCTAGAGTGACAGGTTTGTTTATACAGATATATTTCTGACAGTTATGATGTCTGACAATCAATTGTATGTCATTATTTGCTGCCTAAACTTCTGGGATCATCCCACTGATTTGCCAGGGGGACATGGTGACAGGCAGGGGACTTACACCAGTTATCTGGACTTTCTGACAATATCTGCTCAGTTGTGGGGTATGATTCTGCATACAGCTTACTATCACTCCCAGGATTTAAACCATGGCTGTGTGTGCTAAAAATGCAACACTTCATGTCTCAGTTGAGTGTGCTATTTGGATTATGTTGTCTATCTTTTCACTGTTTTCTGTCTAAGTCTCTCTCAGTTGTACAATATGACCTCTTTTGATTACAACAGTCGTATACAGACATGCCTCCACATTTTATTTATGTGGCACAGTGTGGGTAACAGTGCTTAATACAACAGTAGTATTAAGTGATTGCAACACTACATTACCATATGATACAAGAGTAAACACAAGCAGTCCACCAGTTAGACCTTTTGTCAGGCTGTTAACTTTTTATTTACATACAATCTATATGAGACACTTCCTGGCATATTGTCTGGTTTATTCAGTACATGTCATACACAATACAGGTTTTATACAGGCAATTAACTTTCTACTACTTTTAGATTTATTTCTTATGACAGTACATGGAAGATTATTACTAACATACCTTGCGACACAACCTCTGCAATCTACAGGCATGGGATTCCCAGTTCACAGCCCACTTGTCTGCTGCTGTCAAAGACATAAGAGGAATATTTAGCCATACCTATCCATAATATACATGAGCTGTCAATTATGGGGTAGTAGACTGATACTTATACACGGCTGGAACATCACCCGTCCGCCTAGCCTCTAGGATCCACTGATCCAAGAGCTCTCTCTTTCTCCATCTCAGCTCGGCATAGTGATGTGGTACTGGCCCTGCAGCAGTCTCTGGTCATGGTCTTTAACAAGGAGTCCTGCTATGACTTTGGACTCCTGGATGCCCCAGTGCTGGGCCTGGAACTGCACTCCTTCACGTACATTGGTCATAGTGCCTACAGGAGGAAGCTGCAACCAGTTACGAGATGCAATCCCACCTGTGGGGTTTAAATAGCGTCGATTTCCCACACTTTGCTGTGATTGGAACGTTTTGAAATTGCTAATCTAAGGGCAAACCTGTTTACCTAAGGTTGGCTTTGCTTAAAGGGGTATACCAATGGGCAAACTGATTTAGTTGGCCTACACATTGCTTACACCTAGTAAGCAGGGTTGTGCAATGCTTAGCATTGCTTAATTTTTAATTTGCACACTATTTGCTATTTGGCATTGATTTATCATTCATTACATGTTATATATGTGCTTAGTATCCATGATTCATGTGTACGTACACTGTACGGGGTCCTTGTGTTCATTGGGGGATTTCAATACTTTATTACAATGACACCACACATCTGGACTTAATGCAGTACTCCAGTTCACATATTTATGTTATGTAGTAGGTTATACAACATAAAACTGTATATAGAGTCCTTCCACATGTTAATTTTGATTTTCCTATAGTTTGGATCTATTTGGTGATACCACAGTCTTATGTACTGTTGTGATGGCTTACTGGTAAACTGCTGTGATTATAGTGTACAGGGTTCAAGACCTGCAAAGTTTGTTTATTGTTTTGCTGGGCAGAACAGCAGCTGTTGGATACAAAGTGATTAAGGCACTTTTAAGCAATTGTAAGTGGGTCTGTGTGATGGTAAGCAATACTAACTTCCGGTTAAATATGCTTCAATATTTCTTAACCTGTGTGCGCATTGCTTACCCCAGTGCAAACAGACTTAAACCCACTTACAAGTGCTTACTCCTGCTTACCCCTGCACTAATTTAGAAATGTAACATGGTTCTTGGGAAGGTGGTGGATTTGGACATTCTATGGATTTATCATTCATTACACATTATACCTTTGATTTGTATCCCTGACTCATGTGTACATATACTGTATGGGGCACTTGTGTTTATCTGTGGATTTTACATTATTTCAATGACACCTCACATTTGAATTTAATGCAGTACTTCAGTTCACAAGTATATGTTGTTTAGTAGGTTATACAGCAAAATATATTGTTCATAAAGTGTGATTTGACATGGAAAATGGAATTTACTGGCGTGAGATTCATACCGGGAATAACTGCTCGTAAGGCGAATGCTCTGATCACTACACTATTGCAGTACTGCTTCATTTGCATGTATCTTGATATTTATCTTCTTGTGCCATTTAATCTATAGTATGCATAGCTAAGCAATGGGCAAACCCACTCACCTACGGTTAAATTTAATCGGTTTGATAAAAAAGGTGTTTACATTATTATATTTTAAATATTTCTCTTATAAACTTGGGGTGTTGCTAGGGTAAAAGGATTTGTTTTTATGTACATTTTCTGATGGATTTGAAGTCCTACACTCATATATTTCCCATTATTTCAGACTTCATTGATGAGATCATCCCAGTGATTTGGTAGGGTAAATGTGGGACAGGCCAGTCATATGTGCCACATATCTGGACATTTTGCATTGATCTGTGCTGTTGGGGGTATGCAACCCTGTGTCTTATGTTGGGGAAATAGTAGGAACATTTTAATATGACAAAATTAAAGAAGAATATATATTTCATTTTGGCTAGGTTGGCAATCCATGAGGACCAGTAGTAAGAAAATTCATATAGATTTTTTTTCATAGGTTCATAGGTTCATACTAGGCTATCTGCCCTAGGGCATTTATAAGCCTAGCCAGAGTATGTTTGGCTTTCGTCACCCATTTTAAATTAATTTTGCTATGCCCTTTTTCGAGGTTAGTATACTGTGCCTCTGTATAACAGTAACACAGAAGTGATACCCGGGGTAAGCCTACGATCTCCCATCCACTCATCAAGATTCCTCTTGAAGATAGTCAGTGAGGGACTCTGCCTAACCTGGACTGGTATTTTATTCCAGAGTGAAGGGAGCCTCTGGGTTATGAATCTGTCCCTCCAGCATGTCCTAGATATTTCAGTGCTGAGGTTCAAGTCTCTCGAGCGCGTAGCTCGATGGGATTTGGATTTTCTGAGGTGCAGCATGTCCATTAATTCCGGGTTGGACATGGCTTTATACATCAGGCACAGATCGCCTCTGAGCAGGTGGTATGCCACTGAGTAGAGCCGGAGTTTATTTAACCGGGCAGCATATGGCATCTGTTTGAGCCCTTTGATCCTCTTGGTGAGGTACTTTTGGGGTCTTTCCAGTTGCTGCAGGTGTCTGATAAGGTACATCCCAAAAGGGGCATTGTACTCAATTATGGGCCTGATGAGGGATGAGTAAAGAGGCACGATCTAGATGTGAATACCTTTATGATTAGGTGGGCTATATAAAATGTTTTTCTAACCACTTTGGCCACGTGGTTGTCAAATGAGAGATTGCTATCAACTTGGGTTCCCAGGTCCCTAATTACTTCTTCTGTACTCAATGGATTACCACCTATGTGGTAATTTGTGAGCAGGGCACTGCTTTTTGCCAAAGGGGATGACTATACACTTTTTGGCGTTTAGCTTGAGGCCATGGCTCTGGCACCAGTTGTCTGTTTCTATGAGGCCTTTTTGGAGGATGCTTGTGTCGGCTGGAGAGTCGATTATGGCGCCCATTCCTGATTTAATTCTTTATAACAACCCAGCACACAGACATTCTATAATCTTGACTTGCTTGCCAGAAGGTATTTGTCAGAAAGATGTGAAAATAGCTAGAGGAAAGATCGTATGAGTGGTCTCGTTCATTGTAATTGCCAAACAGCAGTTCTTAACTGTGGGGGCATGTATATTGTGAGAGCTCTGCTCTCAGACATGCCCCCTGCACTTGTCTATGCTGCATGTCCATTTGGGAGCTGAGGCAGTGCACCTTCATTACTATGCATGGTGTACTGCCGTGCTGCTCCTAAATGGTCACTTTCGTGCAGGAATAAGCTCTTCCTGCATGGAACCTTACTCAATCCCAGGTATGATTTTCTAGTAGCAGGCGCTCTGCCTTCATTAGCACTTGTTGCACATCCTCAATAAACAGGTGCCTAAAGAAATTAATACCTTATTATCCAGGCAGTCACTTGAAGTTGATTGGGGTTGGGGTGTAAACACCCCTGTTCTTATGTGAATAGATCCATTCAGTGAAGAAGATTGTGCTAACCACCCTTGGCATTTACCAAAAGAAGGGAGAACTACTGTTGCTTTGGCCAGAAGGAGGCCACCACGATGATCTTGTTTTTTTTTTTTCTGAATCTTCGGAAGTACCCTTGATATCAATGGAAAGAGTGGAAAAACATACAGGGGCATTCCTGTCCAATGAAAGGAAAAAGCATCTGACTTCCAGGTCTTCTTGCACGGAGTCCTTGAGTAGAATTTTGCCAGCTGATTGTTCATACAGGAGGCAAAGGGTCAACTTGAGGAATTCCCCACAGATGAAACAGATCTTGGAATACCATCTGATCTAGTTTTTATTTCATGAGGGTCTGCCTTTGGCCTGCTTAGCTTGCTTGTCTCACAGTTTTGCTCCAACAGGATGCAGGATACCTGTAAAGTGAGATTCTACTATAATGCCAAATTCCAAGCTAACATGGCTTGTCTGCAAAGTGGGTAAGATCTGGTTCCTCCCTGCTTGTTGATGCACCACATGGCTGTGTTATTGTCTGTAACAACTTGAAGAGGTCCAGGGGACCAAAGACTGTTCAGAGTGTTGAGTTTGACTAGAACAAGCATCCCTTTTATATTTATGTCCTTATATCTGTCCTTGGTGACCCAAACACTTTGCAGTTTTATCCCTCCTGAAATTGCTTCCCAAGTAAAGTTAAAGGTGTCTGTGGTTACTGACTGCTTTGGAGGGGGGTGGGGGTAGAAAAGAAAGACCTAGGTTTAAGGATATTTGCTTTTTCTACTAAGTGATTTCACTTCTGAGAAATCCAAGAACTGGGATTTGAAAAGATAATGGGTGTTGGTACTGGGACCAAAGAGACTTCAGATACCATTGCATCTTTCTCATGTGGAGTCTTGCCAGGGGTATTATGAGAATCATAGAGACCATGAGACCAAAAATCCTGAGATATTCCCCTAGCAGTGATTAAAGTTTGAGTAGAAAACTTAGAACTAGATCTTGAAACAGATCTATTTTTTCATCTGGAAGAAAAACTCTTTGAACGGACGTGTCTTTCAGACACTGCAGGATTATGTTCCTGCAGTGTCTTTCAGACACTGCAGGAACATAATCCTGTGAGATGGAGTCAAAACAGACTTTTGAATGTTCTCTTGGAATCCCAGCATGTGTAAGAGATCTCTCATCCAACAGATTGATTCCTGGCTCTATACAAAAGACATTACAAAGATAAATAAGTCACCAAAATGTGGAAAAATGTGGATAACCTGTAGCCTGCAATGAACTATAGCTGGAGCTAGACACTTTGAAAACATTCTTGGCCCAATGGATAGCTGAAAGGGTAAGGCAGAGAACCAGTACTGTGATCCAGATACACAAAACCTTAAGAAATACTTGAATTCTGGATGAATAGTGATGTGATGATAAGCAACTTTTAAATCTAGTGTTATCCGAAAACTTAAATGAGGAAGAAGAGGTAACTGATTGTGGAGTGACAGCATTCTGAACTTGGGTATAATCACAAATTGGTTTAGGAAAGCAAGATCCAGAACTGGTCTTCAGGCATTTTTTTTCTTTGGTCTTCAGGCATTTGTTTTCTTTGGTAACATAAACATCATTGAATAAAAAAAAAAAACTTTCACAAACTGGGAAGGAGGAGTTTGCTGTGTTACTCCCCGAGGCAGCATGCATTAAAGGACAGGAATGAAATAGAGGAATCTGGTCTGGTGGATGATATATTACCCCTGCAAAGGAGGAATTTTCTTCCACTACCACTAGTAACTATGAAGAATGATCTTTGGAATCCATTTATTTGAAAATTATCTGTTGCCAAAAAGTGAGGTAGAGATTTAGATGCTCTGGAAGGGAAGAGGGATTGTTAGGGTGGTGCTGGGGTGCATGGTCTCCTTAAGTGTCATTCTGACTAATTGATATGTCCTTTGTTATTGGAAGTTCCTGACATCTTTCTGGAAACCCCTTGCCATTGCTTCTTAAACATCTGCTTACCAGTATTTTGCTGGGTCTGTTTATTTTCTTTCTTTCCCAAAGTAGACAGGGAGTTGGAGAATCCCTTGGAAATTTTGGAAAAGGAGGGATGAAAAATCTGAGAGATTCCCTGTATCAGCTTACTCCTTTCATTACAGTTTTTGATAACATCTACAGCTAAGGGAAGCAAAAACTAAATTTCTATCTAGAGGAGGATATAAAATCCTTTATTTCACATCTGGGAGGTTACGAGAAAGTAGCCAAACAAACCTCCTAAAAACAGTACCAATGGCTATAGCCCTGGAATAATTATCAACAGAGTCATACACAAACTTTAAACTATGAGTTGTGACCTGTGAAATGGAAGAAACTAAACAATTTAAAGGAGATTTTTTTTTCTCACAGGAAGAAACTGCAGACAAAACATTTCTAGGATCATAGGATCATAGGAGATTACTAGGCTATTGACCCAGGAGTCATTTCAAGCCTAGCTGTTTCATCCCGGGTCGATAGCCTAATAATCTCCTATGATCCTATGCTCTAGAAATGTTTTGTCTGCAGTTTCTTCCTCAGAAAAAAAAAAATTCCCATTTAAATGGTTTAGTTTCTTCTATTTTACATGTCACAACTCATCATGTTTTCAGAATTAAAATAAACTTTAACAAGCAAATGTCAGTAAATAAATTAATAAAAAGCCAAGACCCAAACCTAATGAACTTACTGCATATCCTTACATCAAATGGGTCTAGGGCTACCTGTTACATGAACTTAAATATGACCTGCGACTTAAATAGGACATGCTGGAGGGTCAGATTTATCTCCCAGTGACTGCCACATTTTTGGAACAGGCCACCAGTTCATATAAAACACTGCACCTCTATGACACTGTTTAAGAGGAACCTGGATGAGTGGATGGGGAACCATAAATTCTTACCGGGACAGTTCCCATAACCCTCCTGGACATGGGCAGTCATCACTAAATGCAATCTTGGGTATTGACTAGTATTACATTGGGGTGAAATGGCTAGGCTTAAAATGACCTTCGGGTTGATAGCACAGTAATCTCCTATAAATCTATGATCCTTAATATAAATAAATAAATAAATAAATAAATAAATAAGCATATAAGCCTGACAGTTTAAAATTCTGAAAATCAAACTTGCAAAAGCATACACTTTTTCCCCATTTTTTATCATTCTTATCAATTATTTTCTCATCCTTGTCAGAAAGTGTAGGATTGGAATTCACTAAATGCAATGAGCAGTAGAATTAGCTAAACCTATAACTGCTGGCTGAGTTTTGGATAAATGTATAAAAACTTAAAAGTCTGGCAATAACAGAAAAAAAAACAGCAATCTTGATTACCCACTCTGTGTATGACCTGCATAAATAATTTGATAGAAATACATATTTTACAGCAGTTATGTGACAGTTTTGTATGCTAGAAAACTGTCACAAAACTGCTCTAAAATACACATTTTATAATGAAAATTTACAAAATGTTCCTCAGGGGTGATACACCTGGAGCCCCCCCCCCCCCAAAAATGTCCTTGTACCTTTTGCACTCGGATATCGATCTTCCTGAATTTACTTTTTAAAGTGTTGGTAACCCTAGTCCCTTCATCTTTCTGTCCATTTTCAGAATCTTGAATCTCAACAGGAAAATAAGCATCAGTTTTTTTTCTTTTACCAGAAACCACCTTATAAGAAAGATCAATAGCCTGAATTAAATCCTGGGCTTGACCTAATATACTCCTCCTGTCTAGGTAAATTTGAGCAGGAATAGATACATATTTAGTTATCTGTTTCTTTTTTGAAAGGAAAAAAATGGGTCCAACACAGTAAATGTAGAAGTTTTTTTTTCCAAAGGAAGCTTATTTGCCCATCCCCAAAAAGCAATATAAACTCATTTTCTCCACAAACAGTACAAGCTGATCATTGATCCTAGAAAACATGCAGAGGAGCACTCTCTTTGGCAGCAGGAAAGCTATGAAGGGTTTGGCACTCAAACCTGTGTCTTTTAATCAGTTCAACTTGAGCTGCTTGACAGTTTGGGCACATGGAACATGCCTTGTAGCTTTGGAAGCTGGCCAGCTATAATATTCCTGACAGGATATAACTCAGATATAGCTAAGGCTACTGCAGCAGTGGACAAAATGGGGAACATCTGCAGATGCATGAGAAGTGGATAAATACTGATAGCACAGAGGAGGTAATCATAAGCTCTTACACACAGATTCCTATCTCTTACCTTATAAGCAGATCTGTAAGACACTGAAAAATTCTGGTGGCATCAATCTTATAGTTATCATGCCTATGCACATGTTTCCATATCATACTATAAAAGCAGATCCATGAGAAACTGGTAAATCCTGACAAGCTGACAATCATAGTGCCAATGCACACATTCACATTCGCTATCATAACAGTGAAGCTGGGGAAGCTAATATGTCCTAGTGGCACCACCCTTACAATCAAAGCGCCAGTGCATGAGGTCACATCTTCTACATTAGCAGCAGATGGTTTGACAACTTGATAAATCCTTTTGGCAAAATGCTGACAATTGTAGTACTTATACACACATTCCCATCTTGTACCATAACAGCAGATGCATGAGAAGTTGTTTAGTACTGATAGCATCAAAGTGATAATTATAGCCCCAATGCATGGGTTCTTGTCTCTTACCTGAGTAGCAGGATTGAGAGAAGCTCATAAATCTTGGTGGTAAACTGAAATTCATAGCATATAAGCACATGTTCCCATCTCCTCCCATAGCAGTTGGTCTGTGAGATGCTAAGAAAATCTGGAGACATAGCTAACAATCATAGCATTTACACACATTTCAATTTTCTCTAAAGCAGTGGATCCATTAGAAGTTGGTAAATCCTTGTAACATCATGTTAATAGTCACAGCATGCACAGTCAGATTCTCATCTCCTCCCACAGCAGAAAATCTTCAAAAAGGTAATACTTCGTGCAGGCATAAAGTTAATCATAGCACCTACCCACATGTTCTTCTATCCTATAGTCTATAGTTGAAGCAGATTCATGAGAAGCTGATACATTTTGGTGGCATCAAGCTAACAGTCACAGTGGCAACACACAATTCCCCATCACCTATACTAGCAGCATATATGTTAGTGGCTGCCAAATACTGATAGCGTGAAGTTAGCAATCATGTTTCTATCTGCTGTTGTGGCATCAAATCTGTGAGAAGCAGATAAATGCTTGAGGCATCAATCTAACAAACGGCAACTATGCATGGTCCATTGACTTATAGTAATATTAACAGATCCATGAGACTTTGATAAAGCCTTGAGGAATCAAACTAACAATGATAGTACCTGCACACACAATTCTCTCTCCAATCAGAACAGTAGATCATTGAAAAGATGATAAATCCTGGTAGCATCAAACCAGATATTGGAGTGCCTTTGCATATGTTCCTGTCTCCTGCCACAATAGTAGATCCATGACAGTCTCAAATTACACTGTTGGCATCAACCTAGCAGTCATAGCAATTATGCACATGTTCCTTTCTACAACAGAAGCAACAGATCCCTGAGAAGCTGATAAATCCACATGGCATCAAGCTTAAAAATTTACTTTCTCCTGCCTTAGCAGCAGATACGCGAGAACCTGATAAATCCTAATGTAATCAAGTTCACAACTGCAGAAACTACACGCTTCCATCAGATACCATAGAAGCAGATCTGTAGAAAATGACAAATTCTGGAAGTATCAAGGTATCGGTTAATTGTACCTAAACATAAATTCCTGTCTGCTAATGTAGCAACAAATTGATTAGAAGCTGATGAATTGTGGCATCAAGCTCACAAGCATGGTGGCTGCACACATGTTCCCTATCCTACCAAAGCAGCATTTCAGTGAGAAGCTAACAAGTCAAGGTGATGTCAGTCTCAGTCACAATATCTACACACAAGTTTCCATCACATTTTACAGCAGCAAATAGAAGATGATAAATCCTGATGGCTTGAAGGACACAGTCCTATTGACTATGCACACCTTCCCTTATGCTCATATCTTTCAACCTGCAGACACTGAAAATAGGTGCAAAGGGCCCTGAAAAGCATATACTTCCAGCCAAAAGTCTGGGCATCTAATTAGAATAAAATTTGAATAACCTCTAGCACATAACTCTCCTGCTTACAGTAGGAATATTTGTTTATTTTATTTATTTGTCTTTGTTTACAGGGACAGTTGTATCTTCCGGCTTTTCCTGGTTAGGGGTCGCCACAGTGGAACTCCAGTCCACTAATGATTGGCAGTAGATTTTTACATGCTGAGTTGCCAGCTCTGACGCACAACCTTCAACGTAGGTACGCCCATTCACGCATGTCTCCACACAGAAGACGCTTTAGCTGAGAATCGAACAGGACAACGTCATACTGTGAGGTGACAACATTACTGCAGCACTACTATTACAGGGACAGTCTGATTGAGTAATACTCATTTTCAGCGGAGGCCCAGAGAGAAAAGCTCCATTTGCTTACATTGCATTATATTAAATTCCAGTCAAACACAGAGCAGTTACATTTCTGTTTACATTTATACACAAACAGAAGGTACATTTATACATTCTAAGATTTTACACAGGTGGAGGTTATTAAGGCCAAAGTACACATGCAGATAAGTGAATTGTACAGACAGCAGTTATGTAAAAAAGAAATGTTTTGTCATTTCAGTAAGAGGATGAGAATGTTATGTTCAAGGAGAGTATCATAAAGTGAACACAAAGTTTTAACCTTATGATGAGCATGTACAGGACAAGGATTAGTTAAGATGTTAAGCAGTGGTTTAAAACTATTGAGTTTGTCAGAAAGTTTTATTTGCATAGGGATACAGTTCCAGAGTTTAGCAATGTATTGGAGGCACAGTGAGTCTCCTGCAACATTATTTGACTTATTTGTAAGTAATAAGAATTTGTTACTAGAGAAGAGGTCCCTTGCTGGATCGTGGGGTAGTAATACGTTTTGTAATGCAGGGAATTTTTCTGGATGATGAATGAGTTTGTGTGCTGTAGTTAGTTATGAATATGTTAAGACACTTGTGTAGTTCAAGTCAATTTAATTTATTTAAGCTATGACAATGGTGTATCCTACGAGGGAAACCAGTGGCAAATTTAGTTATTTTATTATATCAGGAGGTAAGTTTCTTTCTTTAGGTATTGTTTAAGCTTTTTAGGATAGTAATGGCATATAAGTTGGCAGTAAGAAGGTGGTGGTTAGAGTTTTTCTTGCAGTATCTTAAGGAATCCATTGATCCTATAAAGCAATCCTAATTTCTGGTGTGTAGATTTAATGGTGTGCAGTATATGGTGGTCATATTTGAGACTGTCATCTATTATAACACATAGAAGTTTACTATGAGTTACAGTTTTCAGTGACCATAATATTTGCTGACTTTATGGTAAAAGATTGCTTTTGATTTTAACAAGTTTTTGAGGTGAAAAGCATTAGCTTAGTTTTCTTGGGGTTGAGTAGGAGGTTTGATTCTCTGAGCCAGTTTCTACTGAGGAGAAAGACTTTTGGGTAATGTCTTGGAGCTTATTTATTGTTGAGGCTGTACATATTAATGTTGAGTCATCTGCATAGTGAACTACACTAGCATCAGGGAAGTGTGAAAGTCATTAATAAATATATTAAATAGCAGAGGACCCAGGATAGAGCCCTCAGGGACACCTGTAGTAACTGGTTGAAAGGATGAGTAGGTTTGTTGCCATTCAACAGCTTGTTCCAGATAGGTTACTAAAGAACCACAACAAGGATTATTGTGAAAGTCTTACTGTGGAGAGCCAAACAAGAAGTGTCTGGTGTGAGACAGTATCAAATGCCTTTGACAAGTCTAAGAACATGGTGGACACAAGAAGACCATCATTTCTATATCCGTTTATTATATTGGTAAAAATGTAGTAGAGCAGTAGTGGTGCTGTGCTGGGGTTTAAAGCCACATTATGTTTCTGAGTGCAGGTTATTTGAGGTTAAGTATTGCATCAGCTGCATTATTAAACTCTGTAGATGTGCTGTCTTTGTGCAGTGGTGTGATGTAGGATTTTTTTCACAGTGATGAAACGTATCTTTCTGCAATGGACCTATTAATTGGTATAGACACAGGGAAGGCTGTGACTCCTGCAGCCATTTTTAGGTAGTCTGATGGTAATTGGTCTACAGCAACAGCAACAGAAGTAGTTTTTGGTTTAAGGACAACTTCTTTATGAGTGAGATAGGTACTGGACTAAAACTGAAGAGCTGTGGGTAGTTTCAATTCGACAAGAGTAGAGTGCTAGTGTCTAAGATGGATAATACTGATTGTATAAAGTAGGAATTAAACTGTATGGGGATAGAGTCTGTTGTATTGTCTGTTCTTGGAGAGGGCCTGGTGGTCTTGCCAGGGTAGAGTAGTTTATTTAGCGATGACCAAAAAGTTTTGGGTTTTTTATATGTTGCTTATATGTTTGTCTTGTTGGTTGGTATAGTATGTTTGCTTATCCTGTTGGACATGGAGTTTTGCAAGGTTTCTAAGATGTTGAAATTGCTGAAGGCACTTTAAGCTCAGTTTTCATACAAGGTTTTCCAGGCTTTATCCCTTTTTATCATGATTTTTTTGTGTCCTTTGTCAGACATGGTGTGGGGTTGGACATTACTCTTTTATTGTGTATTGGTGCTAGATTATTTAAGGTCTGCACATTATTAAAGTGTTCTGCAGAAGTATCTAGCAGCATTAAGATGGCACAGTGCTGCAGTGCTACCATTGTCACCTCTCAGCAAGAGGATCTCCAGTTCAATTTGTGGGTGCGGTGCCTTCTGTGTGGAGTCTGCATGTACTCCCTGCATTCCTGTGGGTTTCTTCTGGGTACTCCAGATTCCTCCCATATTACAAAGACATGCATCTGGAGCATTCCTCCCAGGGCCTCTGCTGAAAACTGGCTTCATTCCAAGTTGGACTTGCCTAGTAAACAAATGATAAATAAATTATTCTAAGTACATTCCAGTTATATTTTTAGTGTTTCATTGAAAATATCTTTGTTGAAATTGGTTGTATTTCATATCTGATTCTAGATAATATGTTTATCTTGATTATGGTGAATTCTTACAGCATATGATGGTATGTGATCACTTATGCTGAGAGGCAGCCTACTTTTGTCAGTTTGTCTGGTTTATTTATAAGAATCCAATCTAATGTTGAATGTTTCCCTGAAGTTTTATTGATTCTAGTAGGTGTGGCTATTAATTGTCTGAAGTTGTACAAGTTTATGGATTCACTGGGGATGGAGGAATCTATGAGTTGCCAGTTTATATTTAAGTCTCCATGTATTACAGTTTCATGGCTATTTTGTTGGGATAACCAATTCAGGATGCTTTCAGCAGTGTCAACGTTATTCCCTAGTGGTATATAAATTACTATTAAACATATAGAGTTCCTATTGTTGATTTTTAAGATTGTTAATTAATAGTTCCGCATTGTTAAATTTGGTGATTTCATGTGGAAGTAAGGTAATGGTTAATGAATCTTTATAGATAATTGCGACACCACATGCATGCTTGTTTTGTCTGTCATGCCTGAGTATATTGTATCCGGGGGGAGGGGTGATCTCTTTATCCTTTATTTCTTTTTTAACCAGGTTTCAGTAGCTATGACTACATCAGGAGTGTATACAGCAAGATAAGCATGTATGTCATGGATTTTCTTGCACATACTTCTTAGGTTCATGTTTAGTAAGGTGAGTTTTGGTTCTGTTTTTTTGCTGAGATGTATTAGGTGACTGGTTTATTTTGGGGTTGGAAGTGATGGTTTTATCAACATTGGGACCTGGGCTGAGGTGAATATCTCCACTAATTTTTTGCGTTGCTATTTTATAGAAGGTAGAGTATGGCCAGGTATATTTTGGTCTTGGTTTGATATTTGATCATACATTTGGATACTTAGTTTAAAGATATTTATAGAAAATAAATCAGATATAGTTTGTAGAAATAGTGTGTTATGCAGAAATACAGGCTGGTAGAGATTGACATTCTTTGTGAGGTTTAGTTGAACTCCTAAGCAGGAGCGGCCTTAGGTCAACTGGTGCCCTAGGCAAAAGGGCTCCATGGTGCCCCCACTACATCACCCGCTGACCCCATCCTGGTTTACCTACAGAAAATAAATACTGGAAAAGTGCCCCTAGTAGAGCGGCGCCCTAGGCGGCCGCCTAGTTGGCCTATGCCTAAGGCCGGCTATCCTAAGGATTTGAAGGAGGTGGATTTGATAATTGGTGATGAAAGCTAGTAGAGAGTTAGACACCCACTCCTTTTTCTATAACCACCAACTGATTTTACTTAATATTGTTGCTAAAATGCATTTACCATTAAACATAACCATTCATTTTCATTCCATATAACCCATATCACATAAAATAACTTTTTTATCTATTCTTTTAACATATTCTTTACTTCTATATTTATAATATCCATATTTGATCAGATATGTGTTTATTTTATCTACTTCTTTCATATCTTCAAAAAATCTTCTTTACATAGTTTTCCTCATAACGTTTTATTCTTTTACATTTTAAAACACATTGCTCCATAGTCTCCTCTTCTTGACAATGCAAACTTATTCTATCACTTTTCTTCTTATATGGCATATTTCTTTTTACTGGCAATTTACCTATCATCAGTCTCGACAAAAAAATATTGACATTATACTTTCTGATTACACCATTTGTTTATTTTTATAGCTTTAATTTTTCATCTGTTAGATTTTCCCATGGTTTTACATACTAATACTAATTCTAATACTTATACTAATACTAATACTAATAACAATACTAATACTAATAACAATACTAATACTAATGCTAATGTTTTATCATTTCATTCTTATACCATGCCTTTTTATTTTTTTCTGTATCATCAATTTTATTTTCCACAAAAATATTTTTTGGTAATATTTTATTTCTTCATTTATACACTCTTTTCTCCTTTACTCATTTTTACCATACCCAAAATTTGTCATATATATATATATACACACACACACACACACACACACACACACACATAAATGTTTTGCTGCTAAGTGTGAAGAGGTTAGGAAAAATCTCATCACATTTAAATCCAAACTCTTGGTTCTTTCCCCTTGAAAGAGTGTTTTCCCCTCTCCAGGTAAGGTAGGTATGGCTAGATTATGTAGAGGGGTTTAATTATCTCAGTGTCCTGCTCATGAGTGATGGTACACAGAAGCGTGACCAGCAGACTGGTGAGGCAGTGACATTACTGCAGCCTTTGTACCCAGCTATGACAGTAGAAGCACAGGGTGAAGGTCTGAGTTTACCAGACAACTGACAAGTAAATTGCATAGCATTATTGCTGTAAGCACATATGCCTTCTTCTCAAGTACACCATGATAAATAAGGCATGCAATGTGCCAATAAGAAATAACAGTGATTTTATAATACTGATTCTTGCTCATTCAGCCTTCCAAAATGTGTAAATCCTGATAATTTAAGAACACATTTTCCTTAAAGGTAGAAACTATTTAAACTGCCAGTAGTAATACTCAAAGACACTCAGATGATTCTTTTTTAACAGCTGTCCATTGCCTGGCCAGGGTCCAGATATCTCACCATTTTGTCCTGGGAAAGGACCAATTATATACCTTTTTGTCTTCTCTTTTTATGTAGTGAGAATTTCTATTAAATTATAGTCAAAGTATTTTGACAGGTTCTTTCAGAACTTCTGCCCTGTACAAATACAAGCCTGTTTTTCATAGCCTTCAAGCTACCTTTAAAGTTAGTGACTTCATTGCCATTCAAATAATCACTTATTTTGTAGCACACCTGTGTGACTAAATGCATCAAATCCTGTGTGATGCATGGTAACACTTCCATGTTTAACCCTATCTGTCACCAAACAGCAGGGTCATTTTCTTCCAATTATTTTAGCTAGTTTTATTTTATTTCCTTCATCCATGCACAAGACATTTGAAGGTGCCTTACGCAGATCGTTGAAATATTTACTTAACCAGATAAAAAGAAATAGTTCAAGTGTACACAGCAGGTCCACATCAAAATAAAAGTCTTCCTTTTATTCACCAGTAGATTAAGTGCTTTCGTCAGCTTGTAGCTAAATACTTCATCTGAATCTACTCAAGCATACAGAAAGGTAACTTAAATAGTTACAAAACATACCACCTGACCAATTAATCAATTGTTACTTAAAAAGACATACTTTAAAACACAATGCAATTCTTCAATGAACCCCCCCCTTTTTTATATAAGAATGTTCACAGTTGAATCTAAACCAAATAAGACCTAAGCTTTAAAACACAACTTATACTACAATAATCATTTAACCATGGGCAAATGTGTGCTTGTAACTTAATTTGCCTCAGTAATTCTTTTAACTTCGGAATATCTGTTCACGGCCCACCCCGAGGGTTTTGGCATACCTGCTCTATTGCAAAAAATAAAAAATTGTGATCAGGAAACTGTTCTATATGTTTTGCCAAAGCATTAGTGTTTTTTTGTTGTCTAAGATCCAGGAATTGTTCGTATATGCGATCCCTAAAGCATCTTTGTGTTTTCCCCACATAAAATTTGGGGCACACACTACACTGAGCCACATAAACAATGCCTTTAGTGTTGCAATTACAATGAAAATTGGGTCTAATCATCTGGCAGTTAACCATTAAACTATCACCTTGCAAAATGTGTGGGCATTGTGAACAAGAGCCACATTTATAAGTGCCATGTTTCCTAAAGCTCAGTGGTAGGGAAATGTTGTTGCCAGTCTCAAGAAAATTCTTAATAGACTTACCTTTTCTAAATACAAACTTGGGTTCTGTCCCAACATGTTTCAGAATCCCATCAAAACATTTAAAAATGTTCCAATTCTTTTTCAAAATGTTTGCAGTGTCCAAATAGTCATTAGAAAAGGTGGTAACTAAAGCCTTATGAAAATTGGCCTTCTGTTCAATCCCTTCATTGCTTCCCAAGCCAAACCTTTCACTATTTTCTCTTAAAATGGGTCTGTAAAACATATTCTCCCTCTTAGTGTGTACCTCAGAAAAGATCTGTTGTACCATTAGGCTGGGGTAACCGCGTGCCATAAGCATTTTAACTAATTTTTCACTTTCTTGTTGCAAAACATTGTCCTCAGAAACCATACGGGCCAATCTAACAAATTGCCCCTTTACCAACCCTTCTTTTGATGGTACGGGTGGCAACTGATGAAGTGAAGCAAACTGTTAGAGTAGGTTGGTTTCCTGAAAATGTTGCTGGTGTATCTTTTATTAACATAGTCCTTTTTTAACTCAACATCTAAATAGTGAATGGTGTCAGAATGCCAGTTGTAAGTGAACTTAAAGAAAGCTGTTGTTTGATTACAGTACTCTATAACGTTACTGATCTCATGAACAGGCCCATTCCATGCAATGAAAATGTCATCCAAAAAGCGACAATACATTTTCCAGTGTTGCTTGTAACCTGAATCATTAAGATACCTTCTTTCCCACTCCAACATAACAAAATGTTTGAAAAAATGGGGGCACAAGAGGCCCCCATTGCCATCCCACATTTCTGCTGATAGTATTGGCCTTCAAAATACACAAAATTGCAGTTCAAAACAGTTTCCATAAGTGTAGTTAATACATAAATGTCATTGTTTGAAAACATCCCACTAGCAACAATATAGTCATGGAACGACGACATCCCAATATCATGAAGAAAAACATTAAAAATATTTAATACATCAATAGTTATAAATCTTACATCTTCCAAAAATGTCAGTTTTCCAACCTTTCTTAGGAAATCCAAGAAATCTTTACACAATTCTGAGTGCATTTTCAAACATTTTTTGATTTTTATATAAATAAATCTAGCAAGGAGGTGAATCTTAGCTTTAGAAGCATTAACAATTGGCCTTAATGGGGGATCCACAATATCCTTGTGGCTCTTGGGAAGTCCAAAAATAGAAGGTACAACAAGATAATCACACTTAAGAAAATTATATTAATCTGGAGTAATTGCACCTTGGTCAAACATATCTTTAAGCAAGTAATCTATCTGGACATATGATAAATTAACTAAATTGATAGATGCTTCATCATACATAGTATCTTCTAACAACATATCAACATATCATTCATACAGTTAACATAGTTAGTTTTTGTCATCACCACAATCCCCCCGCCCTTGTTGGGCTTCATAACCCTGATGTTCCTATCTGAACAAAGTTTTTTAAGTAAACCCCTTTCACTTTTTGTTAAATTAAAGTTAACCTCTGTAGGGAAAACAATAACTATTTTTCTAAAGTCATATTCATGAATCTTTTCAAAAATAACAAGGGGCATTTGCAGGGGGGGATTAAAGGTGCTTTTCCTGCCCACCTCACATGTATTATGCACTCCATTTGTGTCATGAAAAAACAATGCCAGATTTAACTTTCTCAGAAATATTTTGAAATCCGCAATTAAATGTTCTAAGCTAGTTTTTTACTGTGGGTACAAAATTGAGTCCTTTACTCAGCATATCAATTATGTTCAATTCTGAATGATTTATCAGTGTAATTATACAGTTTATAGTCACCTTTTCCATTTAAAATAATGTTGGGACCATTATCAGCTGTCAAGGAGTCATCTAATGTAAGCTGGAAACAGAGTCCTTCTTTTAGTTCTGTCACCTCTGCCCTCGAGGATAATAATTGGCCTTTTGCCTCCATTCCTGCCTCTGTCCATTCTGGTTCACATTGCAACTGTGAATCCTCTCCGAGCGTCTCACAGGGCCTTGGCCTAAAGGGATATCCTGGTTCCCTTGTTAGTTGCATACCATTACTGTTGCCATCGGCCCCACCTCTCTGTTCATCATAATTATAGCTCCTCCCTCGATTGGCATTCACCAGTAAGGGATAGGCACGCCCCTGACTGTACTCTAGCCTATCCCTTTCGATCTTTTCATTCTCCCGCATTTTAACCATTTGAAATCCGGTCAACTTTAACCAAAATCTGGTTAAATTTATCCCCACAATGTGAAAATAAAACATCCTTCTTGATCCGTTTCTCCAGATCAAGAATATCTTTCATTAAAACATCCATATCCTTAATGTTGTGCCTGATCATAGTTTGCATTAATTCAAAGCCCTGCTTGTTGAACAGTCCAAGAAGTTCACTATATATGGGGAAGTCCCGGGTTAAACCATTAGGAAATTTCCAGGTTCTCATCCCCTTAGGGACTAATTTTAATTTTATGCAGCCATTGAAATATTCATTCCAAATAAAGGTCTTCCTGTAGCTAATGACCTTCATTTCAAATGATTCTAACGTTTGTTCAAAAGTAATGTTATTGTTCCCTTCATAACAAACATTGTACTTAGGCACATTCATAAGCCATTCGGAGATATTTAAACTGGATGTATTCGTAGTAGTGGAAGAGGCATTACCTTGTCCATTCACTTATAGGTTCACAGGTTCATAGGTAGGTACTAGGCTATCAGCCCGAGGGCCTGTGTAAGCCTAGCCAACAAGGTTCCCTGGCTTATGCCACCCAAGAAAGTTATTTTCCTGTGCCACTGTCGAGCAGAGACACAGAAGTGATCCCCGGGGTGTATTTCCTATTTCCCATACACTCATCAAGATTTTTCTTGAGTGCTAATGAAGAACTTTGCTTGACATAGATGGGTAGCCTGTTCCAGAGTATGGGAAGTCTCTGGGACAGGAATCTATTCCCTCCAGCATGTCCTGTTTATTGTGGTGACAAGGTTTAGGTCCCTAGAGTGTGTAGCTTGAGTGGATTGGGATTTCTTTAGGTGTAGCATGTCCAACAGCTCTGGGTTTGACATAGCTTTATATGTTGGGCAGAGATCACCTCGGAGTAGGCGACATGCTATGGAGAAAAGCTGGAGTTTTTTGAGATGGTCATTGTAGGGCATCTGTCTGAGGCCAGTAATCCTCTTTGTGAGGTACTTCTTTGGCCTTTCCAGCTGCTGCAGATGTTTTGTGAGGTACATTCCAAAAGGGGTGTTGTACTCTATAATGGGTCTAATGAGTGTCGCATAGAGGAGAACAATGACCTCTTTTTTCCTGGATGAGAACCCTTTTATGATGAGGTGTGCCACGTAAAAGGACTTCCTGACTACTGTGGTGATGTGACTATCAAAGGACAGACTACTGTCCACCTGGGTCCCAAGATCTCTTATCACACATTTGGTGTTAAGTAGACTGCTGTATATGTAGTAGTTCATGGGTACAGAGTTTTTACCAAAGGAGATGACAATTATGCACTTTTTGGCATTGAGCTTGAGGCCATGGCTCTGACACCAGGCATCTGTCTCAACGAGAATCTTTTGTAGGATTTCCACATCATTTGGGGACTCAACTATGGCTCCTAGTTTGCAGTCATCTGCGAACTTCATTAGCCAGTGGCCTTCTGTGTTAACCTGTTCTTCAGAGAAGTAGATACCAAACAGGAGAGGTCCCAAGACTGACCCTGTTGTGCTCCACTTGTCACTGGTTTGAGGTCAGATATGTAGTGTGCAACTTTTACAGTGTGGGTTCTGTCGGTGAGCCACTTGGCAACCCATCTTGTGACATAGGGATTTATACCTAGTTTAGTGAGTTTAGCTATAATTCCAGAATGGGGGATGGTGTTGAAAGCCTTGGCGAGGTCAAGATAGGCTGTGTGAACCACCTTACCCTCATCTACGGCTTTGGTGACTACCTCAAAGAAGTCGATCAGGAGGCATGATCACAAACCCAAACTGAGTGAGATCCTGAGTTTGGAGGATGCCAATGTCTTTGTTTATGAGTTCCATGATGATACGTTCCATGGCCTTGCAGACCAGGCTCTTCAGGCTAATAGGGCAATAGTTCCTGGGATCGGTGGTGGCTTTCCCCTTTGTGGAGTGGGGTGGAGTGGGATAACTGTTGCTGTACACCATTCAGTGGGCACAAAGCCTGATGTGAGGCTATGATTGAACATGGTGCTTAGGTGGGGAGAGAGTTTGTTCTGAAGTTCATGTAAAATGCAGCCTGGGATGTTGTCCGGTCTCATGGATGCTGTGTTTTTGGCTTTAGAGAGTGCAGCTTTTACCTGCGTAGTTGTGATAACAGGGACTCTGCATTCTTCCTGTATAGATATGGGCCCTTTAGGGGGTGAGGAGGGGTAAAGTTAGCACTGAACCTATCTGTCAGGATGTTGGCAATATCAGTTGGTTCTGTAATTTTTGTGCCGCTGTGCTGTAACTCAGAGCAGATCTGGGTGTTGCCATTGAGATTCTTGACATAGCTATAGAATGCTCTGTGGCTGTCCTTAGAATCCGTGTTGATTTTGTTTTCGTAGCTAGCTTTGGAGGATCTTATAAGGGATCTCAGCTTCTTACTGAGGCTGACCAGGGAGCTCCTCCACTCATGGGATTTTACTCTCTTTTGCAACAATTTCTTCCTTCTGTTGTACAGTTTATTTATGGCAAGGGACCACCAGATTGTCTTCATTTTTAGAGGATAGCGTCTTGGTTCTGTTTGGGATAGCACGATCCATGCACTCATGTAAATGCTTTGTTCTTGAAAAAATCGCTGCAACACAGGTGGTGTGCCAGAATTTATATTGTTGGATCCATGATCCAGACCCTCCAGCTGGGAAATCCTGGCATTTAACTGCCCCACTTGCTGGGTCAGTTGTTGAATAAGTTGAGTCAGTAATCCCACTTCCATGGGAGCCCCACCATAATGGGCTAATGGTGGAGGCCCACTGTTTCCACTAAAACCAGGTGAGGAAACAGACTGCATAACCAGGAACCAAACACAAAACCAGATAAAAAGAAACAGTTCAAGTGTACACAGCAGGTCCACACCAAAATAAAATCCTTCCTTTTATTCACCAGTAGATTAAGCACTTTTATCAGCTTGTAGCTAAAGACTTCATCAGAATCTACTCAAGCATACAGAAAGGTAACTTAAATAGTTACAAAACACACCACCTGACCAATTAATCAATTGTTACTTAAAAAGACATACTTTAAAACACAATGCAATCCTTCAATGAACTCCCCCCTTTTACTAATACTAATAACAATATTAATACTAATGCTAATGTTTTATCATTACATTCTTATACCATACCTTTTTATTTTTTTCTATATCATCAATTTTATTTTCCATAAAAATATTTTTTGGTAATATTTTATTTCCTCATTTGTACACTTTTTTCTCTTTTACTCATTTTTACCATACCCAAAAATTAAATTGTTTTATATATATATATATATATATATATATATATATATATATATATATATATATATATATATATATATACACACACACACACACACACACACACACACACACACACACACACACACACACACACACATAAATGTTTTGCTGCTGAGTGTGAAGAGGTTAGGAAAAATCTCATCACATTTAAATCCAAACTCTTGGTTCTTTCCCGTTGAAAGAGTGCATTCCCCTCTCCAGGTAAGGTAGGTATGGCTAGATCATGTAGAGGGGTTTAATTATCTCAGTGTCCTGCTCATGAGTGATGGTACACAGAAGCGTGACCAGCAGACTGGTGAGGCAGTGACATTACTGCAGCCTTTGTACCCAGCTATGACAGTAAAAGCACAGGGTGAAGGTCTGAGTTTACCAGACAACTGACAAGTGAATTGGAGGTGTATACAGGCATAAAAAGTACTGAAGCTCAATTACTGCAGCAGAGTTTACAATTCTGCCATTATTTCAATCCTACAAGAAACTAAGGCATCAGACTATGAAGAAATTTACCAGTACTTCTGTAATAAAGTATTAAATGTAGTACGTCTACTTTTGGAAATAGAAGTGCAGTATAATATATAAACAATGGTAAAATTTTGCAGAAATGCACAATATACATACAACTAGAAGCTTAAGATAGGAGAGGAAATGAAAAAAATCACCAGTAGATAACTTTGTGAAACTATAGCTCAAAAACAGAAAAGCTCAGAAAGGTATCACCACAGAAAACACTATAAGTCTAACTCAGGATATTTATTCAAAAGTTAAATATAAGCTTTCTTCTTCCCTTTTGATGAAAACCTTATATCTCTCAGTCTTGAGCAAAATACACTGGATGAGTATAGCTCTGTACTAAATATAGCAGACTTGCTAGAGAGGGGCCTAATAAAAAAATCTAGTACTGCTGCTCTACTATTATGTTAAGAATTTCAGAAACTTTTAGCTTAATGTCCAAGTGGGGGTGAGACAGACTCAAAGGTTAAACCAGTATAAATGTAAACAAAAATGGACTGGAATGAAACTTTCAGCAGGTATGTACACACAATTATAAAAACTACTGAAATACAATTCCTGGATCAGAATCCACAATACTGCAACTACCATAGACTAAGGCATCTGCCTGCTGGGATACAACTCGAAGCAGGTATATCCAGCTAGAAAAATACAGAAGCATAAACCCTGGAATGTAATTCACAATGCAGCCACTACTGTGATCCTACCTCAGACTAAGGCATCAGTCTACTGGGATTGAACTTGAAACAGGTATACAGAGGTATACAAATTACAGTCCAGAACAAACGAAAAAAGTGTTACTAGATAGTGTGTTTGACAAAACCATGGACAAAAGTGGAGAAGTATAAAAAGTATCACCACACTGGTCAATGTAAGTGCAACTTGAAATATTTAAGCAAAATTTAAATAAAACCTTTTTGCTTCACTTTTGATAAAGAGCATGTATCTCAAACCTCTCAGAGTATTGAATAAAAGACCCTTGGAGGAAGAAACTCTGCACTATATACAGCAGACTTGTAAGAGAGGGGGCACAATTAATTAAAGCCAGTAATGGAGCACTAGTCCTGTGGTTAGAATTTCAGAAACGTTTACATTAATGTCTGAGTGGTGTGTGGCACATTCTAAAATAACAGGAGAAAACACTGTCAAGGTATTCAGAAACACTTGAATGTAAATTTAAGCAGGTATATACAGCTATAAAAAGTGCTCAGGTAAAATCCTGGAGAAGAATTCACTAGACTGCCACTACTGCAATTTTACAACTGACTAGGACATCAGGCTATGCAAGAAAATTTCCAGTAACATTGTAATACATGGCTAAAAGTGATAACTCTACTTTTGGAAACAGAAGTGCAGTATAATATGTAAACAATGCCAAAATCTTACAACAATAAACAATCTTCAGACAACTACAAGATTAAGGTCACAGAACAAACTCAAAAAGTGTAAACAGATAATTTTGTTGGGTAAACAATGGGCAAAAAACACAGACGTTCAAAAAATAGTCATCACACAAGTCTCTAGAAGTTCAACTTGAAATATTTAAGCAGAATTGAAATAATTTTTTTTCTTCCCTCGTGATGAAAAGTATGTCTCTCATACTCTCAGAGTCTTAAATAAAAAAACTTGGGTGGATGTATGTCTCTGCTAAACACAGCAGACTTGCTAAAGAGGGATTCAATCAAATCAAGCCAATATTTGAGCTCTAGCTGTATGGTTAGAATTTTGAATTTAGAATCTCAAAACCTTCAGCTTAATTTTTGAATGTGGTGTGAATCTCAAAGAACAGGGGAAAACAGGATGATGGCAATGATGAGCAATAGCAGAATTCACAATACTACCACTACTGCAATCCAACCACAGACTAATGCACCAAGCTACTGGGATGCAACTTGAATAAGAGATATACAACTATAAAAAGGTACAGAAGAACAAATACTAGAGAAGAATTCAAAACAGTGCCTTTACTGCAATCTTACGACAGACCAATTCTTCAGACTACACAGGGATTTACCAGCAACACTGTAATACTTTATGAAATGAGGTAATTTTACTTTTGGGAATATAAGTGCAGTATAATGATTAATGAATGCTAAAATCTTGCAGTAATAAACAATCTTCATACAACTACAAGACAAAGGCACAAAATAAATTAAAAAAACAAAAAGCAGAGATGTACAAAATGTAACACTACACAAGTCACTGTAAATACATCTTGAAATGTTAAAGCAGAATTTAAATAAAATAATTTCTTTCCTTTTTGATGAAAATCTTGCTTCTCACACCTCTCTGGCTCTTGAATAAGTGGCACTGGGTTGATATAGCTCTGTGCTAAATATAGCAGACTTTCTAGAGAGTGACATAATCAGTTTTAGTCTTATGCTTAGACTTTCAGAAGTGTTTAATCTTATGAGAGGGAGTGGAGCAGACTCAAAGAGCAGGGAAAATAGTATCACGGTAAAAAGAAAGTCACTGGAATGCTTTAAATAAAAGTTTTTTTTCTTCAAACATTTCAAAATCCTGAAAAAGACCCTTTGTTTATGTAGCTCTCTACAAGATAAACCAGAATTGCTGGAGAGGGATCCAATCAAATAAACCCAATAGTGGTGTTTTAGTCTTATGGTTAGAAGTTTAGAAACTTTTAGCTTAATGTCTGAATGAGGGAGTCTCAAAACAAAGTAAAAAGACTGTATGACAGTAGAAACAGAGGCAATGGAATGCAATTTGAAAGCAAATGTATACAGCTATAAAAATTACTGAAGCACAAATCTGACAGCAGCATTCACAATACTGCCCCTACTGCAATCCTACCACAGTCTAAGGCATTAGATTCCTGATATAACTCTAAGTAGGTAGATACAACTATGAAAAAGTCTGAAGCATAATTTGTGTAGCAGAATTAACAATACTGCCACTACTGCAATTCTATTACAGACTAAAGAAACAGTCTATGCAAAAAGTTAGCAATAGCATCATAATAAATAACTAAATAAGGGAATTTTACATTTTGAATTTGAAGTGGTGTAACACATAAACAGAGCTAAAATTTTAAATAATACATAGTCTTTACACAATTACAAAAACTAGGCATGAAAACTGAAAAAGAGGGCAAGCAGATAACATTTTGGTTAAACCATAGACAAAAAGAAGAGAAGTTAAAAAAGTGTATATGACACAGGTGACTATAAGAGCAATTTGAAATATTGAAACATAATTTAAATGCAAACTTTTTTCTTTTACTTTGATGAAAAACTTATGTCTCAATCTTCTCAGAGTCTTGAACAGAATATCCTAGGTAGAAGTAACTTTACAGATCATATAACACACTTGTTAGAGAGGGTTTCAAATAAAGTTAATACTGGAGATATAGTGATATGGTCAGAATTTCAGAAACCTTTAACTTAATGTTTAAATGTTGGTGGGACAGTCTCAAAGAACATCAGAAAAGTATATCAAGGTAAAAAGAAAGGCAAGGGAATGCAACTTTAAACAGGTATTTTCAGCAATAAAATGTACCGAGGCACATATCCTTCAGCAGAATTCAAAATACTACCACTACTGCAATTATACCATGCACCAAGGCACCAGATTACTGGGATGCAACATTAATCAGGTGTGTACAACCATAAAAAGTACTGAAGCAAAGTTCAAAATATTGCCACCACTGCAATCCTACCACAGACTAAGGCAACAGACTATATGGGAATTTACCAGTAATGCTGTAATAAAAGACTAAATGGGGTAATTCTACTTTTGGAGATAGAGGTCCAACATAATATTTAAACAATGCTAAACTCTTGCAGTAATAAACAATCTTCTCACAAGTACAATATAAAGGTCACAAAATAAAGTGTAAATACATAACTTTTTTGCAAAATCATTGACAAAAAATCAGAGAAGTGCAAAAAAGCATCACCACACAGATCAGTGTAAGTACAACTTTAAAGTATTAAAGCAGAATTTAAGTAGAAACATCTTCACCCCTTTTGATGAAAAGGCTTATATCTCATACCTCCAAGAGTTTTGAACAAAATACCCCAAGTGGGTTGTAGCTATGTGCTGAATACATCAGATATGCTAGAGAGAGAGAAAGAGAGAGAGAGATATCTAATTAAATAAAGCCATTTCTGGTACTCTAGTAGTATGGTTAGAATTTCAGAAACTTGTAGCTTTGTGTCTAAGTGGGGTTGGGATGGATGACAAGAATGGTTAAAACAGTATCAAAGTAAAAAGAAAGGCAATGAAATGCAAATTTTACCAGGTATATACAGCTATAAAAGGTACTGAAACAAATATCCTGTTGTAGAATTCACAGCATTGCTACTACTGTAATCCTATGACCGATTAATGCACCAGATTACTGGTTTGCAAATTTAAGCAGGTATATACAGCTATGAAACTTTCTAAAGCACAAATCTTAGGGCATAATTTATAATATTGCCACTACTGCAATCATTCCACAGACTAAGGCACAACAATATGTAGAATTTACCTGTAATAAATGACCAAATGAGATAAATATACTTTTAGAAATAAAAGTGAGGTACAATGTATAAACTATGCTTAAATCTTTCAATAATACACATTATTCACACAACTATAAGACTATGGTCCAAGAACAAAACAAGAAAGTGCAAACAGATAACTTTTTTTGGTTAAACTACAGACAAAAAGCAGAGAAATACAGAAAACTATCACCATGCAGGTCGGTATACGTGCAATTTTAAATATCTAAGCAGAGTTTAAATAAAATATTTCTTCTTCCATGTTGAGGAAACACTTGTATCTCAAACCTCTCAGACCCTTGAATATCAGACCTTGAGTGGATATAGCTCTGTTCTACATAGACAAGAATCACTATGGAAGGATCCAGTCAATTAAAATCAAAACTGGATCACTTGTCTTATTCTTAGAATTTCATAACCTTTTGCTTCACATCTGAGTGGACATGGGGCAGTCTAAAAGAACAGGGGAAGAGACAATAATATGGTGAACAGAAAAGCATTGGAATGCAAATTTAAGTAGGAATATGCAGCTATAAATAGTACTAAAGCAGAAGTCCTGGAGCAGAATTCACAATACTGCCACTGCTGCAATCATAGCACAGATGAATTCACCAGACAGCCCAGAAATGTACGAGTAATACTGTACTAAATGTATAAATGAGGTAATTGTACTTCTGGAAATAGAAGTTCAGTATAATGTATAAACAACATTATATTCTTGCAGCAATACACAGTATTCGCACAGCTACAAGATTAAGGTCCCAGAACAAACTTAAAAAGTGGAAATATATAGCTTTTTTGCATAAGCCATGGAAAAAATCAGAGATGTACAAAATTATATGACCACACAGGTCAATATAAGTGCAACTTTAAATATTAAGGAGACTTAATAAAAGGTTTGTTTTCCTTTTTGATGAATAGTGTTTACTTCGTATTTTCAGAATCTTGCTCTGTGCTAATTACAGCAGACTTGGTAGAACAGGATCCAATTAATTAAAACTAATACCACAGCTCTCATCCAATGGTTAGAATTTCAGAAATGTTTAGCTTATTGTCTTAGCGGGCATAGGGCAGTCTCAAAGAACATGGCAAAAAGTAGTATCAGGTAAACAGAAACGCACTGGAGCACAGCCTTAAGTAGCAATATATATACAGCTATAAAGAGTATTAATGCATACATCCTGGAGCAGAATTCACAATATTGCCAGTGCTGTAATCCTACAACAGACCAAGGCACCAGTCTGTGCAAAAAAAAAAAATAAATCCTAGTAATACTATTATAAGTCGCTAAATAAGTAATTCTACTTTTGGAAATAGAAGAGCAGGATGCTGTATAAACAATGTTAAAATCTTGAGGCAATACATAACTACAAGACTAATGTCCCAAAAGAAAATAAAGAAGTGCAAACAGATAATATTTTGTGATAATTTATGGACAAAAAGCAGAGAAGAACAAAACATATCACCACCCAGGTCAGTCTAAGTGCAACTTGAATTATTTAAGGAGAATTAAAAAAAAGATTTTTTCTTCCCTTTTGATAAAAAAATGGAAGCTCACATTGAGTCCTGAAAAAAATACATTGGGTGGATGTAGCTCTGCTCTAAATATAGTGGATTGGCAGAAAGAGATCCAGTTAATAAAGCTAATATGCAACAATTAGAATTTTAGAAATGTTTAGCTTAATGTCTAAGTGGGAGTGGGGAAGTCTCAAATAACAAGGGGGTAACAGTATCAAGATGAACAGAAAGGTACTAGAATGGAACTTTAAGCAGGTGTATATAGCTATAAAAAGTACTGAAGCAAAAATCCTGGAGCAGATTTCACTATACTTCCACCATACCAATCCTATCTCACACTAAAGCACCCAACTACTGGTATGCGACTTTAAGCATGTGTATACAACTATAAAGCTACTTAGGCACAAATCCTGGAGCAGAATTCACAACTGCCACTACTGCAGTCCTACCATATGTTAACACATCAAACTATGCAGAACTTTACCAGCAATGCTGTAATAAATGACTAAATGTGGTAATTCTACTTTTGGAAATAGAAGTGCAATATAATGACATAAACAATGCTAACATTTTGCAATAATACATAGTCATCACACAACTACAAAACTAAGTTCTCAAAACAAACAAAAACACGTAAACAGATAATGTTTTTGGTTGAGCATGGACAAAAAGCAGAGAACTACAAAAAAGTATCACTACATAGGTAACTAAAGGTGCAACTCAAAATATTTAAGCAGAATT
Organism: Protopterus annectens; assembly: GCF_019279795.1. Taxonomy (NCBI): domain Eukaryota; kingdom Metazoa; phylum Chordata; order Ceratodontiformes; family Protopteridae; genus Protopterus; species Protopterus annectens. The sequence goes on from NC_056739.1 coordinate 1,509,463,752, forward strand.
TAAATTACTTTTTCCCTTTGATGAAAAGCTTATATTTCGCAACTCTCAGAGCTTTGAACAAAAGACCATGGGTGGATGTGGCTATTTTCTCAATATAGCAGAGTTGTTAGAGATGGATCCAATCAATTTAAGCTAAAACTGGCACTCAAGTGCTGTAGTTGGAATTTCAGAAATTTTTAGCTTAATTTCTGAGTGGGTGTGGGACAGTCTCAGATTTTGGGAAAACAGTACCAAGGTAAACAGAAAGGTACTGTAATGCAACTTTAAACAGGTATACACTGTTATATAAAGTGCTATATCTCAAATCCTAGAGCAAAATTCACATTACTGACACTGCTTTAATCTTGCCATGAACTAAGGCACAAGACTAATTGGATTTAACTTTAAGAAGGAATACACAGGTATAAAAAGTACTGAACCACAAATCCAGGTACAGAATTCACAATAAAGTTACTGCTGCAATCATACCACAAGCTAAGGGAGCAGACAATGCCGAAATGTACCTGTAATGCTGTAATAAATGACTAAATGAAGTAGTTGTACTTTTGGAAATAGATATACACTATATGTATAAACAATGTAAAAATCTTTCAGTAACACACGATCTTCACACAGCTACAACAATAACTTCTCAGTACAAACTAAAAAAGTACAAAAAATAATGTTGTTGGACCCATGTTGCAAAAGCAGAGAGCACTATAAGTGCAACTTAAAATATTTAGTCAGAATATAAATAGAAGCGTTTTTTTCCCTTTTGATGAAATGACTGTATTTCACACGTCCCAGAGTCTTGAACAAAAGACCCTAGGTAGATGTTGCTCTGTGTTAAATATAGCAGACTTACTAGAGAGGAATCTAATCAAATAAAGCCAATAGTGGAGCTCTAGTGTTATATTTACAATTCTAGAACATTTTAGATTAATGTCTGAGTGGGTATGTGGCAAACTGAATGAACTGGAGAAAAACATTGTCAAGGTAAACAGAAAGGCACTAGAATGCAAATTTAAGAAGGTATGTGCAGTTGCAGAAAGTAATGAAGTAGAAATCCTGGACCAGATTTTATAATATTGCCACTACTGCAATCTTACGACAGATTAATGCACCAGACTACTGGGATGAAACTTTAAGCAGATCTATTTAGCTATAAAATATACTGAAGCACAAATCCTGGTGCATAATTCACAATACTGCCACTGCTGCAATATTAGCACAGATGAATTCACCAGATAGTCAAGAAATTTACCAGTAACACTGTACTAAATGTATAAATGTATAAATGAGGTAGTTGTACTTCTGGAAATAGACGTTCAGTATAATGTATAAACAACGTTAAAATCTTGCAGCAATATTCACACAACTACAAGATTAAGGTCCAAGAACAAACTTATAAAAGTGGAAATAGAAAGCTTTTTTTGGCAATGCCATGGAAAAAAATCAGATAAGTACAAAAATGTATGACAACACAGGTCAATATAAGTGCAACTTTAAATATTAAGGAGCCTTAATAAAAGGTTTGTTTTCCTTTGTGATGAATACTGCTTACTTCATTTTCTTTGTGACTTGCTTATTCATTCTCTCTTCCCAATCCCATCTAACCTCCTCTGATTGATTCTTATATGCTCAACAAATTATCCTTTTAAACAGCAGCTTCTGTTCTAAATTCTACTAAAACCTGTACCAGTGCTGGTCTTTCACTTAGGGTCCCCTTGTACCTTTCTTCTTGCCTATACTCTAATAGCAATCCTTGCTATGGAAGGTAGACTCTAGCTTGCTGTCCAAATGTATTCTTGGCCTCTTTCCATTCTGTTTTCCCTTTCTAATTATTTACTCCCAATACCTTCATTCCTTTGCCAATTTTCTCCTGTAAATTCCTACCCATTCTTACCTATTATCTGTATCCCTACTTGCAGTTATCCCTATCAGCAGAACCTCCTTTCTCCATTCCCATGTCAACTTAGTTCTTAGAATATGTTCTGCTACTTTTTGAATATAATATTCTTTATGGCCTTTGTTATTCTCATTAAGGATCTGCATCTAAAATCCCAGTCTATACTTATTTCTTGAGTGATCCCCCCCCCCCCCCGATTTATCATCAACCCTTTCCACTTTGCATTATAGCTTTTTATTTATGGTATTTATAGGATCTTTAACTGCTCAGCTCTGAAATTTCACATCAAATCAGATAATCAGAAGCCACCTTAGTCTATTAGAAGGCTCAGCTTATCCCAATTGACTCTTGACATCTTCCCATCACAGATAAAACCCATCACACTTTATTAATTGGTATCCATAACTTCTGCTTTGGTTGAAGAAATATACCTGACCTGTGTATAAAACTAAAGGGACTAAAAACATTTTCAGTGCTTCTATCTGGTTAGCCATATACATAAAACAGGATTTAATTTCTCAGTTTTTGTATTATATTTTGTTTAGTCTCTTTTCACATATCCTTAGCTACAATACAGACTCCATTTTAATCCATACTTATATGTACTTCATTTTATCATGTCCCTGTAAATATGGGTAATGCTGAACGAATTCATGTGAGAGTATTTTGTTTATTACAACTATTGCCTTAGTGTTATCTTTATTAATTTTGTATCCTGAAAAGACTTGAAACTTTCTCAGAATGCTCCACAAAACTATAATGTAATTCTGATTTCAACATGGATGGATGTAGCTTTGTACTGAGTATAGCAGACCTTGCTATAGAGGGATCCAATCAAGTAAAGCCAGTACTGGACCTTTTGTCCTATGGCTCAAACTTCATAAACTTTTATCTTAATGTCTGATTGAGGGGTGGGGAAGACACGAAGAACAGGTGAAAAACAGTACCAAGATAAACAGAAAGCCACTGGAAACAATCTAGTCAGGTCTATAAAGCTTTAAAAAGTACTGAAGCACAAATTCTGGAGAAGAATTAATAATATTGTTGCTACTGTAATTCTTCCATAGACTAAAGCACTAGACTATGCAGAAATTTACCAGTAATGTTGTAATAAATGATTAAATGAGGTAATTATTTGTTTGGAAATAGAAGTGCAGTATAATATATAAACAATTTTAAATCTTGCAGTAATACCCAATCTTCACATAACTACAAGAATAATGTCCTAGAACAAACCAAAAAAAGTCAACAAGTAAAAGTCACCACCACTAGCAAACTCTCGAACCTGAACTGTAATGAAAAGATTTCAAGCATGTAACAATAAAATTTTTTGTTCAGGTTCAAGTTAGGGAAGACAGCCTCTCCAAACAAATAATATCACTTGTATAAGTGCCGTCTATTCAGAAGTAATAGCTGTAATCAGTCCAAATATCACTGGAAACAAATGTCTATTCAGACCCCAAGGAAAAGGTATTCAGAAATTTCTTCAGTAATCCACTTGTAAAGCTTATTACTTAACAGAAACTTTATTGAAATAAAGTGAAGAAAGGTAAGCGTTTTCGCTGTATAGCTTTTTCAGACCATCATCTCTATATACATAATGGCGACTATATATACTCACATCTAATTCAAATCAGTTAATAATTGATGCAATTAAGCACTCAATTTAGATTTTTAAAGGAATACATGTATATAAATTAAAATACATATATTATATGTCTTTATGTTTGATTATATAGTAATTTGTATGAGTATATAAAAAATACATACTATATATACACATGGTAAAAACATAAAAACATGTAAAAAGAATATATAAAAGATGTATAAATAATAAATAGGTGTGCTTTCTCTTAATACATCTTTATAAAAATCATCATTTAATATGTGTACATAAATGAACAGTAAAAACATAATAAAATGCACTTATTGTTGAAAAGTATTTTTATTTTTATTTTTTTTATTTATTTATCATTTGTTGACCGGAAAAGTCCGACTAGGTTCCTCAGAGCCTGTTTTCAGCGGAGGCCTGGGGAGAAATGCTCCAGTATTTAACTAAAAACTTATTTTTAAAAATTATACTGCATAAAATAGGGGGCTCTTGTTTAAAATATGATGAATATATGTTATGTTGGATATTTAATATCTAATATTTAATATTCCTCCCTTTCAAAGCTGGCTTCAATGGTATTTTTTCATTTAAACCAGGTGGAATATGTGCTTGCATCTTAATAATCCAATCAGTCTCAATTTGTTCTGTTTTATTTCTTACATCCCCTCCTCTGATATTAGGTACATTGATTTGTATGACCATAAACTTGAACTGATGTGATAAACCTTTCTGTAATACATGTTTAGAAAGTGCATTAACTTCAGATTTAATTCTGATTTGATCTATATGTTCCCTGATCCTGTTTTTTTTAATTTCTATCAGTTTTTCCAATATAAAATGCAGTGCATGCTGTACACACTGCTAGATACACTATATGTTCTGTGTCACAATTTGCCCTGATGTTAAAGGTAAAGATCTTAGAAGTATTAGGATGCACAAACATGCTTGTATTATATATACAAGGACAGAAAGTACACTTATTACACGGTTCAGTTCCATATAGGTTATGATTTATATCATTTCTTGTGTTGTTTGGGAAGCATAACAATCTATGCAAATTTTTCTTATTTTTATATAAAAATTGCGGTTGCTCACCTACTAATTTCCTAATCTCAGGGTTTACAGTTAATATGTCCCAATGTCTGTGAATAGCATCCTGGATTAGTTTTATATCTTGAGTATAAAATAAAGCTATTTTCTGTTCTTTTTTATTACTAATTTCTTCTATTTCTTTCTCCTTGTATACACTTTTACCCTTTGCAGAGAATATGGGACATGCCTTGTTTTCCCTGATAAGTTGTGTATCTAGGAACCCTTTATTTATTTCCGTTGGTCTATATTTCTGAGTTATTAATCTGTTATTTAATTCTTTCAGTTCTATTTCATAATTACTTTGTAAGGGATTTAATCTGGACACTCTTATTGCTTGACCTTTAATAATATTAGAAGAAATATGATATGGATGCATGCTATCCCTGTGTAGTAGGGTATTCTTGTGGCATGATTTTCTATGTACTCCTGTGTTCAATTTCCCGTTGTTTGATCAACAACTATATTTACAGAAGGATGGCATGGCTATGGGCACTTCCTGTGCCAATAGCTATGCCAACCTAGTAATGGCAACATGGGAGGAGGAAAAGTTATTTCAACTAGACTCATATCAGAAATTCATTTGTTTTTACAGACGTTTTGTCGATGATTTATTTTTCTTGTGGAGTGGTAGTATGGATGAGTTGCAACAATTTTTTATAGAAATTAATTCCTTAACATCATATCTAAAATTTACGATCACCAACTCCAGGGATGACATAGCTTTCTTAGATGTTTCTATTCACCGCCTGGACAACGGGAAATTGAACACAGGAGTACATAGAAAATCATGCCACAAGAATACGTTACTACACAGGGATAGCATGCATCCATATCATATTTTTTCTAATATTATTAAAGGACAAGCAATAAGAGTATCCAGATTAAATCCCTTACAAAGTAATTATGAAATAGAACTGAAAGAATTAAATAACAGATTAATAACTCGGAAATATAGACCAACGGAAATAAATAAAGGGTTCCTAGATACACAACATATCAGGGAAAACAAGGCATGTCCCATGTTCTCTGCAAAGGGTAAAAGTGTATACAAGGAGAAAGAAATGGAAGAAATTAGTAATAAAAAAGAACAGAAAATAGCTTTATTTTATACTCAAGATATAAAACTAATCCAGGACGCTATTCACAGACATTGGGACATATTAACTGTAAACCCTGAGATTAGGAAATTAGTAGGTGAGCAACCACAATTTTTATATAAAAATAAGAAAAATTTGCATAGATTGTTATGCTTCCCAAACAACACAAGAAATTATATAAATCATAACCTATATGGAACTGAACCGTGTAATAAGTGTACTTTCTGTCCTTATATATATAATACAAGCATGTTTGTGCATCCTAATACTTCTAAGATCTTTACCTTTAACATCAGGGCAAATTGTGACACAGAACATATAGTGTATCTAGCAGTGTGCACAGCATGCACTGCATTTTATATTGGAAAAACTGATAGAAAATTAAAAAAACAGGATCAGGGAACATATATATCAAATCAGAATTAAATCTGAAGTTAATGCACTTTCTAAACATGTATTACAGAAAGGTTTATCACATCAGTTCAAGTTTATGGTCATACAAATCAATGTACCTAATATCAGAGGAGGGGATGTAAGGAATAAAACAGAACAAATTGAGACTGATTGGATTATTAAGATGCAAGCACATATTCCACCTGGTTTAAATGAAAAAATACCATTGAAGCCAGCTTTGAAAGGGAGGAATATTAAATATTAGATATTAAATATCCAACATAACATATATTCATCATTTTTTAAACAAGAGCCCCCTATTTTATGCAGTATAATTTTTAAAAAGAAGTTTTTAGTTAAATACTTTTCAACAATAAGTGCATTTTATTATGTTTTCACTGTTAATTTATGTACACATATTAAATGATGATTTTTATAAAGATGTATTAAGAGAAAGCACACCTATTTATTATTTATACATCTTTTATATATTCTTTTTACATGTTTTTATGTTTTTACCATGTATATATATAGTATGTATTTTTTATATACTCATACAAATTACTATATAATCAAACATGAAGACATATAATATATGTATTTTAATTTATATACATGTATTTCTTTAAAAATCTAAATTGAGTGCTTAATTGCATCAATTATTAACTGATTTGAATTAGATGTGAGTATATATAGTGGCCATTATGTATATAGAGATGATGGTTTGAAAAAGCTATACAGCGAAAGCGCTTACCTTTCTTCACTTTATTTCAATAAAGTTTCTGTTAAATAATAAGCTTTACAAGTGGATTACTGAAGAAATTTCTGAATACCTTTTCCATGGGGTCTGAATAGACATTTGTTTCCAGTGATATTTGGACTGATTACAGCTATTGGGTCTGAATAGACGGCACTTATACAAGTGATATTATTTGTTTGCTGAACCTGAACAAAAATTTTTATTGTTACATGCTTGAAAACTAAAAAAAGTACAAACAGCTAAGTTTCTTTTAGGTATACCATGGAAAGAAAGTTGATAGAAGTACAAAAACAAAAGAATAACCACACAAATCACTATAATTGCAACTTAAATATTTAAGCAGAATTTAAATAAAGAACTGTTCTCTTCCTTTTTGAAAAAAAGATTGTATATCACAATCTGATAGTATTGAACAAAAACCCATGATGGATGTAGCTCTGAGCTAATTATAGCAGACATACTAGAGTGGTGTTTATTACAATAACATTAGTACTGCAGCTGTAGTCCTGTGGTTAGAATTTTAGAAACGTTTTTTTTATTAAGGTCTGAGTGGGGGACAGGACAGACTCAAAGAGCAGGGGAAAACTAGTATCAAGGTGAAAAAGAAAGGCACTAGAACGCAACTATAAGGAGGAATATACAGCTCTAGATAGTAATGAAGCACAAAATCCTGACGCAGAATTCCACATCACCACTACTGCAATCCTGCAACAGGTTAAGGCACTGGTTAATCCCGACCACTGGGATGCACCTCCAAGCATGGCTATGCAGATATAAAAAGTACTGAAGCACAAATTCTCATGCAGAATACTGCCACTACTACTATCATGTGCAAATTTACTAATAATGCTGCAATAAATAACTAAATGAGGTTATTCTACTTTTAGAAATAGATGTCTATTATGATGTAAAAACAATACTAAAATCTTAGAGTAATACACAGTCATCTCAGGACTACAAGACTAAGTCCAAGAAAAAACTAAGAAAAAGTGCACATAGATAACATTTTGAATAAATCAAGGACAAAAAGCAGATAAGTACAAAAAAGTATTACTACAGAGGTCAGTAAAAGTGCACTTTAAATATAGAATTTAAATAAAATCTGTTTTTCTTCCCTTTTGATGAAAAGCTTGTGTCACAAACCTCTCAGAGTCATGACTGAAAGACATTGGCAAGATACAGCTTTGTGTTAAATATAGAAGATTTGCCAGAGAGGGATCCAAAAAAAATAAGATAATATTGGAGCTGTAGTCCTATAGATAGAACTTTAGAAATGTTTAGCTTAATGTCTTAGTGGGTATAGGGCAGTCTGAAAGATGAGGGGAAAAATAATATGAGGTAAAAAGAAAGCCATTGGAATGCTACCTTAAGGAATAGGAATATACATTTATAAAATGAACTGTAGCACAAATCCTGGAGCAGAATTCACAATGCTGCTATTACTGCAATCCTACTACAGGCCACGATACCAGACTATTGTGATGCAACTTTAAGCAGGTAAATACATCTTTGAGAAGTACTGATGCACAAATCCTGGAGCAGAATTCACAATACTGTAACTACTGCAGACCTACCTCAAAAATACCTGTCAGGCTGTTCTTAGTGATTCTAGTGCTGGATTCTAGACAGCAGGATGGGGCCCCACTTTTTATTTATGTTTTACCCTTGGAGAACAGGACAAAAGTCAACAGTTTTACAGCTACATTGTATGACCCTTCAGTAATGCAAAACAATATGCATCATGTCTTTCATTTTTAAGTACTCACCATAAGACTGATGAAAGCATTTTTCTATTACTAGATATTAGTAAATATTAAGTCCAGTGAATTTCAAACAGCTATATCCTCACTGAATGAATTCTACCAAAATGTTTATAATACAGCAGCGGGTGACTCGTAAGCTCAATTAGAGCTTGAATACTTGTGTTAAGTGGTTGCTGATGTGCATTTAAGTAGCATTGTTTATACAGCCTGAGCAAGTCAGATTAGTACTTACATATTTTGGTGTACCGTTGTTGATATACTAATGAAAAATAACTACAGTCCCATAACCCTATCCAAATGTATTTCTTTGTGGGTTTCATGCTGGATGATGAATGTCTAAATGGGGTCAATCACTCCCCATTACCTGGTCAAAGCTCCTCAAATACTTATAGATCACTTTACTAAAGTGTTTGTGAAATTTGAAACATTTGTTATTTTGATCATCAAGATGCAAACTAAAACATAAAAAAAAATAAAACATACAATGTTAATTACATAAATGCAGTGCTTTTTTTCCCATAAAGTTTAAGACTAAGGACAGCAAAATGTTTATATCTAAGAAAACATAAAGGGGATAAAGCAACATTTTGTGTTCCAAAAATGTCTTCTGTGGGTGATCCCATTATGCTGCCATCAATGAACTATAAAAAATGCTTTAATGACCAGGTTATTTTCGTCCGAATCCATAACCACCGAACACACTTAAACGAAAGTGCTTTTATCATAAAAGCGCTTTCGTTAAAGCGTGTTACTAAAAAAAAAAAAAACACTACATCACTACATTAATGTTTTAGCATGGGGGACTTCACCCCCCCTGCACCCTCCATGTGGGGGGCTGTGCCCCCCACACCCCCTACTTTAATATTCTCCCTCCGAGACCACACTACAGTGGGGAAAAGGGAATTTTCCCTTATCTGCACTGTAGTACGGCCTCTGCAACAGGCATACTTATGCGAAAGTGCTTCTTCGGTGAAAAGCACTTTCACGTAAGTATGCCCGGCTGTTTGGGTTTCGGACTTTTGATCATTCGATATATATATATATATATATATATATATATATATATATATATATATACATACATAAATTGCTCTACCTGTTTACATGCTTAAGGTAATACAAAAAACAACAATATGATAAACAATATCATAAAATGTATAGAAATTGCTCCTGCATGCTGAAGTGGTTAGACTAATATTTCACTGTGGTGGCATGGGTTTTTAAACTTTTAATATAATTTTGTTTATTTATTTCTTGAGTATACCAAATAATATACTTATCATGGATAATTATATTAAAGCACTTAATAAACACATGAGAAGTACTTTTTGAGTATCAGAAGGAATCTATATGAAACACGTCAGTCCAAGGCTGAATCTTAAGAATTCTAAAACTGTTTAGATGAAAGTGATTAAAACTGTTTAGATGAAAGTGATTAAAACTGTGTTTGCCTTCTTCTGCTGCCTTGGACTGACATGTTCTCAATTTGATTTCTGTTTAGCACATGTTTGAGTTTGGTTTGCTTTTAGGTAACTTCAGAAGAAATCAAATGTTATGTAGAACAGAGCACAGTGCTGAAATAAGGGTCAACAGTCATGAATCAAATGTATTCAAATGCATCAGATAAACATATTGCATTATAGTAAATACCTACCTTCCCCTGACGGCGTCTTGATTTTATCTTGCAATGAACATCTCTTACTCTTTTACTAGTTAGAGTTAGACTGTGGGACTGTCCACTCTAATTCTATAGAAAGTTAACATAAAATGTTTTTAATACATGTATTGCAGAACTGTAGATAGGTTATTTCATGCTCTGTGCAGTTCCCTGAATGTGCAGTTCCCTGAAGAGGTACTATTAAACTGAAAGCTGGGGATAAAAAAAAAAAGTTTTTCTCAATGGAAGACTTAATAAAGTATTTTAGTCTGAAACTGTAGCAATTCTCTTGCTACAAATGTAACAGATGTAAGAAGTGGTTTGCTACAGTTAAATTGCCACAGAAGAAGCATTTCAATGCTATAGCCATGACTGCAGATGCATGTATCAGTGAATGCTGGTACTGCAGTTCTACACCACTGGCACCCTCAGACAGTACCCAAAACAACTTCTGCCTTCCTTTTGGCTTGGCCTGTTTAAACATGTGCTGTGTAATGTAGAACAGAGTGCAGTTTCAGTACTGGACTCATTTCTAAGGGGCACTAGTTTATGTCCTTTCAGCTGCCAGAATGTATTTTAGAACAATAGGAGCTTTGTTGAGAGATTATCACCATAGTCCACCATTCTTGTCAGAGGATTTACACTATGGCAGAAGCAGGGTGTTCCTAATTGGGATGGAGAACATGCTTTTACACTGAATTCTGGGCTGCAGATTGCCTTTTAAACATCTTAGTATCAGTCGGCTTTAATAGCAAATCCTCAGTTATTGTTATCTAAATCTGTACATTACCAACATTTATATAGCCATCGATCCCCATCCTAGCACTCGCTATTAACATAGCGTTAAATCTTATAGAAGATTGTAGAAAATAAATTCCAAAGCTTCATGAAAAAAATACCCCTTCTTGTCACCAGTAACAGAAGGAGTGATTGTTGAACCACATGCTATACATATAGTGTTGCCAAGTTAATTCTGTTGGTCTCAGAGAAATGTCATTAAGATGCAGTACAGAGTAACTTTACAGAGTAATACTCTCAGCTTTTATCAAGAATAAATCCACATACTATGTGGCAAAAGGTGGATTCTCTTAGTACAAAAATGGCATAAGTAAATGAGGAATTAGGTCAGAAAAATATTAATAGGGTCATAGGTTAAGTACTAGGCTAGCTGCTCTTGAGGGACACTTTAAACCTAGCCAGCTTCCCTTTTTGTGCTCAAATTAACCTATCCCATTTGCTTAGAAACTGGCCTTACATTTGATGGTCAATAATTATATATTACCCCTAATGAGAATAACTGGGAACATAAAACTGATAATTTGAAGGGACACATGCATGGAATAAAGCATTTAGAAGCTGCCTATCTCCATTAGTAGTACACTGGATAGTCCGAGGATACATTTTCTGTTTCCCATCCATAGATCCCAGTTGTGCTTGAATATGAACAGGGATAAAATTTGTTTTATGTGGATGGGGAGTGTTCCAGAGCATTGTTATCTTCTGCAAGATACCCAACCCTCCAAACCATTCTGTTGATGTTGCAGAAGAGGATTAGATCTCCAGACTATGTACTTCTGATGTCATTTGACTTGCCAATGTGCAATAAGTCCATTAGTATTGGGTCAGAAGGTGATTTATATGCTAGACCCAGGTCACCTCTTACCAGTCTGTAAGATACCAAGTACAGTGACAGAGCTTTGAACTGGCCCATGTAAGATATGTTATTTAGGTCTTGTGTCCTTTTAGCAAGGTATCTCTGAAGGTGTTCCAGTCATTGCATTTGTCTGGACAGACACATGCCTAAGGGGGCATTAAATTCAATGATTGTCCTAATGAGAGCTGAGTAAATGGAGACAATGACATAGCATTAATCAGTAACACCTTCATGTTGTTATTATGTTTCTCTTAACCTCCTGACAATCTTATAAAAGCTGAGTCTGATATGTCTGTTTTTTTTTCTTTCTTTTACTATTAACACCAATATTGTGTAGTAAACTTTTCAAGAACAATTGTTTCTTCTAACAAATCATGCTTGCATTACTACTCTATGAATATTACATTAATACACATCTTTCTCTCTTTCTCTCACTCTCTTTCTGTGTGTGTGTGTGTGTGTGTGTGTGTGTGTGTGTGTGTGTGTGTGTGTCTGTATACATATGCACAGCTCTGTGTATAGTATGTTGATGACAATGCCAAGGTGCCAAGGGATACATGAAAACACAGTTGCTGTTCTTGCTGGAAGTTTTACATTTCCTTGTGAGATTTATAACTTAGACTCAGCAAGCATGAAAGAACAGTTTGATGAGAAGCATGAAACTTTGCATTTTAGTAAATACTATTGCAAAGGAAGAGTAACTCAATATTTTAATGTCTTCTGTAATTCGTCCTGCTGCCGCTCATATAAAGGAAAGGCAACTTAGATCTTCGGCATTTACAATTTTTTGTCTTATATAGATATATATATATATATATATATATATATATATATATATATATATATATATATATATATATATATATATATATATATATATATATATATATATATATATATATATATATATATATATATATATATATATATGTGTGTGTGTGTGTGTGTGTGTATATATATATATATATATATATATATATATATATATATATATATATATGTATATCTTTATTTATTTATCTTTTGCTACTTCGTGTGCACACTTCTCTTTATTCATCTTGCTCCCCTTCTTTTACCCTTCGACTTTCTCTAGTCTGTCTTCTTTGTTTTTCCTCTTCCTCCAGATAGCTGTTAAGACACCTTCCCCAACCCTAAAAATCTGAAAGAAACTTAATTCCAACTTACCTATTGAGTAGTGTGTAGGAAAATGTCCTTCCTTGTATAGGGCAAATCAGCACATAAATTTTCCCAGAATATCATGTTTTAATATATATATACCATGATATATTTGATGGAGTGGCAAACTATTCTGTCATTTTGTTTATAAACATAAGTAAAATCAACTAGTTGTTGCTTAGTTGAGTCCAACTCTCCTGTGTATTTTCAATCTGCTGCCTTCTGCCAAAACCCATTTCCAGCTCATTAACTCAGTAGAATTTTTCAGCACTGCTGTCACAAACACATCTTCTGTGACATCAACACTCCCCAACATCTGTCTTACTGTGGCCCCGCCTACAGCTTATGAGTGACATCCAGTTGTGAGCTGCCTGTGACAGAAGCTATTGAGGTGCTACACTCTCTACCCATACAAGCACATATGTTAACACTCTCTTATTTTAAACCCTTGTTTTCATGCCCAAAAGTTGCACTACACTAAAACAGACCTCTTCAATTTCTGCATGCAATGTTAAAAATCAGAGAGAGAGAGAGAGAAAGAATGAAAGAAAACTGCAGAGATCAGTATAAAAGGCTGAAATTGAAAGTAATCAGGAGTCAGCAGTGTGACTTCTAAAGAAAGGCATTCAAAAAGCAAGATGTGATAGGTTAACATACTAAATTACTATGTGTCATTCCCCTGCTATTCTTCCCATTTCTGTGTGTGACACATAATCTCTTCCCACAGGAACCTGGTTGTCAACTAGCTGTTCCTAAGAAGCATGACCACTTCACAGAATCCTTGAGTAATGGACATACCTTTATTAGAACACTTCTTCAAACTTTACTTTGACAACCTGCTCCCAAGGATATCAAATTCAAAAACTAAACTTGAGCACCCACAGTGAACCTATTTTTTTTGCTTCTCCTGCATTCTCCCATTCCAAACCATACTGGAAACTATCAACAGAAAAGACAAATCAATATAGACAAAAAAGGTTGATATGAGTAGAAATCAGAATATATATGTTCACCAGCACCATTTTTTTTCAATCTGCTAGGTCATACAGCCTACCATGTCAATGACTCTTAACTTTATCTATCTTGTTTTCTACCTCACTCTACTAGGAGAAAGATTTCGCTTTTCAAAGCATATTGGCTCCCAATAACAACTGATACCTGAGTAATGGAAACAATGTCAACAGGTGAAAGTAAAATAATTTGGCTTTCCAACAAATTTGGTGCAGTTCCAAAAAATTCAAGGCAGTGGTTACACATTTCTCTTCCTTATATTCAGCCATTAGGAAAACATGCAGTTCAATATGTATACACGTGTAAAAGACACAGAAAACTGATTGTGCAACAGAATTTTCTCATTCCAAAACTGGTAACAGCAGAGAAATATTCTAGACTTGTCAGTTCAACTCAGCTTACAAAAATCATAGAAACTCAGGATGTTAATTCTGTAAGTTAACTTTGGCGCCTATGTTGATGCAGGATGAGCCGTTACTCAAAATGGATATACAGAGAGATTGTCTACATATTCCTGTTCATAGGTAGCATCTAATTAAGTATATATTGAGATTAGCAATTTCAGTCTGCATCTTTGTTATTTGGTCCTTCTCAGGTCCTTGTGGGCTTCAACAATTGTCTAACTGCAGGATTTGTTCATCTAGAGAAAATATAATTTACATTTATCTTTATACTGCTGACTGTTTGCTTCAGGCAAGGACTCTTACAGCCCTCCATGGCAATCTCTCCTTGACCACACAGTTATTCAAAAAAATTGGCATATAATCCCCAAAGTGAATAAATCAGCTGTGTAACAGTCTAAAATAAATGAATTCTTAGGTGTCATCCTCATTAGCCTGATGGGAGACGGCAGTAGGTGGTACATTTCTTTCTGGAAATTACTTAAACTAAGTCCATAACTGTCAGAAACTTCTAAAGCCTGAATATGATGTCATCATCATTATTTGTAATCATAACATAATGCCAGATTTTGAGAAAGTTATGATGGAATCTTAATCAATAGGAAACCTGAACAAGGAAACAAAGAACCACAACTGAACATAGTGAGACATGGACCGGCTTTTGAATGTACAATAACCTTTATTGAGGTCTTTCATTCCCAAATACTCAGAACTTCATCAGAATATAAAATCAGTTTAAAAGCAATACTTAAATAGAGCTAAAAAAGATCACATGACAACAATCAGCCACTAAAATCCATAAATTAATTAAATACTTAAAATCTAAATGGAATATTAAAAGTTGTCTAATGCATCTATAAAGCATTATAATATTTCAGTTTTAAAAGTGAATCAACTAAACAGGAATCAGTTAGATGAGGGCTGCCTGTGGCTTCCAATCTCAGTTTCCATTTGAACTCACAATTATTTAAATGCTCATCTATAATCCATCCCTGGGGATCACTCTTGACCTGTTCAACCACTAAAAAAACTGAAAGTGTGTGGTAAACTCTTTTACATGTTTATATAGAGCATTAATAATTTTCCCATTTTTAATATCTAAAAAAATGTTCACAAGTACGCTGCTTGAGTTTTCTGGAAGTTTTACCTACGCAAAATGCAGAACACAAATGGCATTGCACCGAATAACCCACATTCTGTGAATAACACAAACAATGTCCATTAATTATATAAACTATACCTCTAATGGTAAAACTGTAAGCTGTATTAATTTTGTAACATTGTGAGCAACAACCACATTTAAAAGTACCAGGCATAATGATTTATTACACACTCCAAATAACTGTAATGTTCTAAATATTTTTTGAAAGCCTTATCTTTTTTTATATGTTACATAAGGTACAGTTTCTATTTTCCTGGCCAAGTCTCTGTCTGAAAAAAATAACTTCCAATATTTATTAATGCAATCACCTATTCTTTTACTATCCAAAGTATAAGTAGTGGATAATTTTTTTTCTCATTGTTCTTATTATAAGGATGATTACATTCTGAATGAGCCTATCATGATGCACTACTAGAACCTAAAATGAGTAAATATGTGCATTTGTTTCTTTTGTGTATTATTTCATTCTTTATTTCCTTCAAAAATCCATCTGGATAGCTTCCTTTCTGAAACATATCTACAATCACCTTAAATTCAATGTAAAATGTTTCCAAGTCTGAAATTATTATAGCTATCTGAACAAGTTGGCCCTTCACTATCACTTTTTTGGTGTCTAGGGTGCCAACTAGAAAATGTAAATAAGAACACAAAAATGTAGGTTTTCTATAAATGTTAAAAGAAAGCATATTCTGCTCATAGTCCTTACTTAGCTGGATGTCAAGGTAATTTATACAATGTAAATCAAATGTGTATGAAAATTTCAAAAATTCAATACTATTGCTAATGCAATTAAAGAAATCTTGTAGCTTACCCAGTGTATTTACCCATAAAATAAAGAAATACTCCAATATTTAATAAAATCTGTGTAAGCACAGTGTAGAGCCTACATGGAATGTTATTGTGTCTGTGTACATGGTTCCCCCTCGGCAGCGCTTCATGCATATTATTGATGGTGCATTGCTGAGGGAGAGCCAAGGAACATGGGTATTGAATCAATGTAGGGAGAGGTGTAGTGCTAACCATGTCTGCAGATGAGTAAGAGACTTCCTGGACTGTCCTTCCCTGTTACGTTAATTTTATTTCATTCTTTTTTTTTAATAAAAAAGCATGTTTGTGTGGTGCAAAGTGCAGCAATGCTAAGCTGTGCCCACAGATAAGATAGCAGACAACTGCCAGACATCTAAAAATAGAAAACAGATGTATTTAATTATTTATTTAAATGGATGTTAAGTGGATCTGAGTGTGTGTGTGTGTGGTGCAGGGCAGTACTCAGCACTGATTTTAGGTAGGTCAGCATTATATGTAAAGGTACAGCTGATGTCTGAATAACCATGTAGTCATGGCTCCATGTGTAGTAGATCCAGGGTTTAAATACATGGAGGGATAATAAGTATTTAATTTTAATATACACATTTTTCAGACTAATTTAAAGTATGGCTCTGCTGCACTCTGGTAAGCTCTGCTGAGATCTGCTAAGACCTGCTAAGTGCCACATAAACATGATAATGGCTTCCAATGTTTATACACTGCCTGGCTGGTTTGTGTGCTGCTATGCTCCACTAAGACTATGGTTCTGCAAATTTTCACTCTTCTCAGCCCAGCTGCACTGGTTTGTGTGATGCTAAGTGATACAGTGCTTTAATTAAGGTTGCCCAATGATGTATAAGGGTGGGAAAACAGCCTAGATTAAACCCAATAAGCATGGATACAGCAAAATCTGTTGGAGTTCTGTCTCTGAATGGTACAATGGTTGGTGTTGGTGAAGGTGCGTGCTTTTGGGTGCAGTGCTGATGCATTCTGGAGTACAGGGTCATGGTTGGACTCCTGGTTAAAAACCATGATGACCAGCTGCTGCAGGGAGGTTTACAGGGCTCGGAGTGTAATGTGGAGGCCTGGGATCAGCTGGCCAGAGACCTTACAAGTGTTACTGGTATCCCCTGCACAGGTGAGCAGTGTCATCACCACCATGACAACCTGAAATGTTGAAAGGGGATCTCTTGGACACCTGGGTCCAAGAAGCTCGGGCAGGGAATGCCACACAAGTATGTAAATAATTTTATCTCTGTTTCACCAATATCTAATCTGAATGTCTGCAAAACAAGTATGCATACTGGTGTTCTTCTCTCCCAACAGCTGCAGAGGAGAGGGCTCGCAATGTTGAGACGCATGCTGGGCACCTGGCCAGGTTGCGCCATGAGTGTATTATACTAACTGTAGTGAAATAAGCAAGAAAGGGTAAAGCATTAACTGCATTACAGTATATACAATATAGTCTGTAGTCCAATAAATGTGGAATTAGAGCTGTATTGCAAGAAATTAATAATGCCAACTGTTGTGCAATAAAAACATGCACTGATATCAGTAACTGCATTAAAGTATATACAATAAAGTTTGTAGTGCAATAATTGTGGAATTAGAGCTGTTTTGCAAGAAATGAATAATGCCAACTGTTGTGCAATAAAAACATGAAACAGTACCAGTAACTGCATTAAAGTATATGCAATAAAGACTGTAGTGCAATAATTGTGGAATCAGAGCTGTTTTTCAAGAAATTAATAATGCCAACTGTTGTGCAATTAAAATATGAAGCAATATCATTACTGCATTAAAGTATATACAATAAATCCATAGTGCAATAAATGTGGAATTAGAGCTATATTGCAAGAAATAAATAATGGCAACTGTTCTGCAATAAAGCATGAATCAATGCCAATAACACTAAGGGAAATGGTGTACATCAGGATTGTCTTGTAACCTTTCCAGTAGAGCTGTATGCATTCAGGCTGTAAGGTAGGGTGTTGCAGTCAAGTATAACACTGTAATAGCTATATAATGCAAATCTAATGACTGTCAATTGTATTAACACATATAATATCATTCAAGGCTATCTCTAGGCCAATATTGTTCACATAATGCTCTGTCATCCACAAACATCAGGTAAGCAAGGTATATGGGTGAGGTAGCCCACTCCATGATCTGATATTGTTTGTTAACTTCACAGATATTTCAACCCATTAACAATAAAGTGTGTACTCCAGCATTGTTAGACTGATATATAGCGTACATACTATCTGTGTTATTCTTGTATTTCATGCATGTGTGTTCTACTGTCACTGTAGTCTTGTATAACACTGTAGTAGTACTGCCAGGACATAGTTTGGTTCCAGGTAAGCTCTAGACGCATATCAGTCAATCAGTAATCAGCAGTGACTCAGTTGCTCAGTTAGTTAAATGCTCTGTATATAGTACATTTTGCCACACACAGATCAGGGTTCAAATTCAGTGCTAGGTAGCACTAGATATTATAGTAGCAGTCACGTAATGCTCACAAATTCTCTTTTCACAGGAACTATAGATACATTGGTGAGGTAGCTCATATTATGAGTAAAGAATTGTGTGTTTAGATTTCCCAGACTGTTAAAATCATTAGTAAGAATGTCAAAAATCTGGTATGGGTGCATGCCTGGAATGTCTGTTAAAAGTTGCTGCATTTGCAGCCACTGCTATTGGGTTATATTCCCATGCCTGCCAACCAAAGCATAACTGCTGTTTAGTGCCTGTACTATACACATACATGTCTCTCAAGTGTCATGATTTAACATTATGTAATTAATAGTGATTAATCTGCCTGTTACAAAACTACCATGCAATGAGTACCTCAAATGCACAGTATCACCAATTCAAGCCCACAGAACACCTTGGTAGTTATATAGGTCCAGCTGATGTGCAAGTGTTCTGTGTAGGTGTGTACCCACAGTTGTTACCATTTGACCCATAGTATCCCATGCATATAGCTTAAGAGGTATGTATGTACTACATCAGCTACAGGATACTTGTACTCACTGTAAACATAAAGAAAATACAGACCTGTAGAGTAGATAGTAGTACTGTTGTCAAGGAAGTAAACTGCAATGTTACTAATGGACTGATTTTCTCTCTTTCTGCACCCCTTATCTTCATTTATTTATTACTGTCATTCATTGGTTGTGGTTTACTATTAAAATATGTTGTTACATTAACTGTTTTTTGGGCATGTGTTATTATTGTTATGTATTTTATGGATGCATATTAACATATCTTGTTAAATTACCTATTTTGTTGGCCTTATGCAGTAACTGTTACTGGCATGCTGTTATACTGACTGTTCTGTTATTTATTGTTGTTTTTCACATAATTTGCATTGATATGTAATTGCATTATTTCCAATGTTTTCCCATGCTGTTATTGCTAACAATGTTTTAATAGCTAACCTACACTTATTGCTATACCTCCATTACCACAGCACATTGGGGTAGGCTCATTCCTAGTGATCTGCCTATCTTGCCTCAACTGGCCATTGCACCAGGTCCTAGCACGTCTGGGACCCAGGCCAGTGGTGCCCCCTCTGCTGTCCCTGCACCACCTGCGGCACCTGGTGGAACTGCCTCAGGGACAGGACCTGGCCTTCCCCTGAGAGTGGTGGCAGAGGGGCTGCAGTCACCCAAAATCTACTGCCGGTCATGGTGCACAGTATTGTTCACCGGAGCTATGAATGCCACATGTGACAGATTGAGAGCACGCTGGCTGACCTGGTCGGGCAGGCTCACCCTGGCACCCAGCCTCCAACACAGCCACCCTTGGGGCAGTGAAGGAGCAGTGTTGACTGTCCCATGTGTGGAGATGTGAATCATGCTGCCGCCATCTGGAGGCACGTGCGACTTGGTTATACAACACCCTTTCCATTCAAAGTGTTTACCCCCCATGTGTCACACACTACCCCTGCACACTAATCTGGTCTAGTTGGCTTGACAACGCAATTATGTTGTCCTCACCCCTCTCTCTGAGGACTGAAAGTCCTAATTCATTTACAGTGGTGCAGCGGTTAATGCTGTCGCCTCACAGCAAAAGGTTCTCTGGCTCGATTCTTGGCTGGGGTGCCTTCTGTGTGGAGTTTGCATGTTCTCCCTGCATTCGCATGGGTTTTCTCCCACATTCTAAAGACATGCTTCTGGAGCATTTCTCCCTGGGCCTCCACTGAAAACAGGATCTGTGGAACCTAGTCGGACTTTCCCGGTCAACAAATGTTAAAAAAAAAAAAAAAAAAAAATCTAGCAACATTCCACCACCAGCAAGATAGTCCAGGAATGAAAAATGCAGGCCAAGAAGAGCTTCCAGTAGTTTAATAAAACACAGCAAAATAGACAAGATTTAATGCTTTTGTATGAAAATACTTCATCAGAAATACAAAATCTGTCAAAATGCACAGCTGTTGCTGTACAAAATATGGATACCTATGGTTCTTTCCTACACCCTTCCTGCACATCCTTAACTGCCTTTTACTATGTTTTCCCCCTGATTTCCCCTACTTCACCACTTTCCTATCACCCCCTTTTCCTTTTCACTATATTTTTTAATGTGGGTTTGTGCGGATTTCAGTGAAGTGGCGCAGTGCAGCGAGCTGTGTTGCTTCTCTTAGCTAAGCTTAAATGAGCTTTAATGATTAAATGTGTTTATTACATTGTTAGACACATGTACAAAATGAACACCGCTATCAAGTTTCAAACCCAGGTCGTTCTCACCTACACCCCACTGCATTAAACCACCACATCACACAGATCTGATGCTAAACAAGGGTTTCCAGCAAAACATACTGGTTGCCACTTACAGTCATTTGACATGTAACTGAAAAAAAACTATAGGGAAAATAGGAGTGTACCTTGGACTCTGGTGCAATAATACACCAGTAGACAGTCAAAGACATAATGGATGTAAATGAGGGCTGTGATAGCAGGTATATATGCCCTTTTATCAGCAACTTGTGAAAAGACACTTGCTAAGGCAGCAATGGCAATGCACATGTACAACTGGGACCCTGGTGCAGAAATACAGCCATATAAAGCCATGTACATAGTGATGGATGTAGAAATGTTTTTCACAGCCTCTTTATATGTACATATCTCTTGCAAATGCTTTTGGAGTGACTCAATGGTGCAGTCTGTTAAATGCATCCATGTAACCCCTGCACAAACGACATGTGCACGGCCATACACTGTGTCCAAGCCAAAAGAATAAAGCGAGCACCCGACTCCTGTGGCATATACAAAATTTATTACATAACAAAAAAAAAAAGTATCACAGTACACCAACATGATTTTACCGGTTTTGGCCAAAGCAAATACCTCAAAATAACTCAAAATAAAATATAATATAAATGTGAATACATAATTTAAATAGGGATGTTTGTGTATAGGGGACACACCACAGTAGACTGCAGTGCTGGGTGCTGGGACATACAGTAGAATCTGTCATGGCACACAGGGACATACCCCAGTATTGCTACTATCTTTGAGTGTTGCCAGACTGTGGGGTATGACATGTGAGGGAGCACTAGATAGTGCAGGCCATTATGGGTGTTTTGGATCTGTATATAGTGGTTGTCCACGTATCTGGTCCTGTAATGTGTTCCCCTTTTGTTGTCTTTCAGGAACCCTGTACCACCGAAGACATGCCCCCTTCTCAGAGGTGGAGAAGGACATGATAGTGGATGGACTAAGACAGCACCATCAAATCTTGTTGTGTGGGGAGAGGGATAATCGGGAACAGTGGGCAGTATTGTAGGTTGATCTTTTGTGGGATGTCAATCATACTGGCTGACAGGACAGGATAAATGCTGCATGACAAAGGGCAGCTGATGTTGCCAGGGATTGTGCTGCCACTGGTGGAAGGCCTGTGACAGAGCATCCACTCACAGCCACAGAGAAATTCCTGGTGAACTTAGGAACACACAACAACTCCCAGGCATCCATCACACCATACATCGTGGAGATGGGTGCCACAGTGTCCACAGCAGAAGAGCATCCAGGCAAGCATATTGTGTTCATCAGTGTAATACTGTATCACTCATTGTGGTAGGCTATACATACCTGTACATGGGTATTAGATCTATCTGCACTGGGGGGGAGTTAGGGTTTATGCCAGTTGTGCACACATACTCAGAATGTCAGCAATACAGACAGTATCACAGTAGGTGCTGTGCATGTGGATATATGCACATATTACCTTGTAGTGCTGCAACATTTGGTGGTGCTGACAATACCTCTCCCTCAGCTTTTCATAGGTCTGACAGGCATGGCCCAAGTCCATGGTCTTGTACCTGGTAAGTGTGATACAGTTTTTTATGGATCATATATACCCTACGAATGTTAAGGGCTGCCATATTACCCTATGTACAAATGTGTTTAGCCAAAGTAGAATATTTGTATGTTCCATTCTGGAACAGATAACTATGGTTCATAGACTGGTTAGTCACTGGTGTGTACTTGAATGACTATCAACACATCTGCACTTATGGTTATGAGTGGCTGCACAGCCTGGCATACATGAGACAATTACTCCAAGATGCCTGTTCAAACACAAAATGGAGATAGCACATACCTGAGACAGTGACACTAGTACTGGCATATCATTCTCAAGATAGGTGTACTGTGTTTTATGTGTAGGTCTATCACGTATAGTGTCATATTGCATACCTTACAGGCAGATTGTACTGACAACTGTACTTGGATGTGGCTGATGTGAATGTTATAAGGGGCTTGCTTTGTCTGTGTATGTTGGTGTGAGATGAGAATGTGAGTGACTAGTAATGCAGTTGGGGATCCTCATTTGTATGAGTCTGTGTGGATTACCATACATAAATGTGCAGGTAGCAATGTATTGCTTTTGTTTTGGTTTTCACAGGTGACCGGGAGGGTTGGAGTCTGCCCCCCTTCACAATCTGATGTTAGTGTCTCATCAGACTCTCATGATGATGGTGGCCATAGTGAGGCACAGGTGGGGTTGTTGGGACTGAATCTGTCCCAGAGGTTGACATCCCTCTTCTGCCCCCATTGTCATCACACACAGTCAGTATGCCCACACTTACCCACTCCTCAGAGGCCACAGCTATTGGACAGTCACAGGGTGGAGACATTGAACAGCATAGTGTGGCAACTATGGTGTCAGTGAGTTTAGATGCTAGCCATAGCTGGAGATCTGATGAGGTCCCACACAGGCGGATTAACAGGGGGTGCTCATAGGAGGACTGCTATCCATCCACTACCTGTCACAGGTGTCACATAATGGGTCACTTTGCTCATGTTTTGGGCCATCATGGAGGCACAGGCACATTCTGAATGCAACACCAGACTGATGCTTAGGGTTATGGACACAACACAATCTGACATCTATGACTGCCTCCATCACACAGGGGAACTCTAGATCTGTCCACTGATGCAGTGGAGAGACAGTGGGCTGAGACAGTGTCTGTTTTGGACTGCACATTGTCTGTGCTAGAAAATTTGGTTGGAGTTGGGAATCGTACACATGGACATAGGTCAACAACACCATCTTCTGAGAGTCCATGTGGCCATGCATAGTCATGCTGCCATAGGGGTAGTATGTCCAATGCTACAGAGGGAAGTGTGCTGTCCACAGCATGACATGGTAGGCCATGGGCATGTGGTCCCAGCTGATCACATGGGAGACACAGCTCCAGCATTTTGCAGTCACAGTCAGGTAGTAGCACTGCATATGACCTTGGGCATGGTGGTGCCAGTGCTACTCCTGGCAGTGCCAATTCCTATGTTCATGGCCAGAAAAGGTGAACTGTCCACTCTACTATGTAGGGTCCACAGCTCTCTAACCTACAAATGTGTAGGGTTAGTACTGGGCTTGACTGTGTACACACACATACTGAAACACCACTGTCACATACAGGTCACCTACAGACATACACGGCACCACTCCATGGCCCATCTAACCTGCACCCCTCCTGACTCATACACATACAGTCAACTATTTGGCACAGCCCAAGCCTCCGGCACCCCCACATCACACAGTGTGCATGTGATGATACCTGCACCACATCCCTGCCATCTGTGTCATTGATGCAGGGAAATGCTACTATGTGTCTGATGCACAAGGTGTCTATATCACTTGACATGTATTTGTGTAACACAGTATTGTTTTGCCATGCCACTTGTTGTGAGCCACAACAGGTACTGTATGCTGGCATGTGTCATGAATACACATCATAGTTTGTGTATCTTTGTTGAATGATGTTAAACTGACAGTAGTGTTACAGAATGACAGTTGTGACATGGACCTGTGTATGTTTCTGTTACAGGAGTCTGAGGGGATACACTATGGACATATGACTGCAATACAGTGGCACAGGATAGCATGGCAACACAGCATAAATATGACATCAGCAAGGTACAGCAGTAAATGTGCATGGCACCCTAGATGCATATGTATAGAACGGTCTATCAGGGATAATGGGAGCAGTCAGTGCATTCATGCATTCATACTTTGTGATAAGGTCTGATACTCTGACTACATATCTACTAGCTTATCTGAATTTACAAATCTAGAAGGTGTGGTGATGGTGTTGACATGTCTACAAATATCCTGTGTCTGGATAAGACAGGTGGAGGACATTGGTTATGATCATGTATAGGAGGGCAATTTAGGGTCAGCAGCTAGACACAGGGCCAAAACGTGCATAACCATTGCACAAGGACAGCCCATAAAACTATGTCTGTAGTGCTGCACAGGGATACATTTATACTCACACACACAGAGTGGGTTGATGTGAGATTATAACCCCTACTTATGTACAATTAAACACTACAGCTTGCAGTACTTATTGCATTTGCCATGAAGTTTATTGGGTATTGGATGGTCAGCTAGTGCTCTTGAGGTGGATGACATCAGCAGACCTTGTTGAGGAGGGCAAAATAGAGGCCAGAAGCTAGTCACAGGGCCATAAAATATATAACAATTGCACAAAGACAGCCCAGACAGGCTTGTCCATAATGCTGCATGGGAATATATTTACATATGCACACAGAGTTGGCTGATGTGAGATGTGAGATTAGAACCCCTACTTATCTACAATTGCACACTATAGCTTGCAGTATTTATTGCATGTGTTTCAGAGTTTACCTGGTGTTAGGTTGTTAGTCAGCGCTCTTGAGGTGGCTGACATCAGCAGGCCTTGTAGAGGAGGGCAATAAAGAGGCCAGCAGCTAGTCACAGGGCCATAAAATGCATAACCACTGCCTAGAAATATAGCCCATACAGGCTTGTCTGTAGTGGTCTATGGGGATATAATTACATACACACACACACACATGGTTGGCTGATGTGAGATTAGAACCACTACCTATCTACAATTACACACTATAGCTTGAAGTATTTATCACATGTGTCACAGAGTTTAACTGATATTGCATTTTCAGCCAGCACTCTTGAAGTGGATGACATCTAGTCACAGGGCTATAAAATGCATAACTATTACAAACAGATATCCCATATGGGCTTGTCTGTAGTGCTGCACGGGGATACATTCACAAATGCAGACAGAGTTGGCTGATGTGAGATTAGAACCCCTACCTATTTATAATTACACACTATAGCTTGCAGTACTTATCACATGTGCCATGGGTTACATCTGTTCCATAAGTGATTGCAGGCAAAGTACTTGTGGTGTATGCAAAGTAGCCTTGGATTAGACAGCATGTGTAACCTGCAGAGTGATATTGCTTGGTACTGTTATTGTGGCTAGTCTCCTAGGAGTGGGGTACCTGCAACTATCCCTGATATGTGTGTACAGTTAGCAGTATGGCCATCTGTGGCTGGTTACAGTTAGACATGCAAACATGTGATGAGGGAACACAATGGCCTGTCCAAGACATCCGTTGAACCATTGTAGAGTACAACACTTGCTCACTTGTGTCCATCTACAAGGTGACATTCCACAGACACAGAGGTCTGTGGGTGAGTGAATTATGTACTGTTGTGGCCCCGGTTTGGTTCCTTTGGACAACTGTTTTGATGTGTGAGTGCAGATAACATTAGCATTTCGAATGTATGTGGGGAAATCCATACATCCCCACACACACACATATATATATATATATATATATATATATATATATATATATATATCTATACAGATACACACACACACACACACACACGCACACACACACATATATATATATATATATATATATATATATATATATATATATATATATATATATATATATATATATATATATATAGATATGTATATATATATATATATATATATATATATATATATATATATATATATATATATATATATATATATATATATACACACACACACACACACACACACACACACACACACACACACACACGTGTGTATAACAGGGATGTCTCTATAAATGTTGCTGCGTGTGTACTTTATGTATATGACTTCTGTAGATATATGTAAACAGTTTATGTATCATTGTAATATATATATATATATATAGCTATAGGGTCAGACAGATATGCAGACGTAGCTTTCTTTATGTACTGACATATTTCCACATAGCAGACCTTTGTGAGGAAGAGGCAACAGAATTGCTCTCAAGTTAGCTAAGTGTAGGAGCATGCCCAGTGGGACTGTCAGTACTTACAAGGTGACTCCAGGCCAGAGTTACCTGCACTCCAGGCCAGGATTTTGTATGCTACAAGCATTGTCAGCTGCACCTGTTTCCAAAGTATAGTACTTCCCTGACATTGTCCATGGCATTCCCCGGCTGTGTGTTGTAATTAATATGTGACTGGGGTACATGATGTAACACCACATACAGGGTGACAGTCTGCATACCTCTCGCTCTACATGTTTTTTTCATAATGTCCAGCATTTCACCCCATATATCTGGCCTGTTCCTCATACTTCTGTGGTGTTCCAGTAAAATGTTGTATAGGTAGTCAGTGAATAGTACTAACTACAAACAAACATTTGATATTTGGGCTTTATATCCTTCAGATATGCTGTACTGATGCAACCCACTTTTATACTAGCCACATTCTAGGTGAATCAGAGCTTCTGAATATCTGTCTCTGGTTTTTGTCCTTTGTCCCTCCCCATTCTCTCTCTGGTTTTGTCCATCTTTCATGCAGTAACAGATTGAGGGGTATGACAGTTTGTGGCGTCACCACCATATGAGTACCTCACATGCAAAAGATGTGGATACTGTCAGATTCAAACCATCAACACCATCACCCATGCAAATGCCCTTAGCCTACTGAGCCACAAAGGCTGGCAGAGAGGGAAGTGTCACTCATTACACAATCAACAGTATATAGACATACATTGCCACCCCTGAGTTACATAGAACATGTGGCCAGGTTCTATGTCACAGCCCTAGAATTGGCTGGTCTCCTGATATATCATTGCAGATTTACTGTTACAGCAGTTGTATGGGTATGCTGATGTGATGGGTTGGGGGAATACCAGCCCATGTTCTGCTGGCAGAGACAGTTGTGCGACTGTCATGTGACCCTACTGTTTGCCATCTCCTTGATTAATGTAGTGGACTTTTCAGCCATTTGGCCTAGTGCACATTATGGAGCACATACTATTGAACAGAGTACCTGTTGTCCCAAATGGCTGTTAGACCTTCCCAAGTATCCCAGTAGCCTACTATATTCCCTTACATACATGTGGCAGGTCCTTACATATGCTGCCATATTCTAGTATCCCTTACAAGTGGTGAATAGGTGCATGACTTACCTTGCAAATGCAGCAGTTGACAGACCTGTAGTTTGGGGCTGACTCTGTCTGATGCACACTGTACACAGCCAATACATGGTGAGGTACAGGTTGTGTGGAGTGGCTAACATCATTTTTACTAATATGTATGCGAGTAGGAGTAAGATGTGTGCTATGCATTGTCTCTTGGCCAAGGCCAGGGCACACTGCCATGCCTATATCTGCCTACAGGGACAACCTCAGCATTTTCCTCCTCGGAGGCCCCTGTGGGTGTGCCTGTGGTGACCTAGGCACTGGTGGAGGGCTGTGTATCCCTTCCCTTGATCCTGCTGTAGCTGTTTCTGCAGGATCATATTGTGTAGCAAGGCACATACTGTGAACAAGTGTGCACATGTGGCTGGAGAGTACTGCAGGGATCCAGCAGATATATTAATGCACCTGAACCATGTCTTCAGCAGCCAAAACACATGCTCTATGATGCTCCTAATTTGTGCATGTGCATAATTATGGTGTTCTTTGGTAGGTGTGTGCACATTTCTGATGAGTGTCATCATCCGCAGTTCCAGTACATAGACAACATCTTCCAGTAAATGGTCATGTGGAATGCCTCCCCTACCAAACATCTGGTACAGCTGTGATGCATGCCAGATATGGTAGTCATGATAACTGCCAGGGCTGCCAGCACACACATTCATGATAATTCCCTCGGCATTGCAAATGACCTGGCAATCGATGGAGTGATACCCCTTGTGGTTGACATAGATTCTACCCTCCTCACCAGGGGTGCCTTGATGTGTACATAAGTGCAATCTATGGCACCCAAGTACCTCAGGGTAGTGTGGTACACAGGAGAAGTGTTGCATACTGCTGGCCCTCACCTAGGGGTGAAGGGAAAAATAAATGTGCTCACTGGCATCTGGTAGCATGGCATCCAAGATCTGGTGGAGTACCCTGGATGCTGATGCCTGTGAGACCCCCATCACATTCCCAGTTGGTCTTTGGAAAGTACCTGTAGCTAGTATCCTAAGAGCTACACATACATTTGCTTCCACTGGGATGGGTTCCCCTTTGTTGGTTCTGGGTGTGAATTGGTGTCGGCTGAGCTCATGTAGTATGTCCCAGTCCACCCTGTAGTGTTCTACAATCTCCATCTAATGAAGCTCCCGGAAGGTTACCCTGGGCCTGAACACTATTCTCCTTCTCAGTCTAGGTATATAGTCAGCAGCAGCAGCAGCAGTGACCACAGCATATAGTACATACAGATGTAGCAGACCTGCAGCAGCCCTTAGCATTCCTTCAGTTAAAATTCCCAAGTTTGTACTCCACTGGTGCAGAGTATGTGGGTGAAATCAGATTGTAGGGTGTATGCAACCTTTATAGTGCTCTGCTGTCGGTGCAGCATGTGTGATTGGCTATCTATGATGCATTCCACCTGCCAAGTACATCATTAAGGACTGTTAATGGCCCTAATTTAAATGAAACAGAGGTCATCAGTAATTAAGATATCATTGCCTTTCTCAGCCAATTTTTTTTTAACAGCCTTCCTCACTCAGCAGAGCACCATGCTGCACAAGCACGTGCCATGAAGGTAAACAGTGCTCAGCACTTAGTGTGCATGCCCCCATGAAAGAGCACTCTCAGCATGGTGGCACACCACACAAACATGCTCAGACACAATGAAACACGTGCTCTGAAGGTAAACAAAGATTAGCAGCAAAGTGCTGTGCCATGCAAACAGGAACAGCTGAGCTCCAATTACCTTACAAGTCTTCAAACACACCCCCTTTTGATGTCAGCTACCTCTTCTGTGGACAGCAACATGGTTCTGTGCCTACATGGATGGGATCTGTGGACAAGGATACTCATTTATTCTATTCAGTAATCCCAGCCCATTTGTATAGGGATCCGTGCACACAGCCTGGTAACAACATGGTACCAGGCACTGCCTCTTTAACAAAAAAGACATTCCACTATTGTAGATACTCCATGCAGGGTCCTATAATACATTACTGTCAATACTACTAAATTTTTTACATTTTTTTTTTCATAGCAACTCATTTCCGCACTGTGGCACACTGCACAAACATACCCAGATTATTAAAAAATATAAACTTATTTTAAATTATTTTCTATTTGGTTTTGGACACAAGGTGGTGGGTTTTGCACATATCTGTTTCTGCTATGGTATTTCTGCCCATCTACCTGAACTTTTACAACACCTATTGATTTTTTTACATCCTGTACATAGAATCTTTCCATGGACACTACGGACACCAACATGGGGTCTGGAGGACTATCCACCTGCTTCCTGGATTGCTCTACCTCCCTCATTTCCATGCAATTCACCTGCTTATCAGGTGATTTGCATGTCTTGGATACTTCTGTGTAGGTGGGTGCATGCACGCTGCTCAACTCTGTTTACTGGATCTGACACCTGTTTACTTTCATGTAAGCAGTGTGTCACTATGCTTACGTGGAAAAAAAGTCCATGTAGGCTTTATAAAATTCCCCCCATAATCTAAAACCTATTGTATAATGTCTATCAACTACTATACTGACTGTTGAAAATAAAATCAGCTTCCCATTGTGCCATAATGTAAGTTGCAAAACTGGGGGCACAAGCTGCCTCCATAACTATTCCAATAGTTTGTCTATAATATAATCCCTCAAAATAGATGTAATTATTTTTCAGAACCCCTTCCATCAGTGTGGTTAAATCATTCACCTTAGTAGAATCTAATTCATGCCACTGAAATAATCATAGCACACATACTTAGTGTGAGATAACTGAAAACGGGTTGTGGACATCAGCAGTAACAAAAATAGCATTAGAATCTAATGCAATATCATTGAGCATGCTTTAAAAATGCCAAGAATGCCTGCGCATGAAATTAAAACCATGTAGTCACACATAATGATCAATCAACTTCACAATAAAGTATGTTCTGAATCTTTTGCCATCAACAATAGGTCAAAAGGGTGTATCCAAACTTTTATGAACCTTGGGCACAGCAAAAAACCGTGCAGTAACAGGCTTGTCATTTAACATGTATTCATAATCAGTCTTCCTAATTTGACCTTGTAATAGTATATCATCCAACAATAAATCAATTTTAACAAGCGCAACATTGATTTCATTGCGAGAAACCTCCTCATATGCATCCTCAGACAAAAGAACATTCATTTTGTTATTGTAATCACTGCTGCTCATTATGACAAGCCTTCCCCCCTATCAGGCTTTATAACTCTTATCTCCCTATCATCAGCAAGTTCTCTAAACACTTGGATTTCACTATCAGATATGTTATAAAATTTACAGCTGGGAGACTGCTTTAAAATATTTTTTTATCTCCCACTCACATGCTTTTCTCAAATATCTCAATGCTTTGGTGTAGGGGAGTATTGAAACAGCTAGTTATGTGTACTTGGCTGTGCACAATATAAGTTCCAACATCAGAAAACCCCAAGCCTAAATTTAATTTTTGTATAAATTTTTAACTTGTATAAATTTTTAACATACTTAAAATACTAACAATGTTTCCTTCTAGCGGGCACAAACATTAAACCCCATGCTAAAATGTTTGTGTGCTCAGTATGAATCTGTTTATGAGAATAATTATGCACATTAAAATCTAGGTCATCATTTTGAATGAATTTTACCATTGCTATATTGTCTTTATCACAAGGAAAGGCCATGCTGCTTATTTCCTGTAGTGTACATTCTGGAACTGTTTCTTTGGGTGAGCTCCTTGTTGTTTATATTGATTGTTCATGTCCTGTTGCTTCCATGAGGGTAAACACTGATCTCTTTTCTGAATACATTCAGACCTCCAAATTTCTAAAGGGGTGTTATTATCTTGGGAATTCCTAGATAAACTAGGTGATGTTACTCCCTGCTATCCACCAATAGGAGTGTGAGAAGAGTTGTAGTCATGGTGATCAGGAGGTTTTAGATAAACACTACCTTTGGAATGTCCCTCTTAAGTTTTAAGAATTTATGCTGTAGAATTTTGTCACATTTTTCATCTACAGCAGTAAATATGTTATCATAATTGGTTGCATAAAAATCAAAATTAAGATTTTCCTGAATAGAATATTCTAGCTAATCTAATTGATGAGAGAGCATGATCTCGCAACCTGCATAATCAAAAATATTTGTGTAAATCCAGTAGAAACTCAGGGTTATTGGATATAACATTTGGATAGTGCCATAAGCATAACCCTTTAGGCACTTGTTTTAACTCAATATTTTTGATCAAATATCCATTCCCTAACTGCAGTTTTTTTATATTTTAATAACAGTTTCTCAAATGCTTGTAACTGGCCACTTAAGGATCTGTATCTCTCACCTTGGTTGATAATTCTCGTGGACTCCACACTGAAATTAAAGCGGTTGACTTTTCATTCATTTAAGTCCTTGATAGCATAGTGGACTTTGGTGTTGTCGCAACCAGTTGCATCTGAAGGCTGCATTAACAGGAGTCCCAAACTACCATTGGTAGAAGGAAAACTTCTTGTTCGTGAAGACCAGTATATCAGATAGGTAGAAATGTGTTGGCTGAATTGTTACAAAAGCAAAGTAAGATCACAGGTGGTGTTGTGGCAGCCAGAGCTGTTATCCACAGTGTCGGCCTTGTTGCTACCAGTGGGTAAAGACATAACAATCAATAGGAAACCCAAGCAAAGAAACAAACAAAGAACCAAAACTGAATGTAGTGAGACACGGACTGGCTATTGAATGTATGATAACCTTATTGAATACTTTCATTCCCAAATACTCAGAACTTCATCAGAATATATGATCATTTTAAAAGTTATGTTTAAATGCAGCTAAAAAAATCACATAACAACAATCAATCACTAAAATCCATCAATTAATTAAATGCTTAAAATCTAAATGTAATACTAAAACGCGTCTAATGCATCTATAAATCATTATAAAAGCTTGTGTCCCCAGTTTTGCAAACTATGTTATGGCACAATGGGAAGCTGATTTTATTTTCAACAGTCAATACAGTAGTTGTTGAACATTACACTTAGATTTTAGATAGCCTTATTGTATGGGTAGATACAATGGCTACACTAAAATAATTCTTTAATTACATTAACAATAGTGTTGGATTTTTGAAATTTTCATACACATTTGATTTACATTGTATAAATTGCCTTGACATCTAACTAAGGACTATGAGTATAATAAGTTTTCTTCTAACATTTATAGAAAACCTACATTTTCAAATTATTATTTACATTTTTCTAGTTGGCACCCTAGACACTAGAAAAAAGTGGTAGTAAAGGGCCAACTTGTTTGGATAGCTGGAATGATTTCAGACTTGGAGACATTTTACATTGAATGTGATGTTATTATAGATATGTTTCAGAAAAAGAAGCTACCCAGATAGATTTTTGAAGGAAATAAAGGATGAAGTAACACACAAAAGAAATAATGGCACATATTTACCCATTTTAGGTTCTAGAAGTGCATCACAATTGTTTTTTTTTTCAGAATGTAATCATCATTATAATAAGAACAATGACAAAACATTTCCATCACTACTTATACTTTGGATAGTAAAATCATAGGTGATTGCATTAATAAATATTAGAAGTTATTTTTTTGGATGGAGACGTGACCAGAAAAATAGAAACTGTATAAAAAAAGATAAGGCTTTCAAAAAATATTTAAGACATTATAGTTATTTGGAGCATGTAACTAATTCACGTGTACCTGATATTTTAAATGTGGTTGTTGCTCACAATGTTCCAGAATTAAAAATAAATAATAAAAAAAAAAAAAAACAGAAAAGACAGTAGTCTTAAAACATCAATGATGAGCTCAGTCACAATAATTTCCAAAAATCATGAAACCCATGTAGTCTTCTAAAGCAACACGCCTTTATTCATCACAGACAAGTGATACTCAGTAACAAAAAATACTTTACAATGTTAAACATATCAGCTTTTATACACAAAGTTGGTGTGGAAAATCTATGTATTGCTTAATTTTAAACCAGCCTATTCCAGGCAAACAATATGAACAGGGCTTTAAAAGTGCATTTAAGAACAGCAAGAACCCACTCCACACACACTGATCAAACTAAATTCTAGTTAAGGAAAACACTATCTATTTATAACCCACATTCCAAAATTAGGTATTAATAAAAGCGTAACCTACATATAAAACAACTGACTTTAAATTCACTTTCAGCTAACAATGTTCCAGAATTAATACAGCCAACAGTTTTACCATTAGAGGTTTAGTTTATGAGGTTTGGAACAGACCATTTTGTCCTGGGACATGTTCAAGTGGGGTATATACATAGTGTAGCAGGAGTTAAGTGAATAAGGGGGAGGGATAGGGTGAAATGGGATTTAGAGATGTTTAGAAGGAAATGAGGTAAGGGTAGGGAGGGGTTTAAAGGGTTTTGTCACATGTAATTGAGGTAGGAGTCATATTTTAGCGTGAACTTGCTAAGGCAAGTGTAAGTCTGAGATGACCTGCAAGTGGGCCTCAGGTTGGTGGCAGGTGGTTTTTATATGTAGTATAGTATATGTAAGTAGTAGACATATAGCTATATTATATTTACATATATTTAGGCTGTCAGGTCTCAGTGTAGTCATAGAGATTTAAGAGTAGTAGTTGTAGTTTGGACTTGTGGGTGACTGCTCATCAGAGCTGGTTGGTGGTTGAGTTTAGAGAGAGAGTTTAAAGTTCATATATTCAAGAGTTAAGATTTAATATTGGGGCTAATGATGCTTACATTTTGTGGCTTGCAAGCATGTGGTGATAAAATGGTTGTTAGTGCTAAGTTGGTAAGCAAGAGAACATGTTTCTGTTTTGTGGAGCTTTTCTCCCCAGGCCTCCATTGAAAAAGGACATGTGTCCAGTTGAAATTTCCTGGTAAGCAAACGTAAATAAATGAATAAATAAATAAATGTTTCTGATTTATTAACTTGTGAGTTGATCTAGCTGTTTAGGCTAACATTTGAGGAGCTCTCTTTATTTATTTATTTTTTTATTCACTCATAATGGTCTTGTGTGTCTTGTGAAGGGTGTGGGCTGGAAGGAGCCGAGAGGGCCATTTCACAGGCTGCGATTTCAGTGAGGTAGGGAGTTGCTACCACACATGCTTTTTGCAGCATTGGCACTTGAAGAGGGTGAAGAAGAAAAAGAAGGGAAAAAAAAAGGAATAACGGATATCACATGTGAGGGTGGTGAAGGGTGGACCAGGAATATCATTGACTGTCCAGTTTTCGCTGGGTGTCCTCCATTTGCCTCATCACTGATCATCATGGTTGTGGGAGTGGGAAATACTTGAATGAACAACATTGCATTTTCTTTTCTTTTGTTTTAGCACTTTGAATTATTGTCAGCAAGGGTTTGCAATAAAGTTATCACAGTGCAACAAAAGTTATTGCAGTGTTAATCCTGGCAAATGGGCATTTTTATATGTGACATTACTTTCTTTCTCTGGGGAATGACTGTTCATCTGTTTGTATACAGATGTGAGGTTCAAATGCAAAGCTGTCTGTGTATGTAGTATTCTTGAACATATAATTCTTTTGCTGGTCCTACCAGACTGCATCTTTCAAGCCTATTAAGCTACAGATTCAAGTATGCACTTGTGATTTGTACTTGTAATTTATTTATTATTAGCCTTTCATTTTTGTTGACATATTCTCTTTTTGAATTAAGTATAAATAAAAGATTGCCATGTAAATTATGTGAGTGTTTAACCATGGGTGCTTCAGGGGGTGAGTCGCTCAGCCAGTAATTCCACGTATTCATTGGTGGTTTAGTGTTTCATAGGCCGTGCCTCCTTTCACTGGCTAGGTGGAGCTGATGCTTGTTTGCTGTAAGGGTAGGGAGCAGGTTGTGGGGGGAGGGGTTAGACACCTGCACAATGGCAGCATGGGACTATTACACCATTATGGTGGTAGTCACTGTGGTGGATACTATGGTTTGTAGGTCCTTTGAGTCTTTAAACACTGGCACATAATTGTGCTTGACTACATATGTTCCAAAGAAGCTTGTTACCGCACATACCCCTTTCTGTTATTTCAATACTTGATTTGAAAGTTTGCTAACAAAAAAAAAAAATTATTTATTTAGCATTGGTCTGAGTTTTTGGAGTAGTATAATTTGTTCCTACACTTGTGAGTTATGGTGCACTTGAATAAGCAGCAGTTGCTGGGACTGTTTAGACTGGAAGCGTTACAAGTAATAGCTCATTGC
Source organism: Protopterus annectens (assembly GCF_019279795.1). Lineage (NCBI taxonomy): Eukaryota > Metazoa > Chordata > Ceratodontiformes > Protopteridae > Protopterus > Protopterus annectens. The sequence continues at coordinate 1,509,500,210 of NC_056739.1, forward strand.
CGTGCATGAATAGCCACAATCGCATAACTGCTGAATCATGGTGCAGTTTGAGTACATACTGCGCAAATTTATGGACTCTTCAGAAGGTCCAGAATTTGGCTGGGGTTGTACTTAATAGGAGAATTGGAAATTTAAAAGGAGCGGAGCATAGAGGGTGGGATGACTGTTGAAATTATGATTCTCTGTGGCCTCTCATCATGCCGTTCAGCTTTCCAGGCTTTCACAGGTTTTGGAATGTTGCTTCAAGTTTTTGAACTATTGCCAATGAATTTGATCATTGCTGATGGATCATTGAGTATTGAGGTTACTGGATAATGGTGCCCACTTCTGTTTGAGACTTAACATTCTTCGGGGAATGTTGTTTTGGCAGCTTGCAGGTCTGAGTGTAATCTGTGGAATTTCTCCCCTTTTTATGGACTTTTTTCCCCATGGCTTTGGTTATGTCCACATTTCCAATACTGGGAGGTAGATTATTACATCGCTCATGCCAAAGGGATGGATGGAGAAATACTTTTCATGTGACAAGGTATTAGGTTGTATGTGTTTTTTTTTTTTTTTTATTATCTTCCATGGGATATTCACCCCTAAGCTATAGTTCAGACAAGATCGTGTTATAAAGCAGGGTGTCCACCCATGGGTTGATCATACCTAATGATCGGGTTTCCCTTTATACCCTTGACAAGTGTAAGCATGGGCTTGGGAGATGAACCATTTACATGTTACCCTTGTTTACATCAGAGACATAGGTCAAACCAGGAATGTATTTTCAGTTTCCCATGGGGCCAGTTTACAAACTCTGCAGGGTTCTACAGAGTGAGTCCAAAGACCTGATAGCCACCTTAATCCAGACAGTAGGGGCTGTGTATAAGATAAGGTTGCTCATACACAGAGGGTGAAGGACTTCATTCCCATCATTGGTTAGGGGTCATTGGGGAGTCTTAGAGTCCACAGAACACAGTACTTTTCAGAACAATGCCTTTTATATATGCTCAGGATGCAGTATATGTGCATGAATGGGTATGTTAGGGAGGTACAATGATTCAGTTGAACAAGCACTGCTATGACCCTAAATGATAATTTTTGGTATGCAGTGCACCAGCATGGTATGGGCATGTTCTTGGTGCTTTTTCACTTGTTGTTTCAGGCATCTTACCTGGTCATTATGGTGTGCCGGCTGGGTTACAGATGCTTATAGAGCAAGGTATTGGGTGAAGCTGCCAAGGTTGCACTCTCTTGGGGAAGAGAGTTGCGGGCTGGCCTACCAGCTGTGCAGTGAGGAACAAGGTAGGCCCTTGGTAGTGCATAATGTTGTCATTGAGAAGTGTTGCTTACATTTCTGCTGAGAATTTACATTTGTCTCTCTGTTGCAGGTGGGGAATATCAGAGTAGGTAGCAGTTGGTGGCCAATGGAAGTGGGTGGGAGAGGTGATGGTGGCTGTGCTGTGATAGTCACCCGAGTGGTCATGATGAGGTAACAGATGGCGGTCTGTGGAGTAAGCAGCAGTCACTGGTCTGGAGAAGTTGGACTTCAGAGATTTAGGTGTGAGGGAATTTTCAGCCTCTAGAGTGGTGAGTAATGAGGCTTCAGGTAATACTACTACTTTGGTAAGTATGCAGTTAGGCTTCTCAGAATTGGGTGGGATTCTTGGGGTGCATTTGCAGTTACTAATCCAGTTTTCCCCTTCAGGGATAATATGTTGGAGGAGTTCTTGGCCACACATCATAGGTGAGTTTTCAGGACCTACTTCATGGAGGATTTGGGTGAAAGGAGTATACTTTAACTGTACAGTTTTTTCTAGGATGTTTGAATTGTGGTTTTACAAGAAGGGCACACGTGAATTACCATTAGGTGTTCATTAAACTATGTTAGGCTTGTTGTGGTAGGGAGCACTATGGAGGCAAGTGAGGCTGAGGTGAGTTAAGGGCAGAGTAGAGGGGATAGATGGGGTTGTTTAGGGGAGTTTGGAATTGTCCACATGGGGAGTGGAGTAACGATATGGTTTATGGGCTGGATGTTGGGGGGGCATGATAGTTGGGTTGATCTTTTTGGTCAAACGTTAAGCAGAGGGGTTGCTCAGTGGCCAGTGTTAATTTGATTGGATGTGGCATCTGGGGAGGCTGGTGGTCAGAGGGATGTATATGACCGGGTTTCCTTCTATGGTTAAGGGAAGGGTTGGGCAGTGCATTATAAGGAGGGTTCATTGGGATTTGCATTTGCTACAACTGTGGCCGGGGAGTGTTGGGTTGGAGGTGTATAAGTTGGGGGGTTGGTTTGGTGGTTGGATAGCAGGAAGGATTATTGGATTATTTTAACCATTTAGTCAACTGGTGTCTTTGTTAATTAAAGGACAGGATTTTTAATTGATGGGGATCCATTTTGGTCTGGTCTACAGTGGACGGGTACACTGAATGATACAGCAGTTTGTGGATGGTTTTAATTTCTTTGTCTAGTCATTAATTTCATTGAGACATTTTGGGTTGCTAGAAGAGTGATCATTTTAGCTATAAAATAAGTCCTTGTTTTGTTTCGCAGGGGTATCTGTTGAACCATTGCTTGGAGAGTTAAGCGATAAATTTATGGGATCTTTGGTAGGGAATTTAATTTTAAGGGGTGTTTTGCATCTGCTAGTGTCTGCATTTTATGCAGTTGATAAATGAGATATGCCCTCGGTGATGTATATTGGTCATTAAGAAATTGGTTTATGCGTGTGTGCAGTATTTACAGTATTTTCCTTTACAAATCACTCAGATTGTTGATTAGGATATGCAGAGTTGGTATTTTGTGGACTGAAGAATGTGGAATTGACAGGTGAGAGAAGAAGCTGAGGAAGGTTTTCAGCTGATGGAGGCCATGGGTTGCCAGCAGTGTGGCTAAAGATGGAGTTGTTGGTTTGTTAGGTTTTCTTCTTGCAGTTGCAAGGTAATGTCTTGTCTTGGTTTGATTTTGTATGAGGAGCATCAAGGATGACTGTTACACTGTTTTATGGGTTGTGGGGGTCTTCTTTGTAAGGGGTCAGATATTATTGCAGATATCAGGGGTAGGGGTTTAGTGGGCTGTATTGCGTAAGTTAGGCTTGTGAGCTTGATGGGGGTTTTGATGAGAGGATTTAGTTTTGCATTACTACAGTTTCAGGATAGATTGGGCTAAGTTGCTTCACTATATTCTGGTCAGTAATAACATGTCACAGACATTGTGTGACCTGGTAGCATCGGGCATTATCTAGTTTGTTAGCATATTGTGTTGTTTAGTTTTGCCTGGTGAGGTCTATTGTTGGTTGTGTTTTTGGGGTCGTACTGCTACCGATCATGATGGTTGTGTTTTTGAGGTTGTACTGCTACTGGCCATGATGGTGATTTAAGTATCTTATGGTTTATAATGGGTAGTGGGTGTGATGGAACCATTTTATTACATGGAATGTAAAATAGACATTCATTGGTCATAAGAAAAAAAAAAGTTGTATAGGGTTAGGAGGTAATGACTTTGATGCAGCTTAGTTAGGGAGGATGGGTACACCAAATGATGTTTGACCTACTGCCTTACTGGTTGTTAGATTGCTGGAAGTGGGTTGAAGAGAGGGTGAACAGCCTAGTCAGGCTGGTGGGCAGAGAAGAGGGGCAGGCTTGCCCTCTTCTGTTCCCCCTCTGCTGTTGGATGTGCAATTCAGTAAGCTGGGAAGGAAAGTGAGCAATTGCTCTGTTGGATAAGTTAGTAAGGAAGCAGAGCTGCTTATTTTTTCTTGGTGTAATTCAATAAATTGAAGATGAGCGTTACGCTGCCTTGTTAGTGCAAGGATAAGTGAGCAAGTGGGGGATGCTGCTTATTCAAGGGTGTGTGGTTACACTGCCCTTATGGTTATTTATTTTATGTTTTCTTTCATGGATGTTATCACCTGTGTCATGTTTTGGTGGAAATTAATAACTATTGATTAAACTATTGATTATCAATCATATTTATGGAAGTGTAAGAAAGGTCGTCAAATGTCATTCGGTGTTGTGTGTTTATTGAAGTGGACCAGGACAAATTAGGTTTGGAACAGACCATTTTGTCTTGGGACATCTTCAAGTGGGATAGATACATAGAGTAGCAGGAATTAAGTGAATAAGGGGGGGGGTAGGGTGAAATGGGATGGAGGGATGTTTAGGAGAAAATGAGGTATGGATAGGGAGGGGCTTAGATGGTTTTGTCAGGTGTTACTGAGGTAGGAGTCACACTTTGGTGTAAACTTGCTACCCTCCCTCCCTCCCGCTTTTTATTAGTGGGGATTGTGGTTACTTCCGTTTGGGTAAGGCAGAGAAGGGGTAGGTTTGCCCTTTACTGTTCATCCTATGGTTTTGGATGTGCAATTCAATAAGTTGGGAAGGAAAGTGAGCATTTGCTCTGTTGGATAAGTTAATAAGCAAGCATAGCTGCTTATTTGGTTGGTGTAATTCAATAAATTGAACATGAGTGGTCCTCTGCCTTGTTAGTGCAAGGATAAATGAGCAAGTGGGGGACACTGCTTATTCAAGGGTGAGCAGTTACACTGCCCTTATGGTTATTTATTTTATGTTTTCTTTCATGGATGTTATCACCTGTGTCATTTTTTAGTAGAAATTAATAACTATTGATTAATCTATTGATTAACAATCATGTTTATGGAAGTGTAATAAAGATAATCAAATGTCATTCGGTGTTGTGTGTTTATTGAAGTGGACCAGGACAAATAGGATTAGTGGACATTTTTTTGTGTTATTCACAGAATGTGGTGTATTCAGTGCAATACCATTTGTGTCCTACATTTTATGTAGGTAAAACTTCCAGGAAACTCAAGCAGCATATTTATGGACATTTGTTTAGAAATTAAAAATGGGAAAAGTTCTAGTGCTCTATATAAACATGTGAAAGAATTTACTACACCGTCTTTCAGTTTTTTAGTGGTTGAGCAGAGTGAAGAGCAATTCCCAGGGATGGATTATAGACAAGCATTTAAATAATTGTGAGCTCAAATGGCAATTGAGGTTTGATGCCACAAGCAACCCTCATCTAAATGATTCCTGTTCAATTGGTTCACTTTTAAAATTGAAATATTATAATGCTTTATAGATATATTAAACTAGTTCTAGTATTCCATTTAGATTTTAAGGATTTAATTAACTGATGGATTTTAGTGGCTGATTGTTGTCATATGATCTTTTTAGCTGCATTAAAAGGGCTTTTAAACTGATTATATATTATGATGAAGTTCTGAGTGTTTGAGAATGAAAACACTCAATAAAGGTTATTGAACATTCAAGAGCTGGTCTGTGTCTCACTACATTTATTTTTGGTTCTTAATTTATAATGGAATTTTAGAAACTTGTGGAACCTGAGCAACTCAATTCTCTGAAATGCATTTTGCCTTCAGTTCATTTTCTTCTTTAAGAATTGATAGGACTGTAGAATACTGAATGAACTGAAAATAACTGAAGGAAACTGGAATGAGACTAGAATGAATGTCATTATATTTTAATTACCCAGAATTGTGCTTAACAGGTGACAGTCTATTCTTTATGTGCCAAATCTTCTTGTAGCTTTCAGAATAAAAATCTGCATAGATATAGGTTGGTGAATAAAGTTTTAGCATGTATGGTAGACCTAGATGTCAACAACCTGTGAATCAAATCTTATAATCTCAAATAACAGTGCTGATAAACTGAAATAGTCTGAATTATAATGTCTTCAGCTTCTGCACTCATTGTACTCAGTATGATTTCTTTTCTCCTGAATAATATAATTAATATTCTAGAATGTTAAAAGTTTGACCTGAGTTCTGCACTCACTTTTGAGTGTCTGTACCAAACTTCTGTGAACTGAACTGCAATGACTTTCAGTTAATCAGTCTGAATGAAATAACTGACTCACTTCTGTGTCTGAAGTATCTCTCATAATAATGCCAAGACCCTGTAACTTGTGTACAAATTCTAAATGTCTTTTTACCATTTGTTCCCCCACCTGTTTGCACTCAATGTACAACACATTCTAAAAGCACATTTTATTCTTATCAGTATTCTTGATGGAAGGTTATTGAAACATTCCTGTCTATTGAATCTGCATGCATAATGTAAAATGAAGACATATGTCTGCTTTAATATGATTGAATTTCTTGGCCTATGCAAAAAGAATACTATGTTTATGTCTAACAAAGTACATTTAAATGTAACCTAAACTTACATCTTCTGAAAGAGTTTTCAGTGGGGTATTCTTCAAAGTTTCTTTCGTACTGACTTATCTTTCCTACCTATATCCCCAAATCAGAAGGTTGTAATGTTCCTTGAGTTTGATTTAGGTTGGGTACTTACATGGCCCAAAACTGCAGTGTTAGAGATTTCTCTGTCATGATCCCAGAGTTACTAAGTTGCCTGCACAATTCACAAACCCTGAAAACTACTAGGATTCAATGATGATCAACCTAGCTATGATAGCAGAATAAATGATCATGAAGTCAGATGGTCTCCATATTACCATAAGCACAATTCTAATGTAATTTAACAACAAGAAGGATGTACTCATGCTTATTTGTCTATAGACTAGCTATAATAATATGGGGACAAGTACCAAATAATGGGCAATTTTCTATAGGCCTTATAAATTATTACTGAGCAGACTCTTTCAGATGTGAGGGTGCGTTCTCCTATTAGTAGAAATTGTATATCAGACCCTCTGGATAGTCCAAGCACAGGGGCCTACACAAGTAAGATTTTCTTGCTTCTCATATAAACCATCAGCTTCCTGTCTTTTACAGTGAGGGAACCTATCACTGTGCCTTTTCAACCAATACTTTCTTCCTTAGTTTATGCAATGTGTTCTTTATATTTTCATTACAACACCATTAGCTCAATTTTTTACTAAAAAAGAAAAAGCAGGCTTACTTTGCAGATTTCCTCATGGAGCAAGAAAGTCATAGTTCCCTCTTTCATGCCGATTTAAATGTCAACTCTTCATTGCCTGCCTGTGCCTGTTTGCAACAACCTTTTCACTCAGTGCTAGGAAGACATATCCCAACATCAAGATAGCTCATTCTAATAGGACTAAACATCCACAGTTAATTCTAGTCAGTTATTTTCTTAGGATAGAACAACTGCTTAAACAAACTATGAAGCATTTTTATGAGTCCTGTTTGTCCCAAAAGATTGTTTTACTTTCACACCAGGATAAAAAAAAAATGATTACACTTGATTATCCTGCTCCATTCCTCAGACATGGCCTGATTTGAAGACTGTTCATATCTGTCTTGGTGTATCTGTCTGGGAACACATGCTATAGCATGCACTTTAGCATGGGTAACCTTAATTTTAGATTAGGTAATGCCAGTTGGTACAGCTGTTGATTTGGGACAGTTGCGCCTAGCTTGAGGATTAAACTTAATTTTTGACGATGCGTGTTGTTTTGTGTGCTTATTCTAAGTTAATACCAACCCCAGGATTCAAGAAGCTTGGTGCAAGGACGGTTTTAGCCTTGCACCAAGTGTCCTCACTAAAGATGGTGCAGGAGCGCCATATGTATATGTATGAGGGCATGCGGTTGCACCCTCGATGCGCACAGGAAACGTGTGTGAGTGCAAGGTGTATGTACAAGTGCTCTACGGAGGCATAAACATGCCCCAACAGTTGCACAACCTACTATGCTTACTAGAGTAGAGCCCGCCTCTAATAGTAAGTCAGTAATTCAGTCTCTGTGGATACGAAATGTATGCTAAGCATACAAGAGTGTCCACGAACAGTGAAATAAAATCGAAGTAGTAAACACACAAGCATGTAGTGGAACATTGAGCACTGTCCCTAGAACTTTCACAATTAGATTCCCCATGTCCCTATTATACATTTGAATTGCTGCAATATCGAGGGTCTAAGCAAAGCACAGCATGTTTGCATGTCACTGCCCTCCGCCGAGCGTAGCTTACACATTAAATTTATTCAAATAGAGAAAAACATGCAGAATCAACGTAAACGTCAATAGTGTAGTGTTTAGAGCATCCGCCTAAAGAACAGGCATTCATGGTTTGAGCCCAACAATAGCACATATCATTTTCCATGTGGAATGAATGTCGTTTTGCTGTAAAACCAACATAAGAGTATCACATGAGATATTTAACTAAATGTTATTCAATCAAAGTGACACTGTCATAATGAATAAGGCACTAGTAAGCAGGTGTAAGCACAAATAAGCATCAGTAAACATATATAAGTACGAGTAAGCAAGTCTGAGTGCGCTTGTATGGGTCTACCCAGTGCCCAGCATAGGAAATGTATATAAGTATGTACAGATATATACTATACATACATATATATATATATATATATATATATATATATATATATATATATATCTATGAATAAACAACAATATAACAATAAATTATACAAAAAGAATGAGAAGGTAATCAACAGCAACCCCGGTATTATATAGTGCTGTCAGCGTATGTCATATCAAGCTGGGCAGGAGTGAGCAAAGCACTACTACTCACACCACAGGCAGGATATTACCAGTGGGAGTAACATTGTTGATCTGCTAAGTCTACTTTACACAAAGACGGTAGTCCCTGGTGGGACTACCCAAAAATTGATAGATTATTTGCCCATTCGACCATTACACGAGCAAGGGCAGGTATGTTCAAGGACTAAATGGTGGGAGAGCCTGAGAATACATGGGTTGGGACAACATATGTGTAGGGCCCCTAACACTTGGGAGAGGGCGCAATGTATGGAGGTGTGTCATGGCTGCGATAGCAACTGGACAATGGATGGTATGCCTGTATGTTGAACTCGGGTGGGGTGGATGAACTATGGGTATGATATTATGGATCCAGGTGTGCCAGGGTTGGATGAGCTGGTTCTAATTGGACTGCCCAGTGGAGTTCAGCGAGTGCGTTGTAAGTATATATGCATACACACATGCAGACATCTATATGTAGAAGTACATTCTCTGTAACACATTCATTCCATTTGCAGACATAAATAACATGAATGTGCCCTTACAAACCTCGACAGTAGATAGAATAATAGGTTGTGCATAAGAAGGAAGGGACGAAACTGTTAAAATGCAGAAGTGTGTACAATGTCCGAAGTCAGTGCTTTGCTGAAAAAATTAAATGTGAGGACTTTCCCACACATGGAATCATTCCTGTGATCTGCCTGCTACAGCAACGCCAATTACTAAACCGGTTTATTTGTAAAAGAAATATGCTGAACACGTACATAATTAGGCTCTCATGTGTAACATGTGCGTTACCACATAGTCATACTTATTAATTTATTGTAGTGTCATGTTAACGGGAGTAAGGTTGTAATGAAGAATAGAGTCTAATCTTGATATAAAGACATGCAGGTCCCATGTGGGACAACCCAAAAATTGTGAATAGTGTCCTTTTGGTTGCTCATGTCATCAACGTTTGTGAACTAAAAGTTTGGGAGTTCTGAGGATACGTGGAGTGAGTCAACCATTGGGATGGGTCTACAGGAGTAGGGAGTGGCCACACCACAAATCCAACTGGAGAATGGATGACTGCAGTATTAGGGAGGCATTGGAGTTGGTGTTTGGGGAACCAGGAGCCATGGGTATATGGGTATATATGCAAATGAAGCAGCACAGCAATAGTGTATTGGTTAGAGGAACCGCCTAATGAACAGACATTCCTGTTCCGAATCCCACTGCATCACGTACCATTTACCATTGGTAATCTGTACATGAACATATTTCCACAGCTGTCCCTACAGATGGGAGTTCCCTCACAAACAGAGCACTGTCTTGTCAGTTTTAAAACATGCAGAATAGCCATTACCACACACAACTTGTTAAACTGGCAGTAGTCTCAATGAAGCATAGCTACACTTACATGCTGTAGTCATGTCTGGTACATCACCCTCCTGTCTTTAGGCTACTTTCCACTGTGTAAGCTGTTTGAGGAACATCCAGCTATCATCTGTGATGCTGTTTACCAAACACCAGATCCAGGTTCCACTCACAGCAACTGTCATGGGCAAACACCAACATGATGTTCCTAGATATTATTCTGCGTTTCCATGCGATTGGCTATGGGAACATCACCACAGCTGTTCCACATGCAATCAGCTAGAAGAGGACTGCAATAGGTGCAGAGGCCATCACCTGATCATGACCATCACTTACAAAACACAAGCTGCTGCTGAGCAGGTGTACAACTCCACATCCATCAGAGAGTGTGTGGGAGGGACAGACAGAGGAAAAGTACATCAGAGAAGGGCTTGGAGACTGAAACCTAAGCATTGTCTGTCACACACCTACCAGTACAGGGGTTCAAACCTCTGACTGACTAGTCATTACTATTACAAGTGCATGAAGTTACTCCATGTGCCACAAAGCTGACATGTTGGTGTGCTGTAAGAACATATATGTGTGCTGGTGAGCGACATCTGCAACGGAGCTATATTAGATGTAGCACACATGGCTGTCCACATGAACAGATGTCATTGTCAACACAACCACACTCTCTAATGGACTCAGACACATTGCCATACTTTGCCAGGCACACAAATACACTTCCTAACTACTTAGTTTGCCACACTGCAGTAATGCACAGGTACTACATGCACCGCAGGGGATATCTGGAGGTTCTATCGGCTAGGGCATGTGAACATGTCTGACATCAGTGGGTATGCCAGTGGGAGTTATACTGGGTTTGACTGTGGTTAAGAGCATCATACCCCACAGCAGACACAAGGTGCCAGTACTGACATGCATGCATACATTGCTTCATGGGTGCGTAGTGGTTGGCTGTGCAAGATGGCTGTACAAGGCTGGGTGAGGGGTAATCCTTGGCATCATGCCAACCAACAGTGATGTGCAGTGTGGTACAGGGGTGTAGTGTCTGCAATGTCCCACACAGATGTGTATTGTATGAACTGTCCTGACATCCTGGTTACCATTGTGTATGGCCATTGCTTTGCAATGCATGCCATGTCTCTCTTTGATAGTCCTTGACATGGACATTGCCTGGGAAGTGCACATCCCACAATAATGTACAGTGACATGTACAAGTGTACCTGGTTTGGCTGGCACATGTTGTGTACACAGACTGATATCATCAGATATGCCAATAATGGCCTGATGTAGCAGGACCTGCTTATAGACAGCAGGTTGACCTCGCACCTGCATTGATAGCATGATACAGGTATTCCCTGGTTTCAGTGGCATCAGTCCATACAGGGCACATGTGTAAGGCATTGTATGGCCTCTGTGGATCACATTTGATGGCACGCATATGTTGCAGGCATCCAGTGGGGAACATAGTGAAGGCACATTGTCCCCAATTATGTGCCTATTGTACTGCTGTACAGGGTGTCATGCCCACTGAAGCCTACTGCAATCACACCATGCCTACTATCTGTCATCAATGTGCAGGGTACTAGCAACATAGCGGGATATTCTAGGCAAGTGTATTTGTGTATGACACATGGGTTCAGAACGTATTCCGGATAATAGAAGGGTTGCATACTTTGTTCACCAGACCTTTTGCCAGATGTAGGGGTATGGCTTGCCAACACAGTCCCTTGGTTGATTGACATCTGTACTTCTTGTGAGATGGACATTGTGACATATAATATGGACACCATATAGGAAAACTACAAAATCCACTCCCCAACATGTCCAGTGGTTAGGCATGCACAGCCACCTCCACACAGGCTCTGACTGTCAAAAACACACACACACACACACACCTGCTATGTCTTGGAATAGAACCCCTACCTAACTAGTTTATCACACTACAGCATTATGCAGTTACAGCACACACTTTGGAGATTACTGGGTTACAGAAGTCCCAGAGGTGTATTACTAGGTGAGTGCCAATAGCAGGATTGCCAAAGGTGGTTATGTGAATTGTAAAGAGTGTGCAAACTCTAAAAAGCATTGTTCTTTTCTCAGGCAGACACAGTTGGTCTGTCTTGGAATAGAACCCCTACCTACCTAGTTTATTACATTAAAGCATTATGCAATTACAGCACACACTACGAAGATTACTGGGTTACAGAAGTCCCAGAGGTGTATTTCTAGGTGGGTGACATCAGCAGGATTGCCAAATGTGTTTATATGAATTGTAAAGAGTGTGCATGCTCTAAAAAGCATTTTTATTTTCTCAGGCAGACAGACACACACAGCTGGCCTCTCTTGGAATAGAACCTCTACTTAACTAGTTTACCACACTACAGCAATACGGAGTTACAGCACGCACTATGGAGAATACTGGGTTATAGCAGTCCCAGAGGTATATTTCTAGATGGGTGACATCAGCAGGATTGCCAAAGGTGGTTATGTGATTGTAAAGAGTGTGCATACTCTAAAAAGCATTGTTACCTTCTCAGGCAGACAGACACACAGTTGACCTGTCTTGGAATAGAACCCCTACCTAACTAGTTTATCACAGTACAGCAATATGCAATTACAGCACATGCTACAGAGTTACAGCAGTCCCAGAGGTATATAAAGCATTTACACCTGTCTTATGCAGCCCTAATTGACAGTATCAACAAGGCTTGCAAGTCTTGAACCCTGGACAATGTACACTGAGGTCACTGGAGGTACCACTAAGCCATCTGGATTGTAATCATGGTGCATGGAGTTTATAATGCACATCTTACTACAGGTATTCCACAGTACTGAAAACAAATGGGACAGTCACTTTCTGTACATATGTACAGTACCTTTGAATGTACTGTACTCTGTGAAACAACAAAGACATGTCTACATCTGTACAACTGTCATAACTGCATATATATATATATATATATATATATATATACATATACACAGACACAGTTATAGCCATATATATATATATATATATATATATATATATATATATATATATATATATATATATATATATATATATATATATATATATATATATATATATATATATATATATATATATATATACATACACACACACACACACACATCTAAACACCCTTTGTGACACAGAAGGGTTCCAAAGGAACTGACATGTACACAAAACAGAGGCATCTCTTGTGTTATAACATTTAAATCTTAAGCAGTTCACAAGAGAAGGGATGGTTGTTGTGTATGTGGGATTTGTGGTGGGGAATGATGGCTAATGCAATCTACCCTGGGGATTGTGGAGTTAGGGTGGGGGAATGATGGGTATGAACTTACACCCCGGTGACCACTTCTGTGTCACTGCTCGACAGTGGCACAGGAAAATAACATACCCAACTGTAGTCATTCTTGACTGTGTATTCTTTACCTTTCCTAACTTTGTAGACAGCGGTCACCACAGATGGTTACCATGGTGTGCTAAAAGACATTACGCATGTGTATGCCTGGGTACAGGGTTGTCACACACAAACACGCACACACTTGCCAGCATTGTGCATACATGTCTTGCCTATGTAAAGGTAACTAGTACAGTTGTATGCAGTTGGGGTATGTGCCACAGAACACATACAATTACATTTACTCTGATTCCATTTCTGAACTGGGTAACATCACAGGACTGATTACTTGCAGTGTGGAGGGGGGAAGAGAGAGGTTCAGCAGTTGACAAGGATAAAGGCCAGTGCAAAAGGTGGTATCTCTTTGGAATGCATCAAAACTCACTGTCATGACAGGATGCAGACACAAATACACAACCACACTCAGCCATTTGCTGATACACACTCAGGCATTTGCTGAGACACACAATAAGCCATTTGCTGATACATACACAAGCACATGCACACAGTTGTCAGTGGTGGGATCAGAACTCTTGCTTACCTACAGATCACTATTACAGTACTACACAGTTACGAGACACACCACAGAGATTACACATTCCAAGGTAGTCAGAATGCCCTTCTAAGATTGAGGACAACAGGGAGACTGACAGTCACAAAGTACATAGCTGTAAACCTTTGTGTTTAAAATAGGTGTCCATTACAAACTGTATGCACAAACAAGACACAGCATCTGAAGGTAGTACATAGGTAGGCCTGAGAGGTATAGTTGTAGCACAACAGGAACCTGAACTGGAGTATGCCCATCTGTGGAATGGGCAACTACTATCACTATACAGGGTTACAGTGGGCATTCTCATACACGTGATAGCACTGGCTGTTTGGGATGCACTATGACTACATCTATACAAGATTATACTGGGCATGCTCATACACTTAGTAACAAAGGGCTTGTTGGATGCACTGACTCAAATTACACAAGGTGGCAGTGGGTACACTCATACATTTAGTAGCACAAGGCTGTTTGGGATGCACTCCGATTCTAACCACAGAAGGCCACAGTGTGCATGCTCATACACTTACATTTACAGAACATGTTGTAATGGAATCCTATTGTAAACACACAGGTTTACAGCTATGTACACCTTACCTGTCAGTATATATGCACATCATACTCGTTTAGTACCTGATACCTGTATGTGGCCTGTAAATGATATATCTGTGTCTGTGCTGTGTGATACACATGCATACATGTACATGAAGTACTGACATATATATGTTAAGTATACACATTTATGCATGTGTGGACGTGACAGATAATAGGTTACCTGGGACACAGGCAGATGCTACCTGCAGCATGTGTCACACAACTTGCTGCCCTGAAAGGCATACATTGATAGCAGGTTGTGGACAGTGGCATTATACGTGGAACAGTGGCATGTGCAAGCATAATGTATGAGCCACATTGTGTAATGGTACTGAGGTGCAGGTGTCAAGATGACCTCTCCCGGCTGTATTAGTAGTTGTCATTATTAGCAGGACTGCTACCCTAAGTATATCTCACATTGGTCGTATACACAATTTCTGCTGTTGTCCGTCACCTTACATGAGGCATTTGCTACCAAGCACATTACTGCCACTCGCAGTGATATCATGGTATGAGTGGCAACTGCTAGACCAAAACAATGAGCCAATGTCCTGCTGTTATTATGAGGTTGTCCAGTGTCTGTCATTCCAGGCTGTCATGACTGAATGACAAGCCTTCAACACAGAGCACATGCATCCATGTTTCAAGTGTGTGTAGATAATACCTAGGTCGCATTTACCCATATAGCCGCATTCCAAGGCAAATGTCCTACATACAGAAGTAACACCTTGACACCTACAAGACAATTGCATTGGATGCTTATGCTAACCAGTGCTAGATGTGTGGTTTTAGTAATCCATTTGCTCAATGTAGAACCTACAATGGGGAATACTGACATCTGTGCAGTGAGGAACACCTGGCTGAAGGCTCTGTAGTGCACAATTGCACTATCACCATATAACTCAGATCCAGACATATGGGCCATAACAGTGGTAAGGACCATTCCAGGTGGTGGTGTCCACATATTCATAAAGGCTACTCACATGTAAAGACCACTACTACGACATAACTCATCACAGATGAGTCAAGTATAGATGATAGCGGCAAATGCTGCATTCTAGGTTGTATCCTCATATACATCCATCACCCTGTCCCCAGACTACCAGCACACATCCATATGTGGTATGACATAGTATGGTAGACCACCAGATAACCTTCAATTGGTGGACTGTACCTAGGCCTACATCAACTGTGCAAAGTACCCATGTACAAACACAGCTACATAATGTGTTATGCAATGCAATAATACCACTGTTTGTATCCAGCTCAGTTGTACACATACCAGGGTCCCTCGAATGTTGTCAGCATTAACATGGTCGACTGTTGCTGTACACCAGTAAACAATACCCTCATGGATGGATATGACCTAACTGTACCTGCCCTGGATATGTACATCCCACACTCATGCAACATAAATGACATTACCATAGCTTTCATTATCCTTTCTACATACAGGTGGCTACAGTCATTACACACATGCACACGGCAGATAGCATGCTAACAGTGCATAAGGTTTGATATCTATGCTATGTTAACAGAGGTAATATTCCCTCTCTACTGGTCACCCATGACACCTATCATATCATACAACACCCCATGTGGCATGTATGTCATTAGACATGTCCACCTAATGCAATGCCTACAAACATACCCAAATAACAGGATCATAGGACCTACACAAGGCCTGTATTGACAGACTCAGGGAAATCCAGCTCTGCCCTGTATGTTCCTGCGTAGTCACAGGTGATATGTTCATGACATGTACAGCCATGTGTGGTCACAGCTCCTACATATACCCCATGTCAACAGTTGTAAGCCATGCATGCTGTGTGCTGTCTGGACATTAGCCTTAGTACCACAATAGCCAGTATGTGCTGGGGTGAGATGTTTACAAGCCACAGACCTCGCACATTCTTGAATGAGTGTACTACCTACTTCTAACAGAGCACATTGCTGGCACTCTTCCAGTAAACATGAAGTGTGTGTAGCAAATATAGTGTGCTCACTGTTGACCATTACAGTGCCCTGGCTTCACCATGGCACTGTCAAGTAACAGTTTGTAGGAGCATGGCATGGAATAATGCTGTGTGTGTCTTACTGATATGTGCTGTTGTCATATATGTACACTTGGCTACTCAGTGAGGGTGGTGGTGTCCTACCAGTACATGAATACAACATCCATTATGGTGTAATTCTTGGCTATGTTTCACACATGGTGTGGGGAAGGTGTGGAATGTATCTTCTTGACCTGCTAGTGTACTTACTGATGTAGACCGCATATGTGTACATGTATTGATGTTTGTGTAGATTCAATGTGTGTACAGTGTCTGATGTCTGAAGGTGACTGTTGTCTTAGTTCATCATGCTGTTTCAATACAGTCTCAGCATTGCCAACTGTATATAATGATATGCTCTAAGTACAGTAAGCTGTACATGAGGTATGGACAGATGTTTGGACATGACTAATAAGTGGTGGGGCTTTTTTGCAGGTGAATGATTACTGAGGACAGCTCACTGGTGAGTTAAAACCATTCCTACAATAACCTGTGTAATTGCTAATGTCAGGTTTTGTTAATTGAAGTGGAAGACAGACAATGTAGAATGCAGTAAGGGTGACACTGAAGGCAAACCTCATGACACCTGTAACAGTAATACATCTCCTGTGCATATATTGTGCATATATCAGCACAGTTGGCAAAGGAAAGAGTCAGTAAGCTTTGTAGCAAATGTGATAGTGCTGTACTTCTGTAATACCTATCATGAGATAGGCAGGTGTTTGATTCACAGTACTGGCACGTGTGGGTGTGTGAGTGTCCATATATGTCACGTATGGTTGGGAATACATCCCACATGTTTTCACTCTCCTGAGCACTGTTGTTGACATCAGTACAGAGGGAAGTGTATAAAGAAAGGCATAGGCAGGTGGTTGAACCTCACACATGTAAAGTGTCTGTATGTGTGTGACATAGGTGTATATCTCTGTGAATGCCACAGTGTGTGTGTGTGTGTGTGTGTGTGTGTGTGTGTGTGTGTGTGTGTGTGTGTGTGTGTGTGTGGCTGTCTGTGTGTATGGCTGTCCGGTCCCTGGAGTGAGGCTGTATTTTACCATAGTGAAATGTTAATGCCTCCTGCCCCCATCCAATCAATGCAATCTAGTATCCCTGTTGATATCATCAATCTTAGATGGGCATTCTAACTGCCTGTTAACATGTACACTCTGGGGTGTGACCTGTTGTTACATAGCCTACTGATGGACCCCCTTCCCCACATATACTCACTGCACTGTAGTATCCCTGTCAATGTCCTCGATTTTAGGCCATTCCTACTACCTGTACATCTGTAATCTCTGTGGCGTGTCTTGTAATTGCGTAGTACTATAATGATGATATGCACATAGGCAGGGGTTCTCATCTGAACATTGGCAACTGTGTGTGCATGTGTCAGAGTGTGTGTTACTGTGTCTGTGAATCCCTGAGTGTGTGGGTGAGTCTGTGTTTGCATGCTGTCATAGCAGTGGGTATGACTGATTCCCAATGAGAAGCCACTATTTCCACTGGCCTTTACCCTTGTCATCTGCCATACCACTCTTTTGCCTCCTCCCCGCTCCAGGTAAATATACCTGTGATGTCACCCACTATGGATGCGATGGCTCTGAACACAGTAGCTTACTACACAGCTATCATGCTCTTAGATTATTAGAACAGTAAACATAATTGAAACATGGGAGAATATAATTGTGATGTGGATGCTACAAAGTGCATGCAGGTATTGTCATACTGACCTGTGGGTAGTCAACATGTACATATGCGACACTAACCGCAAACACCGACATCCCCCGGCACATGCAACTACACCTGAAAGAGAAAGGCAGAACGTCAAGATCAACATGCTGTTAGTGTTGTTACACATGATACATACTGCCAAACGTACAAAATGCATTCTAAAACTGTAATACATGATATTTCTGATGCCTGTCAACACTACTCAACAATATTAATCTAAAATTGTCTACCTAGTATGCTCACCCTGTGCATCAGACCATATGAGCATGTCTCTGCACCAATGGTGTGGATGACAGGCATGCGGCATAGGCATCATTATATGCAAAGGGTGATAATGCTTGCCATAGGCCTAGACTGCACAATTGGATGACATCATGTGTGTGTGTTAGGACCTGTGATATTATTGGGTGTGTGTGGATGTTATGAGTGTGAGTGTTGAGGTGCCCTACCTTTGTTTCCGGTGTGTGTGTGTGTGTGTGTGTGTGTGTGTGTGTGTGTGCATGCACACAGGTCTGGCATGTGACTGGCCTACACAGGGATATTATTGACAGCTGCAGACTGTATAAGGCAGGTTTCACAGTTCACGGTGTCCAGCCACGGCCACGTGACCTGCGGCTGCCAGGGGTTGCACGGGCACTACCAGGCAGAGGTCCAGATTGGATACTGTCTGATGATGCATGTCCACTGGAATTGGATCCCTGTTGGGACCATCCAGGACCACGTGCATGTGGCCTGCTGTGTCCTGTTGTGGACTGCACAGCACCAGCTGCACTGCTGCTGCTACCGCCACTATGGGAGTGGGCATGTGCAGTAGCATGTTCACGTAGACCTTCAACAGGTGATGTAGTTGACCTACGTCCACGTGCCTGACACCTCACACCCACCAGATGTTCCAGCACAGACATTCCACGCTCAAGGACTGGCATGCCACTGTCAAGGACTCCCACCATGTCACTCAATCGTCTATCCAAAACATCTGCAAGATGATGGTGAGCATTTGCAAGTGCCTGTATGTTGTCAGTTAATGAATGGACAGCAGCCCTCTGAAGCCTCAGACCTTCTTTGTTGTGCCATTCAGCACGTGCCTGTGCCTCCATTACAGCCCAAAATATGCATCTGGTGACTCCAGCTGATGTGCTTTATCTCACAGGGGCACGTTGGCCAGTGATCCTCCTATGAGCAGGGCCGGGCACATGCCTGTTTGGGACATCACCAGTCAGTTGACTGGGATCATGGTGTGCAGGCACACCTTCCATAGACTCCACACCTCCCTGTTCCATGCTACCACCCACCAACTGTCTTTCCTCTATGGCCAGTGGTGATGTGGTATGTGTAGGCAGGGAAACTGTGTGCAAGGATGAGGGGGATACAGGTGGAATGGCAACCAATGGCACAGATTCAGCTCCTGACAACCCTGTCTGTGCCTCAATCATACTATCATCATCACTGCTAGAGTCTGTGAGGATGCTAACATCAGTGGACTGCAGGAGGGCAATGCACCTACATCAACACCTGTGAGGCGAAGACAAGAACTGTACATTACAAGTTATACCAGACACAGACACACACACACACACACACACACACACACACACACACACACACACACACACACACACACACACACACACACACACACACACACACACACACACATGCTACATGTAGGTGATATGGGAGATGGCATTCAGCTTAGACAATTATAGTGGTAGTTATCATACATCCCTGAGTTGCACACAACAGCATGCATGTGTTATAGCAGATGGCATGCATCTTACACAATTATAGTGGTGGTTAGCATACATACCTGTATTGCACCATTTGTGTTAGTAGCCTATACCCCATACCTGCAACACAATGCATGCACTTTGCACCATTGCACCACACTGCCATGGTGGGTGCAACATACACCACATGTTAACAGACCATCGCTGACCTTTGTACAGCTACCACTGATGCCTTGTGTTGGCCACCATCCAGATGTGTGAGGACATGAGCAGAAGGGTATGTCGACTGCATACTATGCTTGCCTGAGCCCTAGCTTGCATATCTCCCCCAAAGCAGTGCATGTCTGTTCAACATTATTCTGCCTACCCCTGAGCTGAGTCTAGACATTGTGCATGTGGCTGTACACACATGTTTGACTTGGCTGTCCCTACTTTGCAATGGTGCCACAGACCAACACAGGTTTACAGTACACTGGCCTGCTGTGTGGCCTATGACCTTGTCAATCACATGCAGTATGACATGTCTTCTGCTGATGTGTTGAATGACATGCATACATGGGTAACACAATGGTGTCCTTTCCAATCTACAGTATGGTAATGGTGTCCCAATACAGGGACGTGTTATACTAACACGGGCCTTCAGCTGATGCAATGTTGTCTGTCCACCCTACAAATATGCAGTGACATACTGCACATTGAGCTGATGTGCATAGCCATTGCAGGGCATCATGTGGCATCACAATTTCTATACAGTGTGAGCTACTGACACAGTTCATAGTCATGACTATGTTCACATACAATACATATCTAATGTGGAATGTGACCCACATCACTGAGGTGTATACACACTAAATCCTAATGTGGAATGTGTGACACAGGTCACAGAAGGGTATACGGATGACACCCCTGCACATCTGCAACCATATTACTGATGCCTGGCAACTATGCCCACACATGGCTAACTTAACAGTACTCTGTGTCCCACATGCCATCTGTGTACCTCACACACATGAGGAGCAGGCATGACAGTGATGTCTGACACCAGCAAGGTGAATGTCCTGTATCTGTGGCCTGATGTGGTTGTATGTGTATGTTGTGCAACACATGTATGTATTTGGATACTGTATAGGTGAATGCTTTCATGTCGTGACACACTCAAGATGTTCAGGACATGTTATGTGGTGGTTTCATGTTATCCCTACACAAGCTGTGCACAGGCCTGTATGATGTTTAGTGTTTCACATCTGCAATATCACCATTACACAAAGGCCATAGCTGTATTGTGTCTAACCAATGTACAACAGGTTGTAGACACATGTACATCACTTCTACTGTGTGTGTTGCTTCATGTCTCTGGCCATCCTCCATGGCCATGTGTACACATGTTCTGTCCAATGGTTGTGATGGCCATCTTATTTCACATGTCAGTGTTATCACATATGACATACACCCATAGATGTCATATGCTCCACTGAGGACAGGGTTATGCAGACAAAGGGTGGTATGCATGGGATGTGAGACATCATGTTTTGCAGGATAGTTGAGCAGTGTTGCAGTCAGCCCACTACATGTCATGGACATGTCAGATAGCACATGACATTGTGCGACATTCATAACAAGGGTATACTCCACAAGGGTGTATCCTGTGGGCTGGTCATACTCCAGCTCCAACACATCTAGAGTGTATGCACGCATATGCTCTCTGTACAGTACTGTTCGTATTCCCAACATGTGTAATGCTGATATGTAGTACCTGTCCCTACAGTGAAACACACCTCCATCATTGTATTAACAGTTGTCCACACATCTGGCAATGACAGTTTGGAAGGTTTAGTGTAGGTGTTTCATATAGTCTTCAATTGTTTCACATGGGTAACCACTGTGATGCATTGCAGGTCTGATCAGTGTCTATTAACAGGACCTTATGTGTACGTGTGTTATGGCAGATAGCATGCAATTAATATGATCCATGCATTATCAAGCCTGGTAAATAATAACAATCTCACCTGACACAGGCTGCTGCCGCTGCAAAATGCCAGATGTACGTAAACAGGAGTGTCACAACAGTAAGATCATTATCCACACCTGTGTGATAGCTACAGGGTGCAATGTCCATGTAAGCACATAAGCCAGTACAATACACTATATTATGGAGTATGCACATCTGTGCTACAGGGTGCAATATCCATGTTAGCACATAAGCCAGTACAATACACTATACTATGGAGTATGCACATCTGTGCATACATAGAGTAGCAGACTATAGTATGTGGCATGTGTGCATACATGCCTTGCATATGATTTTACATTACATATTGTATAGTAACACATGTAACTATGTGAAGTATAGTTGTGTTATATGTACAGTACTGACTTACCAGGCAACTCCAGGCTCGGTGGTTGAGAGACACCCACCTCAACAATACCAGCTAAAGCTTGTGGATGGAAGTCAGCAGGTGTCCCCAGGTTGGCCAGTCACTCCTTGGTACATGTAAGTGGGGGCTGGGGGAGTGACCCCCCCACCTATTGCACCTTGTCCCCTGGCGATTGTATTAGCATGCTGTTTCACCCATCTTATGAGGTCAGTGCAGTGTCAGCACACCTGCTGATAGGTGCGATTGTGACCACCATCATTTACCTTCCTGCAGAGTTCCTCTCACAGGGCATCCCACTGCTGTGCATCCTGTGGCACATGGCTGAAGAGTGTCATATGGTTGGCAAGGAGGTATGGGATGAGGACCTCATCCTCCAAGCAGCTTTACGCTGGCAGCCTGCTGCGTGGCATACCTATACATAATGATGGAGACAGGTCACAGTAACTCACAGAGACGTACAGAAGTACAGCTGAACATACATGTATATCATATTTATTAAGATTACAAATAAGGCTTTGCAAATCTACATGACACTAACACCACTGACATGTATAGGTTACACACATTTGACACATTGCTGATGTGATGTTATTGCCATATATGTGTGTGTCATGTGATGACATTGCTCATACTCCATGTGGATGTTGTCTTGACATGGGCATGTCTGTTTGCCTGCACTGGTGTCTTTACCTATCAGCACATGCCTGGATGTGTTCACATTAATGCAATAAACCTTAATGCTGTGTATATGTTACATATATAGTCATACATAGCCATTAGGAACATGACCTGTGACCCTGCAGACTTGCAAGCATGTATGTGTTTTGCCATATACATCTACATGGCACTGTACAGCTGTGTAGCATCCTGCCATGTATTGCCTCTATTGCACATGTGTAACACATGGGACAATAGCTAGCCTGATGGTATTTGCAGGGTTGGATATCATTTATAGCATATATGGTCATAGTGATCTAGTAGGCTATATGCCCTGGGCCATTTATGAGCCTAGGCAGACAGGTTACCTAGCTGTAGGTTACAGACAGGTAAGTTTCAGTGGCCAGTTCAAGCAGTGCCACAGAACTGATGCACAGGGTTACTGACATATTTGGCATGCGTCATCACACCCTGTCACAGAGAGGGGTGATGTGTAGCTTCGCTGGACAGGGATGCATAGTATGGCAAAAGTATGTTAAGTGTATGTATGGGACATAGATCTGTCAGGCATGTTGTGATCCTTGTACTAAAAAGGTGGATGTCCATGAAGTATGTCTTTATTTGGGATCAGGATGTGTTAAGTGTAGCATGTCCAACACCTCTGAGTTGGACATGGCTTTATTCAGGGTAGACTGCATGCTACATAGTGCAGCTAGGGATTGGGAAGGGCAGTGTAGGCCATCTACACATGGGCAATAAACCTTAAAGGAAATATGTGATCTATTATGGGTCACATGAGTGCTAAGTATGACTGAGCAATTATCTCTATATTCCTGGATGGCACCCTGTCATAATTAGGGGTGGCACATACAACTACCTGACTGGTGTGATGAAGTAACTATCAAAGGAAAGACTACTGTCCAGCTGCATCCCATACACACACAGTTGCCATTATGTTGACCACTGCCTAGGTGATAGTTCATGTGTACAGGGTTTTTAACATAGGGGATGGTAATGCAATACTTAGCTGTCAGATTGTGGCCATACGTCAGACACCACAAATCTGACACACAAAGGTCCTTCTGTATGTTGAATTCAGCACACATTGTGTCAACTATTGCTCCTAGTTCATAGTTATTTGCAAACATGAATAGGCTGATGCCTTCTGTGTTAGTCTGTGTGGTATAGATAACAAAGAGGGGGAGTACCTGGGATGAACCCTGTATTACTGTGGCTGGCATTGGTTTGATGTGCATGTATTAGTCAGACACCTTCTGTAGTATTGGTTCTGCCAGTAGTCCAGTTGCCAATCACTCCTGTGACATAGGAATATACACCTAGTTTACTGAGTGTAGCTGGAACATAGTATGGGTAATGGTGTCCTACGACCTGGAAGGTTATGATACGCAGTGTGAATCAACCCTACTGTCATCTACATCTGTACTGAATACATCAAATACGTTGATCCCAGTTTATGGCCTTACAGACCAGACTCAGCAGAGTAGGTGTGCACTATTTCCCATTATCAAAGGTGTCTCCCCCTTTATGGGGTGTGATAACTGTTGCTGTGCACCATTCAGTGTGTACACAGCTTGACATGGAGCTATGATTGAACATGATGTGTATGATTGTTCTTACATTTGTGTAGGATACACCCTGGGATGTTGACAGGTCCCATGAAAGCTGTATGTATGGCTTTAGAGAGTGCAGTTGTACCTGCATAGTACAGGGGCCCCTGTAGTGCACATGTATATATTACTAAGTGTGGTAGAGGTGCTGTGGTAGTGTTGTCGCCTCAGAGTAAGACATTGTCCCATTCGATTCTCAGCGAAAGCATCTGCTGTGTGGAGACATGCGTGAATGGGCGTACCTTCATTGAAGGTTGTGCATCAGGGCTGGCAACTCGGCATGTAAAAATCTACTGCCAATCATTAGCGGACCGGAGTTCCACTGTGGTGACCCCTAATGGGGAAAAGCCAAAAGACACAATAACAACCTGTTGGGGAGGGTGGAGGTGCGAGTGGGTTTAGGTTCTCCAAGACCCTATCTGGATGAACAAGTGCTATTTCTGTAGGTGCAGTACTTCCCATGCCATAGTGCTGTGCAGCATGGCAGGTCTTGTCATTGCCATTATGATTAATGACACAACTATAGAATGCTCTGTGCTTGGCCTCATAATATGTGGTTGATTAGTTTCACAGTAGCTTTATGTGGTTTTATATGGTGTATCTGCATCTTATTGAGGCAGACCAGGGATCACCTACACTCTTGTGTGTTCACTCTTGCAACAGTTACTACCTTTTGTGGTACAGTTTAAAGCATGGTACCACCAGTTTGCCTTCTTGTTTGTGTTTGGTTGAATCCTGGTTTTGTTTCAATGGCACAATCACTGCACGTAAGTGACTGCTTAAGGTTCATTTGTGTAAGATTCAGCATTTGCACATGCATTGCCATCTGCATGGATGCCATGACAGTCACCACTCTGCTCTTAGGAAACATAACATTGGCATTGGAGACTGACTATGTGTAGCATACTGTTAGCCCTGTTTGTATGACTACTGTGATCCAGGTCACTGGGGTTGATGGAATCCAACATGCATTGAGCGCAGGTGTTGGTACATGAGGATTCTTCCCAGTTCATAATGAAATAGTTGAGAGTAGCCATTATTATGGTTTTCTGTCTCAGACATAATCTTCCCCATTGCAGCACATTATGACAGTTAGGAAATCTGTGGCATGGTGGGTGATCTGTCACAAGGTGAAATTTGAATTCCACTTTGGCACAAAGGTAGTTGCTCAGCATAGTGCAACTAGCATGGGGGTGTACATATCCTTCAGGAATATGGACACACCTGCGGCTCATGTGTTCCAATAAAGGATAACGTGCAAGAGGTGAGGTATGTGTTATAACATGGTCATGCAGGTGTGCTCTCTGGAGCATTGAAACATGTCTCAGCCACTGCACAGATATGTTCTCCATGTTAGGGATTGGCATATGCGTGTCCATATAGTGTTTCTGACATGTATCATTGGGTAGCGAGACCCGCAGTTTATTGCTTGGCTGTCCCTGTAACAGCAGTGGACCTTCACTTGAACTGTGCATGATGAAGGAACTATAGGGGAAGCATGAGCCCTAGGCAGTATCCAGATTCGCAGGGGTGACAGATGCAGGCTCTGTCTGGCAAAGCATCATGGTCTAAACAAAATAAAATAAAAAAATACTACATCCAATACCCTGAAGTAGGAAAACAAAGCACATTTATTAGTACATTAAGCACTTTCATCTCAAATGAGAAACTTCATCAGAATACAAACATACCAATTAACCACCTTTAAATATAAATTAAAACCAATGACATCACAAACCCTGTAATCATGTTAAAGAAACACAATCCTAATAAACTTAAAATGCAACAATAAACTTGTAAAATAAATCCAGCATACATTTAAATATTTAAACATTTAAATATCATAAAACCATAAAATGAAATCTTTTTAGATATGTTCATAATATTGTATACTTCTAAAAATACACACACACACACACACACACACACACATATATATATATATATATATATATATATATATATATATATATATATATATATATATATATATATATATATATATATATATATATATATATATATATAAAGCATCATGGCCTGTCAGCCATGTTATCCCAGGCAGACAGATACTGGATAACCTTTGACTTGCACCACTACACTAGATAATTGTGGAATACATTTCTTTTGTCCCTGTACTGTGGTATCATTCTTGCCAATGGCAGAATGCTACCCAGGCCTTGGGACATACCTGCATGGGCTACAAGACCTGACAGTTCCTACATGTGTTTCCATGCAGTCCAGGCTACTGCATCACAGGTGCTGCACAACAACATGGGATATGCCAGAGCCATGTGTAAAGTTCAAAAAGTGGTCTGAGTATATGGGTATGTGGCTAATCATGGCAGACAGGCAGCTGACAGTATGTATGCCCTCCTATAGGGTGGTGTGTAACGTAGTGCTAAAGTTTGCATTCACAAATGAGTACTGTTGGGCATGTTTCCAGCCACGTGTTCTGATGTGTGGCACAATTATGCAAACTATGTCATACAGTTTGTGTATATCGGTGTCTGTCTCTTCCAGCTTGGGAAGTCACTTGTTTTGCCAGATACTTAGAAGCATTTGTGAATGTGTGTGATGTCTGGTACTGTGTGTGGGTGTCCTTACTGTGTTCTGGTAAGAGTATGTGTTGGATGTGATGATGAGATGCATGTGTTAACCTACACCTCATGACTGTCCAGTCCAGTCATGGCTGTAGAGTGGGCTGCCTTCCAGCTTACCCCTGTAGCTGCATCCCAAACAATGTGTGGGGCCTGGTGTTAGGTGGGTTTGGCAGTGTACATGGCATAGGGATTACATTCTCCCAGGATAGCAACATACTGACATTAGTAAACACCAGTAGCTGACTAGTGGACATGCCTGTATGAGCATTCAGTACTACAAGTATCAAGTACTGTATTTAGTTTACTTATTGCTTATGAAGATGTTTTAGACAGTGATGCTCACATGCAAATATTTGTGTTATGGACGTGACAACACTGGCTATTACGGAAACATTGTAGCTACCTTTAGCATCAATCCTCCTCTGAGGAGCACATCACGCCCTGTTAGATGATTACAGATGATGCAAGTGTCTACAGGTCTGTTTCCTTCTCTGGGTATATACTCACATATCCACCAGGACCATGATCTCTGTTGGGCACAGACACCCACTCTCCAAACAGAGTCATGTATCAATAGACTCTGATGCCACTATCATCATGATCAGGATATAATCAGATAGTGTAATCCATCACCTATGAAGTGGCTATTAAACATGGGCAGCTGTCTCTTACATCTTACACTCCTACTGCAGATGTTACACTGGAGTTAAAGATGATATGCAACCTGTTTCATTGCCAGTACTGTGCACTACCTTACATACAATATGTGCAAGCGGCTGTTAGGTTGGCAAAGAGAGGTTAGGCTACACAAACCTGGAAGTTCAACCAGTGTGTCTATTCTCTCAATATCCACTCTATGTAGGTGTGCACATAGCCATTTGGCCCAGCCCTGTAACAACGGTCACTACACATTTGCATAACATGTACACATGCACAGCTGTTATTGCTTGCAAGCGATACTAGAGAGGTGGATATTAGATGTGTTATATGCATGGATAGTTACCTAGCTCTTCCAATTATCTTTGCTATCATGCTGCTAAACTGTCAGATGAATACAAATGATATGTATCCTGTTATTGAGTATTGTTATTGCCAATAGACATAACTACTGTTTGCATAACATAACAGAACTGCTATGTAGAATGGAATGCAGATCTGCCTAAAATACTGTACACTACACAGTTATTGGCACAGTATCTCACAATGCACACCATATTTGCATGGTAAGCCCACCTTTAACATGTTCATCTTACTTATACACCCATACATATGTTGATTGTTACAATATATTGACATATACTATCCCCTGTTATAACACATAATTGTTGGACCAATCCTGACACTGACAGTGGCTGGAAGTGAATTGGTGAGTTCCAAACCATTATCATCCCTTGTGGTGTATGCAGAGTTTGCCTTGTGACCTACAGCAGTACAAACATAGAATACTACAAGAATTACTACTGCTCAACAATACATCATTACAAGATGGCTATTTCCACTATATGCATTGATTACACTGTAATCCTTACAGAACAGGTACTACATACACAGACATACTACATGTTATATATGCCTTCTTAGTAATTGGAGGTGTTATTGACTAGTGTAATACTCATTTTCGGTTCGTCTTTCAGTGTTTTGTACTGTCCTACAGGTAGATACAGATGGTTTGAATGTGTGACAAGGCAAACTTTTATAGTTACATATCAGTAACATGTGCTATCCCGATAACCAATTGGTGTTCCTAAGTAGCTAATTACATGCACATCAGCTGTGCTGCTACTGCCTTAGCCAATAACATGGCTACAGTGGAGTATAATTGAGTAATCCATTTGGGTGTTGTCCCTTTGCCTTACTTGTGAGGAAGACAGCATCAAAGTGTCGTTTGGAATCTATTGCAACAGCTGTATGGAGACGAACAGTAATATATTGTGTGTAATGCCTAGAGGATTTGGTTTAAATGTGAGTATTGCTGTTATATTTTTGAACATTTCTACTTGTGCAGGGTTTGCCTGTACCTAATACTTCTTCATATATTTCAGTCTGGCCAGGTTGTTTGACCAACTCAAGGCTGCATAGCTATGCATATAAGGATAGGGGGGTTACAGTGTGCTTACCAGACATATTTAGTTTGGTGTTACTGTGTATCATACTGTGCTGATAATCAGTACTCGGTAACACTTCCGGGTGTAAGAAACTTTCAACCCTCTAAAATGGGATTAGTTCATACAAACCCTGTTACATCAGCAGCTGTTCAGTTGTATAACAGCAACTATTTCACATAGGGCCATGTTAGTGTGCCTGTGTCCAGGTATGTTAAGGTTTCAGCAGGTGTTGTACAGTAGTTGAATAATTGGTTATGGTATGACCGTATGTATTGATGTAATTATTTTGGTTGTGGGGTAGATGTTGAAGGGTGTGCATAGCACTTGCAGGTGTGTAGGAACCCCTTTTATACAACATCTATATTTGTGTGTGTGTTCTTTCCCTATGTGAACACCTATCCCTCAGTGGACTAATACTATGGTAATTGCATGCTGATTAATTAAGGCACTGTTAAATGCTTCCTGTATAACATGCAGGTACTGTTAGTCCTTGAATCCTTTTGACAATACATCGAAATGTAACAAAGTTTTGCAAAATGAAAGCTGTCTGTGTATATCTGTCATGGATATTTGCAGTCATTGCAGTTGTGTTGGTGACTGTGTCCATAGAACATATTTGTAATAGTGTATTGGCATATACTCTTCATATGTTATGTTCATATTGTTTGGGGGGGTAGAATGTGTGATTGCTATGGTCCATGTTATAATCAGATATGAACACTTTGGATGCTGTCTAAAGACATGTATGTATGTGTGTGTATATGTATATATATATATATATATATATATATATTTTTTTTTTTTGCATATTTTTATCTGTACCTCCATAGATGTGTAGATGTTTTTAACCTTTCTATATATCTACATATAAATGTAGACCTGTATCTATCAACATGTCTCTATGTATCTCTCTCTCTCTCTCTCTCTCTCTCTCTATATATATATATATATATATATATATATATATGAGCATACAGCTTTTATTGGGTGCATGGCGGGTTGTCCTATTTCAACACATTCCTCCCTTTTGTGTTTTAAACTGTCTGCATACACAACTGGGATAGATACATCCCTGGTAGCTTAGTGTTAGGTAACTCTCAGGATGGAGTACATGGTTGTAGGTTCTAATCCTGGAAGGTGTTATTATTTTACCTCTCAGAGTAGGCACTGGTAAGGAAAGTGTGAATAATACACATTTATGTGGTTGTAAGCAGGTTTGCCCATGGTCTGCATGAAGTTAAGCAAAGGTTAAACCTGTGAAGCGCTTCTCCATTTACCATGTTTCAACGCCGCTTATCGTTGCGCAAACCCGTGGAAACCCACTTATAACTACTTAAGAGTGCTTTAATCCACCTGCATCCAACAGCCTTTATTCTGGCCCTCAAAATAACTTAATAGCCCTTGTAGGTCTTGAACCCTGTACCATGAACACCACAGTCACTGACTTTACCACTAAGGAATCTGAGATATGTACAATGTTATGGTGTTTAGAATATACATTTTACTACAGGCATTCCTCACTACTGAAAACAAATGTGACAGTCAGTTGGTGTACATATGTCTGATACATGTTAATGTTCATATGTTTGTGAAATTAGGTGTTGCAATGTGACATGACAGGGTGTATTTTGAATGGGAAAGGTTCATGTTTTATGTCCTTTTTATATTGCCCCCATACTCCATGTATACCCCTCCAGTTCACTTACTGAACATCCGATCCAGGCCCTCCTTGATGCATGATTGCATTACCCATCATTCTTCCCCACCCCAATCTTCACATACACAACAACCATCCCTTCTATGGTAAATTAGTTAATATTAATAGTTATAATACCAGAACTGCATGTGTTTTGTGTACACTCCAATTCCTTTGGAGTGCTTATGTGTCACGAAGTGTGTTCATAGATGTTTATATATATATATATATATATATATATATATATATATAGATAGATAGATAGATGTGTGTGTGTGTGTGTGTGTGTGTGTGCAGACATCATTGACATATATATATATATATATATATATATATAGAGAGAGAGAGATATATATTTCGTATTAATTTGTAACAGTAATACACATGTAGACTGGAATGTGTTGGTTCACAAGCTACAGTACATTACAATGTACTGTACATATGTACACAAAGTAACTGTCCCATTTGTGATCATTACAGTGGCATGCATATGGTATAAGGTTTAGTCTCAAGACTGTAAACCATGTATACACCTCAGATGGTTTAGTGGTAAGTCCCATGACTATAGTGTGCATGGTCCGGGGTTCAACACCTGTGATGCTTTACAAATGTTTTTTATTCCAGAATAAGGCTCATTTAAGCAGTTGTAATCATGTTTAAAAGTGTTTGTGTGACATTATAGCAGCGGTTAAACACAGTTAAAGAAACTTTGTAACGTATAATCTGTGTGCGCAAACACGGCCACATCCATTAAACTACTCAGGATATATACATGTCAGTGAAGTAACATCTCACTATGTGCTGACATAACATTACTTTCTCTGTTGACTGTACTCTCCAGCACACATGGGTTTATATGGATGTTTTGAATGTTTATTATACAGATGATTTCTACCTATATATGCAAGTTGTGGTTACGGTATACTTTTGAACATGATAAACATCCTTGCCATTATCGGGATTGGAAACTCGAATGCACAGATACTATGCAGATGCAGTAACCATTACACTGTTGGCATTAACTTTGCTTCTGCCTTTTTCCTATTTAGATGATTTCTATGTGTAAGCTAGGCTAAGTGAAGGGCAGAGGCTCCCAAACCCACTGAGCTTCACTTATTCTTGAAATAACAACATATAACAAATGTACTGTGAGACAATACATTACATTCCTAACTACATTAGGCATAGCTTGTATACACAAACTTTTCCATTGATCTAATGCTTATTTTTCATTTATCTCTGTGATGGTTTTAAAAGAACATACACACACATACATTTACATGCTTTTAGAGCACGTTTTGTAATTATTTATACTATTGTGGTTTCTTGGAAATTTTATTGTTATTTTTCTTTAACATACAATGAAGCATTATTAATTAATTGATATGTGTTTAATTCAATATAAAAAGATTGTTAATTGAATTTCATTTTGTCTGAAGAAGGTGAGGCACAGTCCACACCAAAAGCGCTTATTATAACGTCCTTTTTGTACTTCTGCTGGCTCTTATTGTGTTTCTACATGCCTATTTTTTTACTAGTTGGTTCGTTTTTTGTGCTTCGGTGTTTTACATTAGGCATAGCCCCTAAATGACACACTTAAAGTGAAACCTTGTTGTGTGAATGGGTAACAGAATATACATGCCTGGGATCATGTGTCCCAGAATCATACAGCCAGGGGGTGGGGGAGCCTGTCCAGTTTGATAGCTGCGAGACCTGTTGGGGAAATTGAATGGTGTTGAATTGTCACATTAACATGCCCTCTTTAGATCACTAAGTGCCACTATCACTCTCCACAACCCCAGTCTTCAACAGATTCCAGCAACTCTGCCTAGAATTTCTTCATTGGCTATGTTTGGCAGAGGCTCAGTTACTTCATTAATGGTGCGGCGAAAGCCAACATACTGTTGCTATGCTTCTAATTGCCCTTGGGCAGATATGTAGTAGGCTATCTGTGAACCTCTAAAGTGCAGGCCATCACAGCCATAATATGTGAATAAACAGACCTTCAGATCACAATATACAGTGAGAAATCACCATGTAGTCAGGAAACAGTTAAGTACAGCAAGAAAATACAGAACACTGATACTTATTTGCTCCAAAAGCCTATCTTGGAAGCTAGAAGACCTGTATAAGTTTAAGGCTTTCCTGAGAGCACACCAGCACTGCCAGACTACAAACCCATACCACACATTTCAGCCACAGAAGATGGACTGACATAGACATGGAGGGGGTGAATCCATATTCATCAGGGATACCTACACCTCCAGGTTAGTGGGACAGCATGATATCTCTGAGATCATCCATGTGCAGCTAACATCAGCCACAACTTCAATGTAAACTGTGGCCTGCTATGGATCACCCTCCATGACCCAGGACCACCACTCCACCTACCTGGAGACAGTAGAGAATATGACAGTCCTAACGCACAACCTGGCATTGGTCGATGTCAACTACCATACCAGTAACTGGGAAACTTACTCCAGTACTCACTTTCAGGCCCAGTGCTTCCTGGAATTTATCACCTCATATGCCCTGTATCAGGGGGTAACCTCCCTAGTGAGAGGTGGAAACATACTAGTAGTGGTCATCACCAACATGGGCAGCAGGTGCACCACAGTGGAGGTTAACCGGTCACTGGTTAGATATGGCCATGAACTATTCACTGTTTCCACACCCAAGCATCTCCCCCACCCATGGATACCACAGTGTATACCTTTCCTACAGCTAAATTTATACTACTAGTGACAGGGGTGGTGGGTTTCACAGCCCCCATAATAAGGGGAATCACTGCTCAAGATAACAGATTTACAAATGCAGTCTATAAGCACCTACATGGATGTATGGATTGTGCCATCACTGGTAAACCAAGACTCACTCCTCCTAGACAAGGACACCAGTCTGGTGGACCTCTGCAATACACAGGCTATACTACAGAAGTAGGACAGTGTTCCAGACAAACAGCGAATCCCACAAAGGGCAGACATCCGTGACCACTATTAGTATGATATGTAGGTCCCTCGTGACATCATCCAAGGCTAACATCAGCAGGAGAATACGCAAGGATTCGAAAGATAACCACAAAGCCTTCTTTGGCTATTTCAAGGATCTAAGTGGAGACACACAGATTTGCACTGTGCCGGTGAAATATAACACAAAATATGCTGACCCTACTGATATTGCCAACATCCTTGCAGATACCTTCAGTGCATACTTCACCCCCTAAAGAGCCCACAACACTACCCAAAAGGTACAGTATCCCACACATCAGAGACACATAGGTGGAAATGTCCCTCTCTAACAGCAGAACACAGCGTCAATGGAAGCAGATGTTGCCCCAGACTGCATCTTGCAAATTGTACAAGACAACCTGACCCCCCACCTAATTAAGCTTTCCATCCTCAGCCTCTCCACAGGATACCCTGCTACAAGCCCATACAGTGGCATGTGGCAACAGTTATTCCACTCCATCAAGGTGGAATCACAACTGACCATGTTAACTACCACCCCATAAGCCTGACTAGCCTGGTATGCAAAGGTATGGATTGCAACCTCATGGCACTCATTAACAAAGACATAGGTAACCTCCGAAAATGAGACCCCACCCAGGTCAGCTTGGTTGAGTGCAGTTCATGCCTACTGAACCTGTTTGACATTTTACATATAGTCACTAAGACGTTAGATGTCGGAGGAGGTGGTTCACACATACTACCTAGTCCTCGCCAATGCTTTTGACACCATGCTCCACTCAGATATTATTGATAAACACACCAGCCTGTACATACACCCATACATCACAGGTTGGGTTGCCAACGGGCTTACACACAGAACCCACACGGTACGACTAGCAGTCTCCAGGTCCAACTCTTGACCAGTCACGACTGGGTGTCCCACAGGACTCAGTCCTGGGAGCCCTACTGTTTGGCATATACTTCTAAGAGGTACAGGCAAACAGAGGTGGACTACAGCAGACCATGTTTGGCAATGACTGCGAACTGGGAATCATGACTGATAGTCCAGCTGACACAGACATCCCTCAAGGAGCCTCACAGAGAACATCACAGGGTGTCAACGTCACAGCCTCCAGCCAAGTGCCACTAACTGCATGGTCATTACATTGTAGAATATTAAGCACCCACATATTAACACATAAGTGGCAGCCACTTTAATACAGACAAGGTAATGGGGTATGTGGGGACAAAGGTAGATAGTGATCTCCCCTTTGACAATCATATCTCCACAGTAGTTAGGACATCCTTCTATGTAGGCCATCTGATTACTAAAGGATTCCCATCCAGACATACTGGGGTTATAGTGCCCCTTTGCTCATCACTCACCAGTCCCATCATAGGGTATAATATCCCATTTAGAATGTACCTCAGAAGACACTTCCAACAGCTGGAAGGTCCATGAATGTACCTCGCCAAGGGGAATTCTGGCCTCCAACATATGGCCTATGTAGCCAGACTGAATAAACTCCTGCTTTACTCAGTGGTGTCTCATTTACCCAGAGATGATCTCCGCTGGCCAACACAGCCATGTCAAACTCAGGCTTAATGGATATGCTCCACCTATGGGAATCCATGTCACAGTGAGCCACACACTGTAGTGAGCTGAACCTTGCCACAACAATAACTAGTAGATGCTGGAGGGACAGATTCCTGTCACAGACACTCCCCATACAGAGCAAGAGAAACCTTGAAGAGTGGATGGTGAACAGTAGATGCACCCCAGGGATCCTGCCATTGGCTCTGCTCCACAGAGGAACAGTGAATGAATCAATGGGGTGGCACAAGCTGACACATTTTGGCTGGGCTTATGAATAGCCTCTGTCAGTTAACCAAGTACCTACCTATGAATCTATACATACTGTATCTGCATATGTTGATAGATTAATTTACTGTTCAGGTGTTGACTTACCTTGTGCCAATGGCAGTTGTGTGTGCAATAGTTGAGGGCTGCCTATGTTGGATGCACACAGTAGACTGCCTATACATGACAATTTACAGGTAGTCGTGTGTGTGTGTGCCATCCATTTTTACTGTGTGTGCAGGTGGAGAAAGATGCCAGTCCTTAGGTGCCTACACAGTCAGTGTGTGTGCTATACGTTCCCTCTTTGCCAAGGCATGGGCATACTGGGCACACCTTCATCTGCCTACTGGGGCTGGCTCAGGGTGTTTGTGGTCTGAGTACCTCTGTGCCTGTTGGGCCCTTGGCAATGATGATGGGTTGTGAGGGCGTTCACCATTCTGTCCCTGCTGCAGCTGTTTCCACAGGACCATATTGTGTAGCATGGCACACGCTATGAAGATGTGGGCACACATGCCTGGAGAGTACTGCAAGGCTCCACCAGATATGTCCAAGCAATGGAACCGTGATTTCAGCATCCCAAACACATGCTGTATGATGATTCTGGTTTGTGTGTGTGCCTCATTATGGCATTCCTGCATGGGTGTGTGTGCATTTCTGATGTGAGTCATCATCCACAGTTCTAGTGCATAGCCAGAATCCCCCAACAGGTGGCCATTTGTGATGTCCCCTCTGGCAAATAACTGATACAGCTGTGAGGCATGCCAGATGTGGGAGTCGTGATAGCTTCCAGGGCTGCTAGCACACACATCCATGATAATGCTCTGGGCATTGCACATGACCTGGCAATTGATGGAGAGGTATCCCTTGTGGTTTATGTAGCATCTACCCTGCTCACCGGTTGGTGACTTGATGTATATGTGCATGCAGTCTATTGCACCTAGTACCTCCAGGTATTCTTCCACACGGTGGAAGTGACGCATATTGCTGGCCAACTCTCCTGTGTTTGGGGGAATTTTATGTGCTCATTGGCATGTGGTAACATGGCATCCAGGCTTACGCATACCTTCATATCCACTGGGATGGGTTCCCCTCTGTTTGTTCTGGCTCTGAGGCGTGGCCGGCACAGCTCCACAAGTTGCTGTAGTATGTCCCTGTCCACCCTGTGACACTCTACTGTCTCCAGATCATGTAGCCCCTGTTAGGTTACCCTGGGTCTGAACACTCTCCTGTTCCTCTGGTTCCTGAGGTGATCGTGTGCATTATCCTCCACACCACCTTCAGTCTCCAAAACATGCTGGTGGATCAAAGCTGTGACAGCCCCTAACATGTACATACTGAAAGTTCCCTGTCTGTATACACCACTGGTGCACAGTGTATGGGAATACACAAATGTGTGGCAGGTACTTTCACACTTTATACTATTGTGCTATGGATGCTGCTGATGTCAGTGGGTGTGTATGAGCTATTCCAGCTGCAGCATGTCTTAGTTATGGGTTTTCCAATGAGTACTGCCAAGTGTGGGGCCTTTACTGTGGGGATCTACTTGCCTGCCTTGATTAATCTGTTGCCCTTTAATTCACTTTTAAACCTGGATCCCCTCCCATTATCAGGCATACATCCACCTGCCGTCTTTCTTGTTTTGTACTTTCCCTACCCAGTCATGGCAAAATGTGCCTTGTAACTGATATACTGCAAATGGGCTTTTTTCAGCTTTGAAACTTTAATGTTTTCTTTGTAGTACAGCCCCTCCCCTTTCCTGTTCTGCAGGTAGCTGCTTGCAGCCTTGTTAGCTGTTGTCAATGGCCCACTGTAGGCTCCTAGGTGTTAATTACTCATTTGTACTCCAATTTCACTGCTGCAGCATTTCCTTATTTCTTTCCTATATCCTTCCTGTTTCAGCTACAGTGTGCGCCGCACAAACCCATTTACCAGGTTTACGCGCATTTTCATCTCCGTCCACATGCATACTCGGTTACCTTGTGTACTCTCAGCTAAGCATAGCTATGGCCAATTCAACACACCCCTATCCTGCAGCTTTGCCTAGCTAGGGGCAAACCAGTTTAGCAATGCACCAATGTGCTTTCAGCAATGGCGACACACCCCTCTCTTGATGTCATCATTATCTCAAGGGCACACCTCAGTGTTATAATGCTATGCTGTGAGGTGCATCCTTACACCAGCGGGGAAACTGCGATTCACTATCACTCCTCTCATTTGCATGGCATTGCCTACTAATTCCTAGCTACTGTGCATAACACTGTCACTGCCCCTTAGTAACTCTTGCGCCATAGTATGGTGTAGCATGCCTGCTATTGACTATTATGGGGAAATCATTATATGTGTTTCATTGCGGTTTTATTCTATATTTTTATATATTCCTCACAATCCCCTTTGCATACCGCTGCCCTGCGCTTCCACGTCGCGATAATGTGACTATATATATTAAATGTTAATTTTATATTTTGTGCATGTTTTTTATGCCAATGGCTATATATTTAGCCGTTGGCATATATTAACAATATAATACATGTGTTTGGTCGGCTGTCATGGCTCCGTTTTTATGTTTGCAAAAATGTAAACCATTTTCTACGGTTTACATTTCTTCATGCTTACACTATGCCTGCACCACTTCCTGGATCGCTACATACTTTCATTTGCATGCTACACTGCTGTACATGGTGTAATTAGCATACAGGGCTCAGGAGTTGTGCGGGTGTAGCGTACGCAGGTAGTGCACATGGAAACAGCTCATACCTGAATCGCTCGGTGGCGATATTTGGTGTTAGAACGCCGATGCTATGCCTGCACCTGGCGCAAGTTTCATGAATCCCAGGGCAAGTCCAAACCAACTCAACTTCATGAAAATGAGACTAAAACAAAAATAAAAATATATTTGCCATTCACCAAAGATTTAATCTCCAGTGAAGTGCTTTTCTTCCACCAGAACTTCATCAGAACTAGTACTGACATCATTTCCTGCTCTCTTTTAATACAAAGAGAGCAAAAACAATTACATTAGTAGCTTAATTTAATTCAATTCATTATTCAAATGTATTTTCTTTAATTTATTTATCAGTCATCTAAAAGTTAGATCCAAAGTTTGAGAACTCTCATTTATCCAACAATGTTTTGTAAAAAATAAATTAATGAATTAATGTATGTAAACATAAATGAACCATACAAGCAACTCATATGTAAATAGCAATCCATATTAAAACACCAACAGTGTTGTAAAATTGCTGTAAAATGCATAAAACAAGTAATCTCCCTCTTATCATCCAGCAGTTTATTTTCCTCTATGTAATTATTTTATTTTTTCCAACAGATATTTGAATTTTAACTGAATTTGTAATCATCCAAGTGTTTAAGTGTGTATAAACAAGCTGGTTGGATACCCAAATGTGTTGATCATTCTAAACCTTTCTTTTTGTTTTCATTATTGTTCATTTTTTTCAGTACTTTCTAAATTCCTTCAGCCCTTAACACTAGTACACTGGCAATAGAAATGTGTTTATTAATCCCTGGAAATTGGGTAGCTTCTAATAGTATTTGTCAAGATAGCTCCTTATATTCTAAATACATTTCCCAGTTACCACCCCTGTTATTCTTACAGACTATCTCTAAAATATAA
Organism: Protopterus annectens; assembly: GCF_019279795.1. Taxonomy (NCBI): domain Eukaryota; kingdom Metazoa; phylum Chordata; order Ceratodontiformes; family Protopteridae; genus Protopterus; species Protopterus annectens. Next base: position 1,509,539,597 of record NC_056739.1, read on the forward strand.
AACAAAAATGTATAAAACCCTTGCAGCCCCTAGCATGTTTACTTAATGTGTTGTTGTCATCCTGTTTTTTTTTTAATGACATATACATGCTTGTATATTCTATGTCTAAGGAGTTGCTCTGTCTTGCCAATGCAGAAGGCCTGACATGTCAAACAGGTGGTGATGTACCCCATTCCTTTGGTGTTACAGTTGCTTCTTCCATTAGCAGAAATAGTTCTAGGGTAGTTTCCTACCACTCTACTAGGACCATCATAGCTACAGCTACACTGGGGACACCCTCCACATTTAGTCATTCCCCTCTTGGTGTTGGTGCAGCTGGCAACCCTATTCTGATCACTTCACTCTAATGACTTAATGCACTTCCCTTTTCTGTATTCCAGTAAGGAGCCGTCACCTAAATTGGGAATTAAGTTGAAAGTATGAAACACTCCTTTCCAGATCTTATCCAAAATCTCCCACACCTCATGAAAATGCTTTTCTTATGGTAAGATGATTGCCCTATAAAAATCTGTCCTTTTGCCAGTTGTAAGTACATTCACCTGATCTGGAAACATCATTAATGGCTAGAGGATCTCTTTTTAATTATTTTAACACTAAGATTATCTAATACATCTTCTGGGTAATTCTTTGTCCTAAACATTTGTTTTAACACCTCCAAATTTTTGTTATTAAAACTTGTGTCCTTAGAAACCATCCTCGATAATCGGACCATTTGCCCCCTTTACTAAGTTTCTCTTTTGCCACTTAGGGTAGTTACTTTGGCATTGTAAAAAGCTAATAGAATATGTTAACTCTCTATAGATATTAGATTCATATCTCTCAACTACCCTGTTTTTACTTATGGTAACATCCCATTAATATATGTATTCTTCATTTATGAGCATTGTAAAATGTAAAAAAAAAGAGGTATACTCATTAATAAAGTTGAATAACTCATTCAAATCATTCATGCTATCCTTCCAAATGATAAATATGACATCCATGAATGATAATATTCTTTAAAAAATGCTTTGAAAGGTGATGTAAAAATGAAATTAGTCTCCTACCACCAAAGAACACTGTTAGCAAAAATTGTGGTTATCACCTTCCTGATAGCTACTCCCCTAGTCAGTTTATTATAGTTTCTTTCAAAGTAGACATAGCTGTTGTGTAGTACCTTTTCCATGGAGCACTAATCAAGTTAATGTTGTCATGACTGAATTTGTGGTTCAAAATAAGTGCTTCTCAGAACCATTCCATCCTTGTATAATGTGGGATTACTAGAAATGGTTCGTTCACATCTATCCCCACAAACAAGAAGTCACCCATAAAACACTTTACCCCCAAATCCTTAAAAACTGCCACAAATTTACCAAACTGTGCCTTTTGTCACTCAAAAAAACTTTTAATTGAGCATCCACAAATTTGGGCAATGCCTAGATTTTAGAAGCCCCCACAGTTGCAGATGGCCTCAAAGGGGTATCCATAAGGATTTTATGTACCTTAGGGATGCCAAAATGGTTGGCACTAAAGGTTGTTTTACCCTCAAAATTATATAACATGTTTAGAGAGACCATATTCCAATTCCACCTTCTTGAGCCATAAATGTAATTTATAATAGGCTATGTTAATTTCATTAATAGACACACTTCTAAAGTAATTACTATCATTCAAATATTGCAGCATATTAAATGTGTAGTGCAGCCTAGCCTGTCCATGATCACAACCCCACCACTTTTATCAGGCTTCATAATCCTGATTGCAGTATTCTTACTCAGTTTGTTTAACAACTTGTTCTCCTCCATAGTCAAATGGCAACATGTTTTATTGTTTTTTACATTATTTACACTATGTCTAATGTCACATTCACAAAACAATGGGAGCGAATAAAGCAGGATTAAAAGACTTTTCTTCAAAGGTTCAAAACCCAGGTCGCCCCTTATCCTCAAAGAATTACTTTAAGTTCAACTTTTGAATAAAAAACTTCAGCTGTAACAGGGTATTTACCAGATCATTTTTTAAAGGTACAAAGGTGAAACATTTTGTGAATAGTTTAGCAAAAGTTGGCATAGTGTTCAAACTACTAAAGCTATAAATTTTAAACCCTTCAAAATTGTGCACAGTAGCTGTAATCCCAAATGGTAAATTCCAGTCCTTTTCTCCAACCACCATTTCTTTCTGTAAGGAGGGCTCCACAAGCTGTAGTTTGTAGTTTTGAACTGGAAGTTGCCCTTCCACCCAAGCCTTGTCCTTTCCATTTTTTCTCTATCAATCTGGATGAATGCCTTATTGGTGGCTGTTGTTCTGAATAAAAACATAATTTCTGTGACTGTAGTCTCATCAAGGGAAAATAGATTTCCACAAATTTATCAAATTTATAATCTTTATCCCACTTACTAGGAATCAGATATGCTTTATTTTCCCTGTATTCCTGTTCATTATGCTTTAATTAGTTCACTTTAGTTTTTTATATTGTTATAGTGCTATTCCACTTTCCCAAAGATTTATTGCACATTTTTAAATTAATTTCACAGGTGATAGTTGGTAACCTCATTTTCCCACTTTCTAATCTCCTGTTCTGCCTTACTCATCTTTCAAGAGCTGTCCTGGATGAATAAATTCAGGAAATCCAAATCAGTCTGGTCTAATAACGAAACTAATAACTCAAGTAATTCATCATGTAGGACTGTGCCTTTGACCAACACATTTGGGAATTTAAAAATATGAAGGCCTTTGGGGACCTGCTTTTTTTGTATACAACCATCAAAGAAAACATTGCTGGTTTTGCTCACTTTGTATAAAAAGAGAGCAGGAAATTATGTCTGTACTAGTTGCAGTGAACGTCCAGTGGAACAAAAGCACTTAATTGGATGTTAAAGATTTGGTGAATGGCGAATGTGATTTTATTTTTGTTCCAAGTAAATAGGGAATGAGGGCTATTTTGAAAATGTATTTAGTTTTTTTTTTTGTTGTTTGAGGGTTTTCATTAAAACAAAACATCTTGAAACATGTGACATCAGTTGAAATGGGGATGAAAAGAAACAACTGTACACAATATCACCTTGACAAACATTAGTGTGTACATGTAGCACAAAGGTTGGAAATGCACATTCAGAAAAAAAACTGTTATGTATAATATAAGTGGGAACAATAACTTTTTATAATGATGGCTGCACTAGCCATGATATATTGGAATGTAAATGGCCTTACAGGTATAGACAAAAGGAAAGAGTACTGAGTTACATTAAGAAATGCAGAATGCAAACAGTAATGCTGCAGGAGGCACATCTTGAAAGAAATGAGCACATGAATTTAACAAACAAAGGATTTCAGGATGAATATTCAGCAGAATATCAGGAATAAGGGAAAGGGAGTAATTATATTAATTGCTAGAGGGGCTCCAATAATAATAGAAGATGAAGAAAGACAATAATGTTAGATTTGTGGTAGTAAGGGGCTATTGCAAGGGAGGTAAATTACACTGGCTTGCATTTATATTCCACCACAAATTAAAATTATGGAGCTTAAGAAAATGTTGGGAGAAATAATCAGCTTCCATCAGAGAATATTACTGATAGGTGGGGACTGGACCTTTATTTGCAATAATGAGGATGTATCATGGTGATGAAGAAGGGAAAATATAACAAAAAGGGTAGATTTCTGAAGACATTTTTGAAAGTATTTTTGGTATCGAAGAATTTACATATTATTTCACAAGATACAAGCACTGGGCTAGACTACATAGAAGTTATATTTCACAGGAACTTTTGCATTTAAATAATTTTTGACACACCGCCAATAAAAATGAAACACTGGCACTTTACCAGCAGCCTGTCAAAAAGAGAGGAACTTAAGGAATGAGTATTGGAAATTATTTAAGAGTTATTAGAGAAGATAGAAATATGTTCATAAGTTATAGCTAGTGAGTGGAATAAAATGAAAACGGAGTTTAAAAAATAGTAAAAATAAAAAAGAGATATGGTTAAGAAGAAATAGGAATTACTTGGTGGGGCTGACAAAGGTTAAAGTATTGTGGAGTAAGGGGAATCTGTCAGGACAGGAAATGGCACAAATGCAGTGCTAAAGAGAAAAATAAGGGAACATCTGGATAAAATACATATATTTAGAAATGTTGTTAAGCAACTATTTTTGATAATAAATCTAGAGCGCAAAAACTTTAAGCAGAATGGCTTAAGCAGCAGATAGTAGAAAGGGTTGCTGCCAAACTTAGGGAGCCTATAAAAAAGTAACCGGAGATCCTGTAAATATTTTGGAGATATTTAGGAATTTTTTTGAAAATATGGATAAGTCAGAAAAATGTGGGAATCAAGAAAGTGCACAGATGGAAACATTTATGGAAGACTTCATTTTGTCAATGTTAGAGGAAGATGAGGCTTAACAACTAACAGTTAAGATAGGAAGAGATGAGATAAAAGCAGTGATGAATAGGATAAGATTTAAAAAGTAATGAATAATCAATTTTAGGAAAGTCTCCAGCAACAGATGGTATTCCTATGGAGAGAAGACAGTGAAAAATCTGAGTGATTTTGTTTGACAGTATTTTAAAAAGGGGGGCAACATCTTGAAAAAAAGCTAAGGTGGTTGGATTTCCTAAGGACGTAAAGATCTATCAGAATCAGTTTCATACAAAATTGATGGCTATGGATCAATGTGGTTTTGTATAAGGGAGGTAATATTTGACAGCATCAATAGAACAATTATTATCCATAGGGAAGCAGAATGAAAGAAAATAGCATTGTGGTTGGTAGATCTTGACACAGAGAACGTATTCAAAAGAGTAAGCTGGAATTTTATGAGTAGGGCAATGGAAGCATTTGCATTTCCTAATACAACATTTAATTAGGAGGATATATGAAGGATCAGTGACAAGAATTAAAGTGGCACAGTTCCTCTCTGAAAAGTTGTTTTTGGGCAGAATAACCAGACAGGGTTGTCTTCTTTCCCCTTTGTTATTTGCTTTATATTTAGAGGGACTGGCAAAGAAAATGAGACTTGGAAATTCAAGGATATAACTGGTATGGCAATCATGAAAAGTTGGCTTTATCAACCTTTCTACCTGATAAATGCAGACAGACTGATGAATGAACACAACTACTACAACCAAAATACTAAAACAACAAACAAAAGGATAGCACGGAAGCTAGAACTATTAAAGGTGCAATTTATTTAGCACTTTTAAAAAACACTTACAAGCAACCACTTTTTATACTCTACTCATGTCATCTGATTTGATGTCTAATTAACACATAAAAATAGTTTATGTTAAATTAAAACAACAGCATTATTATTAAACTCCACATTTAAAACAAACCTCTAGGTAAATAACTAACCATAAGCCACACAGTTACTGCTAAAAAAAGTTATAAAAATATGTCTACCTTTCCGAACTAGCTTTTAATTTTAAAATACTATTAATGGAACATTGATCATTTAGACCTGGGGGAGGGGGGTTGTGGCACTTAATCTAACTTGCCATTGTAATTCTTTTAATTCTAAAAACTCATTCAAAGATCCACCCCTCTGTCCAAGATCAACATGGTCACTTATTACAAATTTAAATAAGTGCTTACTATAAACCTCAGGATTTCTAATACGGACATTATTACAGTCTCTCTTTTTATACTACAATTATGTTAGTATATTCTGGTTCGAAAACTCCTTGTTGTTTTACCTACATAAAATGCTGGGCAGTACTGACACAATGCTAAATAGACCACCCCCTAAGTATTACAACTATGTTTCTTTTTTAACTGGATAAGCCCATACTTATAAAACATTGCAGAGTCTACTTCTAAAATATATTTACATTGTGCACATGTCCCATATTTTGACATTGTACCTCCATACTCAATATCCTAGATGTAAAAAGCAGAGTTATTTTAACCCTCCACCCTTACCAGTTACGTCAGTGTTTTAAAAGGTATGTGAGGTTGAAATTGGTGAGTTACTCAGTACTAACAGAGGCCTGGAATCTTGTAATCTAAGAATGAAGCAATTCTACTATGACAAGTTTGTAATAATGGGAATTTACATATTATGAAACCTGACAAGGGTGGTGGTATTGTTATTAAGAATAAGAACAATTATATTAATAAAATGTTTATAGTACTATTTACAGACACGTATGAAGAGTCTAATATTAATGAAATAAACATTGTCTTCCATAAAATTGATCTGATATTGGTAGATTTATTAATAAACTACCAAATTTCATTTGATATGGACTTTTTACAAGTTAAGAACTCCAGAGTTCACGTTATTTTTGGAATCCCAAAAATACATAAAGATTTGATTGATCCATCTTTTAGGCAAATTTAGATGCTAGGGATTCTAAAACCTTCCTTATAGCCCAATACATTGACTTTCATACTAAGAATCTGATTAATAAACATCCATCATTTTTGAAGGATTCGTGGAATTTTTTAGCTAAGCTAACCGAAGAGCTCTATAGTGATAGCCTTATTTTTGTAACCATAGATGCATTGACCTTTTTTTGGTAATACCCCACAATGTTGGAATTGATTGTTTTTTAAAATATGTAAGCACCTTTACTAGTTTAGATCATAGTAAGATATCAACACTTAAAACCCTTATGGAGGTTGTATTAGAAAATAACTTTATTGTTTTTGAAAGACAACTATTCAGGCAAAAGAAAGGGATAGCAATGGGGGCAGCATGCACCCACACTTTTGCAAATATAATGTTGGACCACTGAGACTATAATTATGTTCTTAAAGGTGAATATGCAAAATCTTGGTAAATTCATGCATGATTTCTAGATGGCATAATTATCTTCTGGACTGACACTAGGGATAGGTTGGATGAGTTGAGTTTTTTAGATACCTCTATACCACCACTGCCGTTTTGAAGTTTACCATGAATGTTTCTGAAGACAGTGTTAGCTATTTGGAAATCAATATTTCAAAGGATAAAGTCAAAGGTACTTTTGTATCAAACATCTATAGGAAGCCAACTTACTCTAATACTTTATTACATTTCAGTAGTTGTCATCCCAGCATCAGAAAAAAAATCATTGGTAAAAAGGCAGTGTGTTTGCTTGGCTAGAATAGTGTCCGATGAAAATGAATTTCAACAAAGTGGGATTTTAAAAATTATGTTTCAAAAAAGAGGATATCCTAACCTTTTTCTTGATAATTACTTCAAGAGGTAATTCACAAAAGACAAACTGGTTTTTTTATACCTTTACTGGGCACTAAGGGGGAATTGTATACCTGCTGTTCAGAATATAGAGGCCACCACTATGAATGATAATTTTAGCAGAGCCCTAATTTTGACCTTTAATAGAAACTTCTACAATATAAGGACTATCATACAAAAAACTGGTGTATTTTATGACAAACTGTGACTACACTAAAGTTGTTGGATAAGCACCGATGATTGTATACCAAAAAGACACCTGTATAAAAAACATGGTGGAGAAGGACTATGTTATTGAGTACTGAGGTAGAATGTTAAAATGTAGAACATGTACACAATGTAAATATATTTTAGAAGTAGAATCTATAGTGTTATGCTAGTATGGGCTTATCCAGTTAAAAAAGAAATATATTTATAACTCCAAGGGGGTGGTCTATTTAGCATTGTATCAGTAGTGCCCAGCATTTTATGTAAGTAAAACAACAAGGAGTTTTTGAACCAGAATATACCAACATAATTATAGTATAAAAAAAGAGAGACTGTAATAATGCCCTTGTTAGAAATCTTTAGATTTATCGTCAGCACCTATTTAAATCTGTAATAATTGACCATGTTGATCATGGACAGAGGGGTGGATCTTTGAATGAGTTTTTAGAATTAAAACAATTACAATGGCAACTTAGATTAAATGCCACAACCCTCCCCCCTCTGGTCTAAATGATCAATGTTCCATTAACAGTATTTTAAAATTGAAAGCTAGTTCAGAAAGGTAGAAATATTTTTATAACTTTTTCCACAGTAACTGCATGGCTTATGGTTAGTTATTTACCTAGAAGTTTGTTTTAAATGTGGAGTTTGATAATAATGCTTCTGCTTTAATTTAGGATAAACTGTTTTTCTGTGTTAATAAGATATCCAATCAGATGACACGAGTAGAGTATAAAAAGTGGTTGCTTGTACGTGTTTTTCATTCTGAAGAAGTCTCAATAATTAGGGGATGAATGCGTTAAATAAGTTGCATCTTTTGTGGTTTTAACCTCTGTGCTGTCCTTTTGATGTTGTTTTAGTACCTAATAAATCCAAAAAAGGACAACTCAGTGTTGTGAAACATTTTGAGACAGTTTCAACTCTTATAGATGTATAGGTAAATTCTATGCTAGCTGTCCTTGCAGGCCATTTTATTCCTAGCCCCAAATGGGATTTTACCATATATAATTTGAGGGGAACCATGCACAGAATAAAGCATTTAGGAGCTGGTTTAGTCCATTAGTAGTACAGGGGACAGTCTGGGGCAAGTTTTCGGTTTCCCATCCATATTGTGCTTAAGTATGAACAGGGATAAACTTTGTTTTATGTGGATGGGGAGTCTGTTGGAGAGCAATGGTATTCCTGTGAGATATACACCTGTCCATCTAAACCCTTTAGTTGCTGCTAAGGAAGAGGTTTATATCCCTAAAGTGGGTATTTCTGATGCCATTTGACTCAGTGATGTGCAGTAAATCCATCAGTATTAGACTGGAGGATGCCTTGTATGCCGGACACAGGTCATTCCTAGCAGTCTGTAGGATACTGAGTATAGTTACAGGGCTTGGAGTCATTCCATGTAGGATATGTTGTTTAGGCCTTGTATCCTTTTAATAAGGTATCTTTGTGAGCATCCCAGTTGTTGCATTTGTCTAGACAAATACATGCCAAAAGACCATTATATTTATTGACTGGCCTAATGAGCACTGAGTAATGGCAGAAAATGACATCCCTAGATCTAGAGACAATCCCTCTGTTTATTAGCTATGCTATATAGAAGGACTTTCTTACAACAACAGGTACATGTTGGCCAAATGTTAGGTCACTTTCCACATAAATTCCCAAATCCTGAACACTTTGTTAAATCTTATGGGTGTATTGTCAACGAAGTAGTTGCCTGCAGTAGATAACGTCCTAAAGGCTACAACAATGCACTTTCTGTTATTTAGTTTCAGTCCATGATTTTGACACTAGTTATTTATTTGGGATAAACCTTGCTGCAGAATGGTTAAACCATTCATGGATTCGATTACTTTTCTTTGTTTTTGTTTTTTTTTTTTCTTTCTGGACAGACATTTAATGAAGATAAATCAAAGGCTATAGCTCCACATTATGTACCCACACACAAATTGGCTCAGCAATATCTATATATATATATATATATATATATATATATATATATATACATATATATATATATATATATATATATATATATCTTCTTTCTTGAGGTTACATGCTAAAATATAAGAATTTTAGCAGGAAACATTATTATTCCAGTTATATATGACCCTTTAGGTCAGGTAAAGTGAACCAGACTTCCAGGTGAGCTTATATTAATTGGTTTGTTATTATTATAGATGTATATATGTTTTTTCTTATTCTGGATCAATATATTCTTGTTTCAAATTAGACAAGGGATTGGGTCATTTGCCATGTTTCTTGCTTTGTGTCATGTTTTTCTTGCAGCTTATTGCTTGAATCATTCTACTTGGATTGAGCACTGCTTATTAATGGATATGGTGGGATACTGGTGGATGTATAGTTTGGTTATCTGTCTGGTTATGCACTATGTGGAAGCTCAAATGGGAAACCACTTTAATTGTTGTGTTACTTCTACCTTTGATTTTCAGGATGGATTGTGTCTGGGGTTGCTCGATCAGGGTGGATGATGTCTGAGAGTTCCCTTGTTGTCTGTGTGTTCTGGTATATGCTCCAGGGGGGCTGTGGATGGCTTGGTGGAGCTTTGTTTGTGGTGTACAACTGATGCTCTTTGAAGATTCTTTACATTGGTGCTTTGTTTGATTTGTTTACTGAGTGGTGTCTCTCTGCAAGTAGTGTGGACAGTGCAGTGGAGTTTGGGGTGGTCTTTCAGCTGGTCCATTTGTAGGTGGTGTACTAAAGGGGCTGTGAAGAACATGTACAGGTGTTTTTTGTGTGTGTGTGTGTGTGTGTGTGTGTGTGTGTGTGTGTGTGTGTGTGTGTGTGTGTGTGTGTGTCTCTGTATGGGCACATTCTTTTTTTTTTTTTATTTCTTCCCCTCTATTCATTTTGTTCCTTTGTGATGCTCTCCAGGTTGTGATTATGTCTCGTGCCAGTGTAGCCGCCTGTGAGGAAGAAAAAAAGCAGAGTTTACCTACATTATCCCACTGAAATCTTCAGTTTGTGTCTCCTCATTAAATTCAGCTTGAGATCCTCCTTGCTTCAATTCTAGTGATGCAAGCACATTTCAGATACATCATTCAGTAAGCACTGTGACAAGATGACCTTTAATCCCAGACATCAACAGTTACATTGCGCCTAGAATCTTTAAACACTGCAATGAATTAGATCCTAACAGATTACATCTCCAAAGGCTTTTTAAGGGACAAAAGCTTAAAGAAAATGTAAACTGAAACTTGGTATGTACTTTACTTTAAAGTTGACTATTTTGAGTTCACAAATAGTTTACTATATCTATGAATAATACAGAATCAGCCATATTATTTTGCCAGACAAGAAAAAAAGAATACTGCAGTGGTGATTTTCTGTATCTGGTGTGGTGGTGCACGGGGGGGGGGGGTGGACTTCCACATTCCTACTCACTCAAGTTGAACAATAACAACAATCTCCATAATGGACTGTCTCCCATATAATAGGTCATTTCAGAAATCTGCTGCAACAGTTTTGAGTCACACAAACCTTAAATAATTAGTGTCTCAAATGGACAAGGAGGTTGATGTTTCAGTGACCAAGTAAAATATAAAAAAAAATGACAATAAAGTATGTGTTAGCTTTTAATAGATAGCTAGTTATGAGCAAACAGGAGAACTAAGGCAACAAGGATAAATAAATATTTTGGTGTGATCACTACATAAAGTTTCTGCCACCATCCAGTCAGCTCAAAGGGTACACATTGATTATCCCTCACTGACTCCTTTCACTGGAAGTAATCTTCTAGTCTCATAGTATAAAAGTTGCACTGAGAGTGTAGCATTTTTTGAATACCTTAACACTTCATGCCCAACCTATACCATTGTTGTATACTTAATAAGAAGGATTTGCAAGAAATACAATCCTTATACTTATTTTAAAGTTGTAGGCTACTACTGGATACTTGATGGTTAGTTTTTTAATAAATAGCTTCATCTTTTATGCTTAATCACTTCTTTACCAGCTGTCAAACACATTTGGTTTTGACACCATTTGTAAACACTTAAACAGGTATAACTTGAAAAGAACTGGTAAGATCTATAAATATTATTAGTCTTAGTATATGAGCTACAAAAGAGAAAAAAGAGGAACTGAAAGAGAAAGGGGGAAAAAGAGGTAAGAGACATTAGGGAGAGGAACAGATAGGTTTTACAAAAAACTGATCCACACTGCACTTTTCAAAATGTTATCTATAAATATGTACATGTATCTTTTATAAATTGATATAGCTTTAATTAGTAGATCTTGCCTTTTTTAATGACAGACATGTTAAACTTTTACAGTAGCATATTTATTATCCTTTGTTGAGTGGTTTCCTATTCATATATGAACAATGACTTTTTTGTTTAAAATATTATACTTCTTTACCAAATTGACTCAATACGTGTTTATATTCTAATATATGTTTTTTTATAGGTGATTTTATAACCTGTAAATAAATTAAATACAACAAAAGATTTGTTATTTTTAGCAAATATCACAATTGTGTCAGACTATTATATGTTGTATTTAAAATGCACAGACCTGACAGAATATTAAGGTCTAACAACCAAAATCTATTAGAAGTGTATAAACCAACCCGTCCCCCTGGCAAAAATCTTCTATCACATGGCCTAGCTCGACTCTGGAACTCTCTACCTCCATCTATCCATATCACCTCTAACCATTTTATTTTCATAAAATCTCTTCACTCACATCTTCTATCTCAGTGGGAATGCTCTTGCTCCCACCCCTCATAACTAATTCTGGGTATTTCCTTTTCCTTTCCTTTCTCCTGCTTATACCCTTGATTTCACTGTAACGTTTATCTTAACTCTTATATTATTATTACTATAGTATCTGCAAGAATATACTACACTATACCTCATAAGTGTAGGACTCTTAATATGCAATGAATTCTTATTTTTAATTGTAAAATCCTGTTTAATCTGCCTCTCATATAAGTTTTAACTCTTGTTGTATTAATTGTAATTGTTTGTTTATTATCTGTATTGTCTACTCAAATTTTTTTACAATGTCTAAACATGTCTAAGAACCTATTGTAACCTAAAATGTCTGGAGCTTTTCTCCCCAGGACTCCATTGAAAATGGGTTCATCTTGGCCCAATGGACTATCCTGGTAAACCAACTGCAAATAAATAAAATAAATAAATAAATTGTATTTACTTCTGTTTTATTAGAATTCTCATTCTATTGCTAATCCAAAATATACTTAATAATTGTGGTTAATTAACTTCCTATTATAAGTCATAAGTCTTTCTTTAATAGTCTGTAACTTTTCATTTACAAATAATGACTTTTTTTATAGTCTAATGTATGTTTTACAATTTGTTCTAGATCAGGCTTCTGCATGTAAGCACTTCATAATAGTTCTTAAAAACTACCATAAGGTATGTTTGATTTATCCGTTGTTGTTTTGTTTCCCTTTTTTGGGGGGAATTGTGATAGGAAGATATACATTTATGAAGATTATTGTTTTTTTTTCTTATATAGACAGATGCTGACTAGATGTTGCTACAAGAATGGGAGTTAATTTAGATGATAATATGTCACCTAAATTAGGAGTTTTAAACTCCAGAAGGGATTGGGTTGTATTTGGTGTTACAAGTTTAAGTTATAAAATAAAGTTTTTTTATTATTCTTGCTAACGTTCTCTAGTTTTCTAAAAAAGGAAGTATTTCAAAAACAATTTTCTTAGTCGTATTGCTCCATTCAATTGAATGATAAATATATATTATACCTTCTAGATTCTATAGTAATATAGCATTATGGTCAACTTATTTAACTCATACAACATACTCCTGGAATGTCATTAATAAAAGGTATCTCAATTAACATCAATGGCTTGAATAATCCTAGTAAGAGAGGAAGCTTATTTAAATACCTTAAACTCCATAGATCCCAACTAATATTTCTACAAGAAACCCATTTAATATCTGAAGATGTATCCAAACAATAATAAATCTTATTCTTTACTAGTAAGCTCAGAACAGTCTAAAAAGAAAAGGGGAGTGGCAATCTTATAGAATAATACATTACCCTTGCCTAAAATACTTGATGTCTATAAAGATAATAAAGGGATGTTTTGTTCTATTAATATAGAATTAAACAATAAAATATATACTTGTGTGAATATCTACGGAATTCCAGGTACTGGAATTAATACGGTAAAACAACATTTAGATCAGATTGTACAATTTGCAAAAGGAAATATAATACTTGCTGGATATTTCAATTGTATTTTAGATAATAAAGACTCTACTACCAAGGGTAAAAGATGAATTTCTGTGTCTGCTAAATTATTAAAAGACTTTATAGAATTATATCTAATGAAAGACATTAATAACTTTGCTGATCCAAGCTCTTTGTTTTCACTTTCTTTTCTCATAGACATAACATATTCTCAAGAATAGACAGTATTTTAATCTCTAATGACTTGACAGACTCCCTAACCAGCACTAAAGTAATTATTCATCACCTTTCTGATCATAATTCTATATTTTTTGACTTATTGCTTAATCATTAATACTGTATACAAATTAGCAGAATATCTGCTTACATTGCAAAATTAGAAAAGTTTAAATACTTTATATCTTTAGAAATTCAGAACTTTATAGAACTTAACAACACTAATGATATTTCTGAAATATATATCTGGGATGCTTTAAAAGCATTCTTATATGGGAGAATTATAAACTGGTATCACAAAAAAGGAAACTGTGGGAAAAAGAATTACTTTATATACAACGTAAGTTAGATAATTTAAAGCTTAATTATAAAGGAGATACATATATAAATGATAAGAGAAAAGAAATAAATTCTTTAAACAACTCTTCTCTGAAGTCAAGGCCTACATGAAGGGACTCTGGCTTAGAAAGTTCAGTCAGTTGCAAGTTGGGAGCTATTATTAACTCCCCAAGTGATGTTGACATCCTACAGAATGGCCTCACTGAGACCAACGACTGGTGTCAGAACCATGGCCTTAAGCTCAATGCCAAAAAATGTTTTTTCATCCCCTTTGTGAAAAACCTGATTCCCATGAATTACCACATTGATGGTAGTCCACTGAACACAGAAGGCGTATAAGAGATCTGGGAACACAGGTTGACAGCAACCTCTATTTTGATCACCACATTGCCACTGTGGTCAGAAAGTTCTTCTATATGGCACATCTCATTATTAAGGGTTTTGCATCCAGGAAGAAAGAGGTCATTGTCTTCCTGTACTCTTCTCTCATTAGGCCAGTCATCAAGTATAATGCCCCATTTGGCATGTCCCTCACTAGACACCTGCAACAACTGGAGAGGCCACAAACGTACCTCACAAAGAGGTTCCTAGGCCTTAAATACTTGTCCTATATGGACAGACTCAAAAAACGCCAACTATTCTCTATCTCATATTGCCTACTTAGAGACAATCTCTGCTTGACTTACAAAGCCATGTCTGACCCAGCTCTGTTAGAAATTCTACATCTAATAAATTCTCAATCCCTCCACAACACATGCTCCAGAGACCTCACCCTCAATACCACATTTAACAGAACATACTGGAGGAACAGGTTCATAACCCAGAGACTGCCCATGCTATGGAACAGACTTCCCATACATGTCAAGCAGAGCACCTTGCTGACCCTCTTCAAGAGAAATCTTGATGAGTGGATGGGAAACAGAAAATTCACCCCAGGGATAACCCCAGTGGCTCTACTTGACTGAGGCACCGGGAATTAATGTCGGGTGGCACTATGCCACAGTAATCCTATGGCTAGGCTTGTAAAGGCCCCAGGGCCATTAGCCTAGTACACACCTATGAGCCTATGAACCTTTGAACAAATATCTGGAGATACTGAATCAGAAAACCAAGATTCATTTGGAAAAATTTAAACTAATACATTTTTTTACAAATCCTAATTATTTATAATAATTAGCTAACAAAACAAAGACACTAAATAAATTAATCATATTAATGAAATATTTTCCCCAAAAAAGAAAAAAAGATTGTCTCGAGTTTATATAATATCTTAACTGAATTTATGGATTTTTTTTACAACATTAATCAGAAACCTAATACAATTGATTTGAATGAGGGCATTACAACTTTTATTAATAAATATACTAATAAAAGGTTATCAGAAGAGCAAACAAATATAGATAAACCTGTATCTCTTAAAGACAATCAAATGCAAATTACCAAATTAAAACCAAATAAAGCCCCAGGTAATGACAGTATTATGCCAGAAATCTATAAATCATTACATAACATTACTCTAAAATTACTTCATAAAGTCTTTAATATTTCCCAGAATATCAACATAATTCCACTTTCTTGGAAATATACTTTTATTTCTCCTATATTGAAACCTAATAAAGACCCCAATAAATGCTCCTGATACAGACCTATTTCCTTGCTTAATACTGATTACAAAATGTTCATGTCCATCTTCGCAGACAGAAATATTTTTTACCAAATTTAGTAGACAAAGATCAAACAGTATGTATAGTAAATAGAAACTCATATGACAACATAAAAAGAACATTAACACTGATTGAATGTGTCAAACATTTAAACAGGAATCTAACACTAATTAGTTTAGATATAAATTGTGCTTTAGATTCAATTAACTGGGAATACTTATTTGTTCTTCTGGAAGAACTAAACTCTTCTAATAAATTTATAAATCTTATTTCACAGTTGTGTAATGGCAGTCAAGTTTATATTAAAATTGGTACAAGTATTTCACAAAATATCCCAGTATAATTAAGGGTACCAAACATGGGTGCCCATTATCCCCTTTATTATTCCACATTAATTATGGAACCATGGGTGCACTTAATTAGATGGGACAATGATATTGTAGGTTTTAAATTAAATTCGACAGAGTCTTCTAAAATACAAATGCTTGCTGATGACATTCTCCTTACCCTTGGTGGTAAAAACTATTCCTTTCAAGTTCTCTTTAAAATATGAATATCTTCCAAGATGAATCAGGCCTAACTTTTAACAATAATAAAACACAAATTCTTTTAATTGGACCAAAAAAGTTTAATTTACATGAAGATTTAAAAAAATACCTAGCACATTCTGATCAAATTCAGTATTTAGGTATTATAATTACTAAAAATATTAAGAATATTATGCAAATAAACTATTATAATAGTCTTATGGCAATAGAAAGTCTGATAAACCAATGGAATAAAATACCATTTTCTATGGATGAAATATATTCAGTTATTAAAATGTGTCTCCTTCCTAAAATACTATACATAATCCAATCTATTGTGTTACCTCCCCCAATTTTGATAATACAATAAACCAATTCAATGCTCCAAAAATTCTTATGGTTTCCTAACAAACCTAGAATTGCATTAACTTATCGTATGAAAAATTGGGACAATGGTGGCATAGCTACGCCAAATTTAGAATTTTATTCAGTCTTTTCAGTGATCAAAACTATATCCCTTCTTATAGACATAAAAATCATGCTAAATGGAAACATTTATTTGAAATAATAATGCAAGATACAATAAAAAATAACAATTCTCAGAAATTGATATTAGTAAATAACCCAATTATTTGGATACTAAAAGATTACTTTTCAGTTTTTCCTTCCCAGAATTTTAAAAGTAATTATTTGACACTCCTTCTAAAATCATTTAAAAACTATATACTCAAATTTAGTTTATATAAGGATTGGTTATTTCTTATTTTCCCTAAAGCATACTCACAAGGAATCCTTTTTTCTTCAGCTTTCGCAAAAATTACCTCTTTTCTACAACAACAATTAACTTTTTGGTATCAAATGATATCAAATAATGATTTGAAATCAATGAATACACTGAAGGCTGAATTTAAGTTTGACTCATTTTCATGGTTGGACCTACAAGAAGGACGGAAATATATCCTAAACAGAATTGAACTGATGCCTTCAACTAAAAAAGTAATACCTAGTTTAATACAGTATATGATGCTATCAATGCAAAATATCTTCCCTGCTAAAAACAAGCTATCACACATATATAAAGCTATTAAAATTGATTTAGATGTATTTCCCAACAGTTATTGGAATTTCTTTTTTTCTATTAACAACCAACAACTTATGAATAATGATAAATTA